>NC_140643.1:32149655-32712655 GCF_978046115.1 Saccoglossus kowalevskii | reverse complement strand
TCGTTATTCAAGCCAAAGAAACTGCATCTATTTATATAAATACACATGGACAGAGAATATTTTCTTGGAGCACTAAATGTGACAATTGCCCTACTGTCTGTGATAAATATACCACACCAGCTACATAGTGCCCGACGAGGAGTTGGGTAGGTAGTGAAGAAAAACATTGACTGAAGCCTGGCAGAGGACTGAATTGTTGTCAACAGCAACAAACATACTGGGAAAGTCAAAGACAGTGAAAAAACAAACAAACAAAAAACACACAGGCATATAAATACTAACTTTCTAGGATCTTTATTGACTCCAAGTAATCCAGAGTAGAACGAGATGAATCAACGCTATACTCCGCCATCTTTATTTTAATATTAGATGCAACCATTATTCTGTAGGGGACAACGGGTCATAACTTGAGGGAGTTAACACCCATGATTTTTAAAATGCCTTGATCAATAAGAGTCTAAGTTACAGGGAACATTATTTTCATTTTTCAGTGGACCAATAAATGCATTTGACAGGAAAATAGAAAAACTCTACCACAACAGCAATTAGAACAGCTTGCTGCATTATAAGTATCACTTCCCTGTCAAATTATTGGTTCATGCTTATTTGAATCTGACATAACAGGCCAATTCTATCACACCTTGCTAGGCTTGAACTTCCATCCAATCAGAGCATTCCAAATGAACATGATTCTCCACAAAACTAGAGGGCGCTCTGACCAAAAAATTGCCATGATCTAAATAAAAAGAACTGAATGTCCACAGTTATGTCTGTAGGTGTACCTTACCTGCATGCAAAATAAAGTCCAAGATTGGTCGGTTATGTACGTACTTATCCAGAGTGAATTCATAACCATTTTAACACGTAGCCAGGGTAATGAAATTAAACGTGTACCCACCGAAAAATACACAGGGTCAGAACCCTGACCAACATATTGAAATAAAGTCCAAGATTGGTCGGTTATGTACGTAACTTATCCAAAATGAATTCATAACCATTTTAACACGTAGCCAGGGTAATGAAATTAAACGGTACCCACCGAAAAATACACAGGGTCAGAACCCTGACCAACATATTGAAATAAAGTCCAAGATTGGTCGGTTATGTACGTACTTATCCAGAGTGACTTCAGACCCCATTTTAACACGTAGCCAGGGTAATGAAATTAAACGGTACCCACCGAAAAATACACAGGGTCTGAACCCTGACCAACATATTGAAATAAAGTCCAAGATTGGTCGGTTATGTACGTACTTATCCAAAATGAATTCATAACCATTTTAACACGTAGCCAGGGTAATGAAATTAAACGGTACCCACCGAAAAATACACAGGGTCTGAACCCTGACCAACATATTGAAATAAAGTCCAAGATTGGTCGGTTATGTACGTACTTATCCAAAATGAATTCATAACCATTTTAAACACGTAGCCAGGGTAGTGAAATTAAACGGTACCCACCGAAAAATACACAGGGTCAGAACCCTGACCAACACATTGAATTAAAGTCAAGATTGTCGGTTACGTACGTACTTATCCAGAGTGACTTCAGACCCATTTTAACACGTAGCCAGGGTAATGAAATTAAACGGTACCCACCGAAAAATACACAGGGTCAGAACCCTGACCAACATATTGAAATAAAGTCCAAGATTGGTCGGTTACGTACGTACTTATCCAAAATGAATTCATAACCATTTTAACACGTAGCCAGGGTAATGAACAATGCATTGCCTGATATTAAATGTTAACTAACGTTTAGTACATATGTATAAGCATTCAGTAATTTTAATGAAAAAAAAGTACATTTATCTTAGTAATAGTGACACCTGTTGTTTAGTGTGATGAACCCCCACGGTTGGGTACAGGAGCATAGAAGTTTTTAATTAAAATTGTTTTCCATAAGAAAAATGAAACCATCATACATGGCCTTATAAACAGCCTTTTACTTCATAGTGGGGTGGGTGGAGTAAAGCTGTGATTATTTTTATTACTTTCTGACCATCTAGTTTGCCATTTACCATGTCCATATAAACTAAAGCTCCAGCCAATATCAGATTTGACTACTTGTTTCAAGCTATGGCACTTGGAAATGAGTGTTGTGACATGTGGCAAATGTCCAACTGTCTTGGTTAATAAGATTGGCTATATTTCAACTAGAAACAGGTAAACCAGTATACCTGTATGTACGAAGCCAGTGATCGTTATTCAAGCCAAAGAAACTGCATCTATTTATATAAATACACATGGACAGAGAATATTTTCTTGGAGCACTAAATGTGACAATTGCCCTACTGTCTGTGATAAATATACCACACCAGCTACATAGTGCCCGACGAGGAGTTGGGTAGGTAGTGAAGAAAAACATTGACTGAAGCCTGGCAGAGGACTGAATTGTTGTCAACAGCAACAAACATACTGGGAAAGTCAAAGACAGTGAAAAAACAAACAAACAAAAAACACACAGGCATATAAATACTAACTTTCTAGGATCTTTATTGACTCCAAGTAATCCAGAGTAGAACAGGATGAATCAACGCTATACTCCGCCATCTTTATTTTAATATTAGATGCAACCATTATTCTGTAGGGGACAACGGGTCATAACTTGAGGGGAGTTAACACCCATGATTTTTAAAATGCCTTGATCAATAAGAGTCTAAGTTACAGGGAACATTATTTTCATTTTTCAGTGGACCAATAAATGCATTTGACAGGAAAATAGAAAAACTCTACCACAACAGCAATTAGAACAGCTTGCTGCATTATAAGTATCACTTCCCTGTCAAATTAGTGGTTCATGCTTATTTGAATCTGAACATAACAGGCCAATTCTATCACACCTTGCTAGGCTTGAACTTCCATCCAATCAGAGCATTCCAAATGAACATGATTCTCCACAAAACTAGAGGGCGTCTGACCAAAAAATTGCCATGATCTAAATAAAAAGAACTGAATGTCCACAGTTATGTCTGTAGGTGTACCTTACCTGCATGCAAAATAAAGTCCAAGATTGGTCGGTTATGTACGTAACTTATCCAAAATGAATTCATAACCATTTTAACACGTAGCCAGGGTAATGAAATTAAACGGTACCCACCGAAAAATACACAGGGTCTGAACCCTGACCAACATATTGAAATAAAGTCCAAGATTGGTCCGGTTATGTACGTACTTATCCAAAATGAATTCATAACCATTTTACACGTATCCAGGGTAATGAAATTAACGGTACCCACCGAAAAATACACAGGGTCAGAACCCTGACCAACATATTGAAATAAAGTCCAAGATTGGTCGGTTATGTACGTACTTATCCAGAGTGAATTCATAACCATTTTAACACGTAGCCAGGGTAATGAAATTAAACGGTACCCACCGAAAAATACACAGGGTCTGAACCCTGACCAACATATTGAAATAAAGTCCAAGATTGGTCGGTTATGTACGTACTTATCCAAAATGAATTCATAACCATTTTAACACGTAGCCAGGGTAATGAAATTAAACGGTACCCACCGAAAAATACACAGGGTCAGAACCCTGACCAACATATTGAAATAAAGTCCAAGATTGGTCGGTTATGTACGTACTTATCCAGAGTGACTTCAGACCCATTTTAAAACGTAGCCAGGGTAATGAAATTAAACGGTACCCACCGAAAAATACACAGGGTCTGAACCCTGACCAACATATTGAAATAAAGTCCAAGATTGGTCGGTTATGTACGTACTTATCCAAAATGAATTCATAACCATTTTAACACGTAGCCAGGGTAATGAAATTAAACGGTACCCACCGAAAAATACACAGGTCTGAACCCTGACCAACATATTGAAATAAAGTCCAAGATTGGTCGGTTATGTACGTACTTATCCAAAATGAATTCATAACCATTTTAACACGTAGCCAGGGTAGTGAAATTAAACGGTACCCACCGAAAAATACACAGGGTCAGAACCCTGACCAACACATTGAATTAAAGTCCAAGATTGGTCGGTTACGTACGTACTTATCCAGAGTGACTTCAGACCCATTTTAACACGTAGCCAGGGTAAATGAAATTAAACGGTACCCACCGAAAAATACACAGGGTCAGAACCCTGACCAACATATTGAAATAAAGTCCAAGATTGGTCGGTTACGTACGTACTTATCCAAAATGAATTCATAACCATTTTAACACGTAGCCAGGGTAATGAACCAATGCATTGCCTGATATTAAATGTTAACTAACGTTTTAGTACATATGTATAAGCATTCAGTAATTTTAATGAAAAAAAAGTACATTTATCTTAGTAATAGTGACACCTGTTGTTTAGTGTGATGAACCCCCACGGTTGGGTACAGGAGCATAGAAGTTTTTAATTAAAATTGTTTCCATAAGAAAAATGAAACCATCATACATGGCCTTATAAACAGCCTTTTACTTCATAGTGGGGTGGGTGGAGTAAAGCTGTGATTATTTTTATTACTTTCTGACCATCTAGTTTGCCATTTACCATGTCCATATAAACTAAAGCTCCACCAATATCAGATTTGACTACTTGTTTCAAGCTATGGCACTTGGAAATGAGTGTTGTGACATGTGGCAAATGTCCAACTGTCTTGGTTAATAAGATTGGCTATATTTCAACTAGAAACAGGTAAACCAGTATACCTGTATGTACGAAGCCAGTGATCGTTATTCAAGCCAAAGAAACTGCATCTATTTATATAAATACACATGGACAGAGAATATTTTCTTGGAGCACTAAATGTGACAATTGCCCTACTGTCTGTGATAAATATACCACACCAGCTACATAGTGCCCGACGAGGAGTTGTGTAGGTAGTGAAGAAAACATTGACTGAAGCCTGGCAGAGGACTGAATTGTTGTCAACAGCAACAAACATACTGGGAAAGTCAAAGACAGTGAAAAAACAAACAAACAAAAAACACACAGGCATATATACTAACTTTCTAGATCTTTATTGACTCCAAGTAATCCAGAGTAGAACGAGATGAATCAACGCTATACTCCGCCATCTTTATTTTAATATTAGATGCAACCATTATTCTGTAGGGGACAACGGGTCATAACTTGAGGGGAGTTAACACCCATGATTTTTAAAATGCCTTGATCAATAAGAGTCTAAGTTACAGGGAACAATATTTTCATTTTTCAGTGACCAATAAATGCATTTGACAGGAAAATAGAAAAACTCTACCACAACAGCAATTAGAACAGCTTGCTGCATATAAGTATCACTTCCCTGTCAAATTAGTGGTTCATGCTTATTTGAATCTGAACATAACAGGCCAATTCTATCACACCTTGCTAGGCTTGAACTTCCATCCATCAGAGCATTCCAAATGAACATGATTCTCCACAAAACTAGAGGGCGCTCTGACCAAAAAATTGCCATGATCTAAATAAAAAGAACTGAATGTCCACAGTTATGTCTGTAGGTGTACCTTACCTGCATGCAAAATAAAGTCCAAGATTGGTCGGTTATGTACGTACTTATCCAGAGTGAATTCATAACCATTTAAACACGTAGCACAGGGTAATGAAATTAAACGTACCCACCGAAAAATACACAGGGTCAGAACCCTGACCAACATATTGAAATAAAGTCCCAAGATTGGTCGGTTATGTACGTAACTTATCCAAAATGAATTCATAACCATTTTACACGTAGCCAGGGTAATGAAATTAAACGGTACCCACCGAAAAATACACAGGGTCAGAACCCTGACCAACATATTGAAATAAAGTCCAAGATTGGTCGGTTATGTACGTACTTATCCAGAGTGACTTCAGACCCATTTTAACACGTAGCCAGGGTAATGAAATTAAACGGTACCCACCGAAAAATACACAGGGTCTGAACCCTGACCAACATATTGAAATAAAGTCCAAGATTGGTCGGTTATGTACGTACTTATCCAAAATGAATTCATAACCATTTAACACGTAGCCAGGGTAATGAAATTAAACGGTACCCACCGAAAAATACACAGGGTCTGAACCCTGACCAACATATTGAAATAAAGTCCAAGATTGGTCGGTTATGTACGTACGTATCCAAAATGAATTCATAACCATTTTAACACGTAGCCAGGGTAGTGAAATTAAACGGTACCCACCGAAAAATACACAGGGTCAGAACCCCTGACCAACACATTGAATTAAAGTCCAAGATTGGTCGGTTACGTACGTACTTATCCAGAGTGACTTCAGACCCATTTTAACACGTAGCCAGGGTAATGAAATTAAACGGTACCCACCGAAAAATACACAGGGTCAGAACCCTGACC
Source organism: Saccoglossus kowalevskii (assembly GCF_978046115.1). Classification (NCBI taxonomy): domain Eukaryota; kingdom Metazoa; phylum Hemichordata; class Enteropneusta; family Harrimaniidae; genus Saccoglossus; species Saccoglossus kowalevskii. Next base: position 32,706,351 of record NC_140643.1, on the reverse strand, counting down.
AACATATTGAAATAAAGTCCAAGATTGGTCGGTTACGTACGTACTTATCCAAAATGAATTCATAACCATTTTAACACGTAGCCAGGGTAATGAACCAATGCATTGCCTGATATTAAATGTTAACTAACGTTTTAGTACATATGTATAAGCATTCAGTAATTTTAATGAAAAAAAAGTACATTTATCTTAGTAATAGTGACACCTGTTGTTTAGTGTGATGAACCCCACGGTTGGGTACAGGAGCATAGAAGTTTTTAATTAAAATTGTTTTCCATAAGAAAAATGAAACCATCATACATGGCCTTATAAACAGCCTTTTACTTCATAGTGGGGTGGGTGGAGTAAAGCTGTGATTATTTTTATTACTTTCTGACCATCTAGTTTGCCATTTACCATGTCCATATAAACTAAAGCTCCAGCCAATATCAGATTTGACTACTTGTTTCAAGCTATGGCACTTGGAAATGAGTGTTGTGACATGTGGCAAATGTCCAACTGTCTTGGTTAATAAGATTGGCTATATTTCAACTAGAAACAGGTAAACCAGTATACCTGTATGTACGAAGCCAGTGATCGTTATTCAAGCCAAAGAAACTGCATCTATTTATATAAATACACATGGACAGAGAATATTTTCTTGGAGCACTAAATGTGACAATTGCCCTACTGTCTGTGATAAATATACCACACCAGCTACATAGTGCCCGACGAGGAGTTGGGTAGGTAGTGAAGAAAAACATTGACTGAAGCCTGGCAGAGGACTGAATTGTTGTCAACAGCAACAAACATACTGGAAAGTCAAAGACAGTGAAAAAACAAACAAACAAAAAACACACAGGCATATAAATACTAACTTTCTAGGATCTTTATTGACTCCAAGTAATCCAGAGTAGAACGAGATGAATCAACGCTATACTCCGCCATCTTTATTTTTAATATTAGATGCAACCATTATTCTGTAGGGGACAACGGGTCATAACTTGAGGGGAGTTAACACCCATGATTTTTAAAATGCCTTGATCAATAAGAGTCTAAGTTACAGGGAACATTATTTTCATTTTTCAGTGGACCAATAAATGCATTTGACAGGAAAATAGAAAAACTCTACCACAACAGCAATTAGAACAGCTTGCTGCATTATAAGTATCACTTCCCTGTCAAATTAGTGGTTCATGCTTATTTGAATCTGAACATAACAGGCCAATTCTATCACTCCTTGCTAGGCTTGAACTTCCATCCAATCAGAGCATTCCAAATGAACATGATTCTCCACAAAACTAGAGGGCGCTCTGACCAAAAAATTGCCATGATCTAAATAAAAAGAACTGAATGTCCACAGTTATGTCTGTAGGTGTACCTTACCTGCATGCAAAATAAAGTCCAAGATTGGTCGGTTATGTACGTACTTATCCAGAGTGAATTCATAACCATTTTAACACGTAGCCAGGGTAATGAAATTAACGGTACCCACCGAAAAATACACAGGTCAGAACCCTGACCAACATATTGAAATAAAGTCCAAGATTGGTCGGTTATGTACGTAACTTATCCAAAATGAATTCATAACCATTTTAACACGTAGCCAGGGTAATGAAATTAAACGGTACCCACCGAAAAATACACAGGGTCAGAACCCTGACCAACATATTGAAATAAAGTCCAAGATTGGTCGGTTATGTACGTACTTATCCAGAGTGAATTCATACCATTTTAACACGTAGCCAGGGTAATGAAATTAAACGGTACCCACCGAAAAATACACAGGGTCTGAACCCTGACCAACATATTGAAATAAAGTCCAAGATTGGTCGGTTATGTACGTACTTATCCAAAATGAATTCATAACCATTTTAACACGTAGCCAGGTAATGAAATTAAACGGTACCCACCGAAAAATACACAGGGTCTGAACCCTGACCAACATATTGAAATAAAGTCCAAGATTGGTCGGTTATGTACGTAACTTATCCAAAATGAATTCATAACCATTTTAACACGTAGCCAGGGTAATGAAATTAAACGGTACCCACCGAAAAATACACAGGGTCTGAACCCTGACCAACATATTGAAATAAAGTCCAAGATTGGTCGGTTATGTACGTACTTATCCAAAATGAATTCATAACCATTTTAACACGTAGCCAGGGTAATGAAATTAAACGGTACCCACCGAAAATACACAGGGTCAGAACCCTGACCAACAATTGAAATAAAGTCCAAGATTGGTCGGTTACGTACGTACTTATCCAAAATGAATTCAATAACCATTTTAACACGTAGCCAGGGTAATGAACCAATGCATTGCCTGATATTAAATGTTAACTAACGTTTTAGTACATATGTATAAGCCACAGTTATGTCTGTAGGTGTACCTTACCTGCATGCAAAATAAAGTCCAAGATTGGTCGGTTATGTACGTACTTATCCAGAGTGAATTCATAACCATTTTAACACGTAGCCAGGGTAATGAAATTAAACGGTACCCACCGAAAAATACACAGGGTCAGAACCCTGACCAACATATTGAAATAAAGTCCAAGATTGGTCGGTTATGTACGTAACTTATCCAAAATGAATTCATAACCATTTTAACACGTAGCCAGGGTAATGAAATTAAACGGTACCCACCGAAAAATACACAGGGTCAGAACCCTGACCAACATATTGAAATAAAGTCCAAGATTGGTCGGTTATGTACGTACTTATCCAGAGTGAATTCATAACCATTTTAACACGTAGCCAGGGTAATGAAATTAAACGGTACCCACCGAAAAATACACAGGGTCTGAACCCTGACCAACATATTGAAATAAAGTCCAAGATTGGTCGGTTATGTACGTACTTATCCAAAATGAATTCATAACCATTTTAACACGTAGCCAGGGTAATGAAATTAAACGGTACCCACCGAAAAATACACAGGGTCTGAACCCTGACCAACATATTGAAATAAAGTCCAAGATTGGTCGGTTATGTACGTACTTATCCAAAATGAATTCATAACCATTTTAACACGTAGCCAGGGTAATGAAATTAAACGGTACCCACCGAAAAATACACAGGGTCTGAACCCTGACCAACATATTGAAATAAAGTCCAAGATTGGTCGGTTATGTACGTACTTATCCAAAATGAATTCATAACCATTTTAACACGTAGCCAGGGTAATGAAATTAAACGGTACCCACCGAAAAATACACAGGGTCAGAACCCTGACCAACACATTGAAATATAAAGTCCAAGATTGGTCGGTTATGTACGTACTTATCCAAAATGAATTCATAACCATTTTAACACGTAGCCAGGGTAATGAAATTAAACGGTACCCACCGAAAAATACACAGGGTCAGAACCCTGACCAACATATTGAAATAAAGTCCAAGATTGGTCGGTTATGTACGTACTTATCCAGAGTGACTTCAGACCCATTTTAACACGTAGCCAGGGTAATGAAATTAAACGGTACCCACCGAAAAATACACAGGGTCTGAACCCTGACCAACATATTGAAATAAAGTCCAAGATTGGTCGGTTATGTACGTACTTATCCAAAATGAATTCATAACCATTTTAACACGTAGCCAGGGTAATGAAATTAAACGGTACCCACCGAAAAATACACAGGGTCTGAACCCTGACCAACATATTGAAATAAAGTCCAAGATTGGTCGGTTATGTACGTACTTATCCAAAATGAATTCATAACCATTTTAACACGTAGCCAGGGTAGTGAAATTAAACGGTACCCACCGAAAAATACACAGGGTCAGAACCCTGACCAACACATTGAATTAAAGTCCAAGATTGGTCGGTTACGTACGTACTTATCCAGAGTGACTTCAGACCCATTTTAACACGTAGCCAGGGTAATGAAATTAAACGGTACCCACCGAAAAATACACAGGGTCAGAACCCTGACCAACATATTGAAATAAAGTCCAAGATTGGTCGGTTACGTACGTACTTATCCAAAATGAATTCATAACCATTTTAACACGTAGCCAGGGTAATGAACCAATGCATTGCCTGATATTAAATGTTAACTAACGTTTTAGTACATATGTATAAGCATTCAGTAATTTTAATGAAAAAAAAGTACATTTATCTTAGTAATAGTGACACCTGTTGTTTAGTGTGATGAACCCCCACGGTTGGGTACAGGAGCATAGAAGTTTTTAATTAAAATTGTTTTCCATAAGAAAAATGAAACCATCATACATGGCCTTATAAACAGCCTTTTACTTCATAGTGGGGTGGGTGGAGTAAAGCTGTGATTATTTTTATTACTTTCTGACCATCTAGTTTGCCATTTACCATGTCCATATAAACTAAAGCTCCAGCCAATATCAGATTTGACTACTTGTTTCAAGCTATGGCACTTGGAAATGAGTGTTGTGACATGTGGCAAATGTCCAACTGTCTTGGTTAATAAGATTGGCTATATTTCAACTAGAAACAGGTAAACCAGTATACCTGTATGTACGAAGCCAGTGATCGTTATTCAAGCCAAAGAAACTGCATCTATTTATATAAATACACATGGACAGAGAATATTTTCTTGGAGCACTAAATGTGACAATTGCCCTACTGTCTGTGATAAATATACCACACCAGCTACATAGTGCCCGACGAGGAGTTGGGTAGGTAGTGAAGAAAAACATTGACTGAAGCCTGGCAGAGGACTGAATTGTTGTCAACAGCAACAAACATACTGGGAAAGTCAAAGACAGTGAAAAACAAACAAACAAAAAACACACAGGCATATAAATACTAACTTTCTAGGATCTTTATTGACTCCAAGTAATCCAGAGTAGAACGAGATGAATCAACGCTATACTCCGCCATCTTTATTTTAATATTAGATGCAACCATTATTCTGTAGGGGACAACGGGTCATAACTTGAGGGGAGTTAACACCCATGATTTTTAAAATGCCTTGATCAATAAGAGTCTAAGTTACAGGGAACATTATTTTCATTTTTCAGTGGACCAATAAATGCATTTGACAGGAAAATAGAAAAACTCTACCACAACAGCAATTAGAACAGCTTGCTGCATTATAAGTATCACTTCCCTGTCAAATTAGTGGTTCATGCTTATTTGAATCTGAACATAACAGGCCAATTCTATCACACCTTGCTAGGCTTGAACTTCCATCCAATCAGAGCATTCCAAATGAACATGATTCTCCACAAAACTAGAGGGCGCTCTGACCAAAAAATTGCCATGATCTAAATAAAAAGAACTGAATGTCCACAGTTATGTCTGTAGGTGTACCTTACCTGCATGCAAAATAAAGTCCAAGATTGGTCGGTTATGTACGTACTTATCCAGAGTGAATTCATAACCATTTTAACACGTAGCCAGGGTAATGAAATTAAACGGTACCCACCGAAAAATACACAGGGTCAGAACCCTGACCAACATATTGAAATAAAGTCCAAGATTGGTCGGTTATGTACGTAACTTATCCAAAATGAATTCATAACCATTTTAACACGTAGCCAGGGTAATGAAATTAAACGGTACCCACCGAAAAATACACAGGGTCAGAACCCTGACCAACATATTGAAATAAAGTCCAAGATTGGTCGGTTATGTACGTACTTATCCAGAGTGACTTCAGACCCATTTTAACACGTAGCCAGGGTAATGAAATTAAACGGTACCCACCGAAAAATACACAGGGTCTGAACCCTGACCAACATATTGAAATAAAGTCCAAGATTGGTCGGTTATGTACGTACTTATCCAAAATGAATTCATAACCATTTTAACACGTAGCCAGGGTAATGAAATTAAACGGTACCCACCGAAAAATACACAGGGTCTGAACCCTGACCAACATATTGAAATAAAGTCCAAGATTGGTCGGTTATGTACGTACTTATCCAAAATGAATTCATAACCATTTTAACACGTAGCCAGGGTAGTGAAATTAAACGGTACCCACCGAAAAATACACAGGGTCAGAACCCTGACCAACACATTGAATTAAAGTCCAAGATTGGTCGGTTACGTACGTACTTATCCAGAGTGACTTCAGACCCATTTTAACACGTAGCCAGGGTAATGAAATTAAACGGTACCCACCGAAAAATACACAGGGTCAGAACCCTGACCAACATATTGAAATAAAGTCCAAGATTGGTCGGTTACGTACGTACTTATCCAAAATGAATTCATAACCATTTTAACACGTAGCCAGGGTAATGAACCAATGCATTGCCTGATATTAAATGTTAACTAACGTTTTAGTACATATGTATAAGCATTCAGTAATTTTAATGAAAAAAAAGTACATTTATCTTAGTAATAGTGACACCTGTTGTTTAGTGTGATGAACCCCCACGGTTGGGTACAGGAGCATAGAAGTTTTTAATTAAAATTGTTTTCCATAAGAAAAATGAAACCATCATACATGGCCTTATAAACAGCCTTTTACTTCATAGTGGGGTGGGTGGAGTAAAGCTGTGATTATTTTTATTACTTTCTGACCATCTAGTTTGCCATTTACCATGTCCATATAAACTAAAGCTCCAGCCAATATCAGATTTGACTACTTGTTTCAAGCTATGGCACTTGGAAATGAGTGTTGTGACATGTGGCAAATGTCCAACTGTCTTGGTTAATAAGATTGGCTATATTTCAACTAGAAACAGGTAAACCAGTATACCTGTATGTACGAAGCCAGTGATCGTTATTCAAGCCAAAGAAACTGCATCTATTTATATAAATACACATGGACAGAGAATATTTTCTTGGAGCACTAAATGTGACAATTGCCCTACTGTCTGTGATAAATATACCACACCAGCTACATAGTGCCCGACGAGGAGTTGGGTAGGTAGTGAAGAAAAACATTGACTGAAGCCTGGCAGAGGACTGAATTGTTGTCAACAGCAACAAACATACTGGGAAAGTCAAAGACAGTGAAAAAACAAACAAACAAAAAACACACAGGCATATAAATACTAACTTTCTAGGATCTTTATTGACTCCAAGTAATCCAGAGTAGAACGAGATGAATCAACGCTATACTCCGCCATCTTTATTTTAATATTAGATGCAACCATTATTCTGTAGGGGACAACGGGTCATAACTTGAGGGGAGTTAACACCCATGATTTTTAAAATGCCTTGATCAATAAGAGTCTAAGTTACAGGGAACATTATTTTCATTTTTCAGTGGACCAATAAATGCATTTGACAGGAAAATAGAAAAACTCTACCACAACAGCAATTAGAACAGCTTGCTGCATTATAAGTATCACTTCCCTGTCAAATTAGTGGTTCATGCTTATTTGAATCTGAACATAACAGGCCAATTCTATCACACCTTGCTAGGCTTGAACTTCCATCCAATCAGAGCATTCCAAATGAACATGATTCTCCACAAAACTAGAGGGCGCTCTGACCAAAAAATTGCCATGATCTAAATAAAAAGAACTGAATGTCCACAGTTATGTCTGTAGGTGTACCTTACCTGCATGCAAAATAAAGTCCAAGATTGGTCGGTTATGTACGTACTTATCCAGAGTGAATTCATAACCATTTTAACACGTAGCCAGGGTAATGAAATTAAACGGTACCCACCGAAAAATACACAGGGTCAGAACCCTGACCAACATATTGAAATAAAGTCCAAGATTGGTCGGTTATGTACGTAACTTATCCAAAATGAATTCATAACCATTTTAACACGTAGCCAGGGTAATGAAATTAAACGGTACCCACCGAAAAATACACAGGGTCAGAACCCTGACCAACATATTGAAATAAAGTCCAAGATTGGTCGGTTATGTACGTACTTATCCAGAGTGACTTCAGACCCATTTTAACACGTAGCCAGGGTAATGAAATTAAACGGTACCCACCGAAAAATACACAGGGTCTGAACCCTGACCAACATATTGAAATAAAGTCCAAGATTGGTCGGTTATGTACGTACTTATCCAAAATGAATTCATAACCATTTTAACACGTAGCCAGGGTAATGAAATTAAACGGTACCCACCGAAAAATACACAGGGTCTGAACCCTGACCAACATATTGAAATAAAGTCCAAGATTGGTCGGTTATGTACGTACTTATCCAAAATGAATTCATAACCATTTTAACACGTAGCCAGGGTAGTGAAATTAAACGGTACCCACCGAAAAATACACAGGGTCAGAACCCTGACCAACACATTGAATTAAAGTCCAAGATTGGTCGGTTACGTACGTACTTATCCAGAGTGACTTCAGACCCATTTTAACACGTAGCCAGGGTAATGAAATTAAACGGTACCCACCGAAAAATACACAGGGTCAGAACCCTGACCAACATATTGAAATAAAGTCCAAGATTGGTCGGTTACGTACGTACTTATCCAAAATGAATTCATAACCATTTTAACACGTAGCCAGGGTAATGAACCAATGCATTGCCTGATATTAAATGTTAACTAACGTTTTAGTACATATGTATAAGCATTCAGTAATTTTAATGAAAAAAAAGTACATTTATCTTAGTAATAGTGACACCTGTTGTTTAGTGTGATGAACCCCCACGGTTGGGTACAGGAGCATAGAAGTTTTTAATTAAAATTGTTTTCCATAAGAAAAATGAAACCATCATACATGGCCTTATAAACAGCCTTTTACTTCATAGTGGGGTGGGTGGAGTAAAGCTGTGATTATTTTTATTACTTTCTGACCATCTAGTTTGCCATTTACCATGTCCATATAAACTAAAGCTCCAGCCAATATCAGATTTGACTACTTGTTTCAAGCTATGGCACTTGGAAATGAGTGTTGTGACATGTGGCAAATGTCCAACTGTCTTGGTTAATAAGATTGGCTATATTTCAACTAGAAACAGGTAAACCAGTATACCTGTATGTACGAAGCCAGTGATCGTTATTCAAGCCAAAGAAACTGCATCTATTTATATAAATACACATGGACAGAGAATATTTTCTTGGAGCACTAAATGTGACAATTGCCCTACTGTCTGTGATAAATATACCACACCAGCTACATAGTGCCCGACGAGGAGTTGGGTAGGTAGTGAAGAAAAACATTGACTGAAGCCTGGCAGAGGACTGAATTGTTGTCAACAGCAACAAACATACTGGGAAAGTCAAAGACAGTGAAAAAACAAACAAACAAAAAACACACAGGCATATAAATACTAACTTTCTAGGATCTTTATTGACTCCAAGTAATCCAGAGTAGAACGAGATGAATCAACGCTATACTCCGCCATCTTTATTTTAATATTAGATGCAACCATTATTCTGTAGGGGACAACGGGTCATAACTTGAGGGGAGTTAACACCCATGATTTTTAAAATGCCTTGATCAATAAGAGTCTAAGTTACAGGGAACATTATTTTCATTTTTCAGTGGACCAATAAATGCATTTGACAGGAAAATAGAAAAACTCTACCACAACAGCAATTAGAACAGCTTGCTGCATTATAAGTATCACTTCCCTGTCAAATTAGTGGTTCATGCTTATTTGAATCTGAACATAACAGGCCAATTCTATCACACCTTGCTAGGCTTGAACTTCCATCCAATCAGAGCATTCCAAATGAACATGATTCTCCACAAAACTAGAGGGCGCTCTGACCAAAAAATTGCCATGATCTAAATAAAAAGAACTGAATGTCCACAGTTATGTCTGTAGGTGTACCTTACCTGCATGCAAAATAAAGTCCAAGATTGGTCGGTTATGTACGTACTTATCCAGAGTGAATTCATAACCATTTTAACACGTAGCCAGGGTAATGAAATTAAACGGTACCCACCGAAAAATACACAGGGTCAGAACCCTGACCAACATATTGAAATAAAGTCCAAGATTGGTCGGTTATGTACGTAACTTATCCAAAATGAATTCATAACCATTTTAACACGTAGCCAGGGTAATGAAATTAAACGGTACCCACCGAAAAATACACAGGGTCAGAACCCTGACCAACATATTGAAATAAAGTCCAAGATTGGTCGGTTATGTACGTACTTATCCAGAGTGAATTCATAACCATTTTAACACGTAGCCAGGGTAATGAAATTAAACGGTACCCACCGAAAAATACACAGGGTCTGAACCCTGACCAACATATTGAAATAAAGTCCAAGATTGGTCGGTTATGTACGTACTTATCCAAAATGAATTCATAACCATTTTAACACGTAGCCAGGGTAATGAAATTAAACGGTACCCACCGAAAAATACACAGGGTCTGAACCCTGACCAACATATTGAAATAAAGTCCAAGATTGGTCGGTTATGTACGTAACTTATCCAAAATGAATTCATAACCATTTTAACACGTAGCCAGGGTAATGAAATTAAACGGTACCCACCGAAAAATACACAGGGTCTGAACCCTGACCAACATATTGAAATAAAGTCCAAGATTGGTCGGTTATGTACGTACTTATCCAAAATGAATTCATAACCATTTTAACACGTAGCCAGGGTAATGAAATTAAACGGTACCCACCGAAAAATACACAGGGTCAGAACCCTGACCAACATATTGAAATAAAGTCCAAGATTGGTCGGTTACGTACGTACTTATCCAAAATGAATTCATAACCATTTTAACACGTAGCCAGGGTAATGAACCAATGCATTGCCTGATATTAAATGTTAACTAACGTTTTAGTACATATGTATAAGCATTATGTCCACAGTTATGTCTGTAGGTGTACCTTACCTGCATGCAAAATAAAGTCCAAGATTGGTCGGTTATGTACGTACTTATCCAGAGTGAATTCATAACCATTTTAACACGTAGCCAGGGTAATGAAATTAAACGGTACCCACCGAAAAATACACAGGGTCAGAACCCTGACCAACATATTGAAATAAAGTCCAAGATTGGTCGGTTATGTACGTAACTTATCCAAAATGAATTCATAACCATTTTAACACGTAGCCAGGGTAATGAAATTAAACGGTACCCACCGAAAAATACACAGGGTCAGAACCCTGACCAACATATTGAAATAAAGTCCAAGATTGGTCGGTTATGTACGTACTTATCCAGAGTGAATTCATAACCATTTTAACACGTAGCCAGGGTAATGAAATTAAACGGTACCCACCGAAAAATACACAGGGTCTGAACCCTGACCAACATATTGAAATAAAGTCCAAGATTGGTCGGTTATGTACGTACTTATCCAAAATGAATTCATAACCATTTTAACACGTAGCCAGGGTAATGAAATTAAACGGTACCCACCGAAAAATACACAGGGTCTGAACCCTGACCAACATATTGAAATAAAGTCCAAGATTGGTCGGTTATGTACGTACTTATCCAAAATGAATTCATAACCATTTTAACACGTAGCCAGGGTAATGAAATTAAACGGTACCCACCGAAAAATACACAGGGTCTGAACCCTGACCAACATATTGAAATAAAGTCCAAGATTGGTCGGTTATGTACGTACTTATCCAAAATGAATTCATAACCATTTTAACACGTAGCCAGGGTAGTGAAATTAAACGGTACCCACCGAAAAATACACAGGGTCAGAACCCTGACCAACACATTGAATTAAAGTCCAAGATTGGTCGGTTACGTACGTACTTATCCAGAGTGACTTCAGACCCATTTTAACACGTAGCCAGGGTAATGAAATTAAACGGTACCCACCGAAAAATACACAGGGTCAGAACCCTGACCAACATATTGAAATAAAGTCCAAGATTGGTCGGTTACGTACGTACTTATCCAAAATGAATTCATAACCATTTTAACACGTAGCCAGGGTAATGAACCAATGCATTGCCTGATATTAAATGTTAACTAACGTTTTAGTACATATGTATAAGCATTCAGTAATTTTAATGAAAAAAAAGTACATTTATCTTAGTAATAGTGACACCTGTTGTTTAGTGTGATGAACCCCCACGGTTGGGTACAGGAGCATAGAAGTTTTTAATTAAAATTGTTTTCCATAAGAAAAATGAAACCATCATACATGGCCTTATAAACAGCCTTTTACTTCATAGTGGGGTGGGTGGAGTAAAGCTGTGATTATTTTTATTACTTTCTGACCATCTAGTTTGCCATTTACCATGTCCATATAAACTAAAGCTCCAGCCAATATCAGATTTGACTACTTGTTTCAAGCTATGGCACTTGGAAATGAGTGTTGTGACATGTGGCAAATGTCCAACTGTCTTGGTTAATAAGATTGGCTATATTTCAACTAGAAACAGGTAAACCAGTATACCTGTATGTACGAAGCCAGTGATCGTTATTCAAGCCAAAGAAACTGCATCTATTTATATAAATACACATGGACAGAGAATATTTTCTTGGAGCACTAAATGTGACAATTGCCCTACTGTCTGTGATAAATATACCACACCAGCTACATAGTGCCCGACGAGGAGTTGGGTAGGTAGTGAAGAAAAACATTGACTGAAGCCTGGCAGAGGACTGAATTGTTGTCAACAGCAACAAACATACTGGGAAAGTCAAAGACAGTGAAAAAACAAACAAACAAAAAACACACAGGCATATAAATACTAACTTTCTAGGATCTTTATTGACTCCAAGTAATCCAGAGTAGAACGAGATGAATCAACGCTATACTCCGCCATCTTTATTTTAATATTAGATGCAACCATTATTCTGTAGGGGACAACGGGTCATAACTTGAGGGGAGTTAACACCCATGATTTTTAAAATGCCTTGATCAATAAGAGTCTAAGTTACAGGGAACATTATTTTCATTTTTCAGTGGACCAATAAATGCATTTGACAGGAAAATAGAAAAACTCTACCACAACAGCAATTAGAACAGCTTGCTGCATTATAAGTATCACTTCCCTGTCAAATTAGTGGTTCATGCTTATTTGAATCTGAACATAACAGGCCAATTCTATCACACCTTGCTAGGCTTGAACTTCCATCCAATCAGAGCATTCCAAATGAACATGATTCTCCACAAAACTAGAGGGCGCTCTGACCAAAAAATTGCCATGATCTAAATAAAAAGAACTGAATGTCCACAGTTATGTCTGTAGGTGTACCTTACCTGCATGCAAAATAAAGTCCAAGATTGGTCGGTTATGTACGTACTTATCCAGAGTGAATTCATAACCATTTTAACACGTAGCCAGGGTAATGAAATTAAACGGTACCCACCGAAAAATACACAGGGTCAGAACCCTGACCAACATATTGAAATAAAGTCCAAGATTGGTCGGTTATGTACGTACTTATCCAAAATGAATTCATAACCATTTTAACACGTAGCCAGGGTAATGAAATTAAACGGTACCCACCGAAAAATACACAGGGTCTGAACCCTGACCAACATATTGAAATAAAGTCCAAGATTGGTCGGTTATGTACGTACTTATCCAAAATGAATTCATAACCATTTTAACACGTAGCCAGGGTAATGAAATTAAACGGTACCCACCGAAAAATACACAGGGTCTGAACCCTGACCAACATATTGAAATAAAGTCCAAGATTGGTCGGTTATGTACGTACTTATCCAAAATGAATTCATAACCATTTTAACACGTAGCCAGGGTAGTGAAATTAAACGGTACCCACCGAAAAATACACAGGGTCAGAACCCTGACCAACACATTGAAATAAAGTCCAAGATTGGTCGGTTATGTACGTACTTATCCAAAATGAATTCATAACCATTTTAACACGTAGCCAGGGTAATGAAATTAAACGGTACCCACCGAAAAATACACAGGGTCTGAACCCTGACCAACATATTGAAATAAAGTCCAAGATTGGTCGGTTATGTACGTACTTATCCAAAATGAATTCATAACCATTTTAACACGTAGCCAGGGTAATGAAATTAAACGGTACCCACCGAAAAATACACAGGGTCAGAACCCTGACCAACACATTGAAATATAAAGTCCAAGATTGGTCGGTTATGTACGTACTTATCCAAAATGAATTCATAACCATTTTAACACGTAGCCAGGGTAATGAAATTAAACGGTACCCACCGAAAAATACACAGGGTCAGAACCCTGACCAACACATTGAAATATAAAGTCCAAGATTGGTCGGTTATGTACGTACTTATCCAAAATGAATTCATAACCATTTTAACACGTAGCCAGGGTAATGAAATTAAACGGTACCCACCGAAAAATACACAGGGTCAGAACCCTGACCAACATATTGAAATAAAGTCCAAGATTGGTCGGTTATGTACGTACTTATCCAGAGTGAATTCATAACCATTTTAACACGTAGCCAGGGTAATGAAATTAAACGGTACCCACCGAAAAATACACAGGGTCAGAACCCTGACCAACATATTGAAATAAAGTCCAAGATTGGTCGGTTATGTACGTACTTATCCAGAGTGAATTCATAACCATTTTAACACGTAGCCAGGGTAATGAAATTAAACGGTACCCACCGAAAAATACACAGGGTCTGAACCCTGACCAACATATTGAAATAAAGTCCAAGATTGGTCGGTTATGTACGTACTTATCCAAAATGAATTCATAACCATTTTAACACGTAGCCAGGGTAATGAAATTAAACGGTACCCACCGAAAAATACACAGGGTCTGAACCCTGACCAACATATTGAAATAAAGTCCAAGATTGGTCGGTTATGTACGTAACTTATCCAAAATGAATTCATAACCATTTTAACACGTAGCCAGGGTAATGAAATTAAACGGTACCCACCGAAAAATACACAGGGTCTGAACCCTGACCAACATATTGAAATAAAGTCCAAGATTGGTCGGTTATGTACGTACTTATCCAAAATGAATTCATAACCATTTTAACACGTAGCCAGGGTAATGAAATTAAACGGTACCCACCGAAAAATACACAGGGTAAGAACCCTGACCAACATATTGAAATAAAGTCCAAGATTGGTCGGTTACGTACGTACTTATCCAAAATGAATTCATAACCATTTTAACACGTAGCCAGGGTAATGAACCAATGCATTGCCTGATATTAAATGTTAACTAACGTTTTAGTACATATGTATAAGCATTATGTCCACAGTTATGTCTGTAGGTGTACCTTACCTGCATGCAAAATAAAGTCCAAGATTGGTCGGTTATGTACGTACTTATCCAGAGTGAATTCATAACCATTTTAACACGTAGCCAGGGTAATGAAATTAAACGGTACCCACCGAAAAATACACAGGGTCAGAACCCTGACCAACATATTGAAATAAAGTCCAAGATTGGTCGGTTATGTACGTAACTTATCCAAAATGAATTCATAACCATTTTAACACGTAGCCAGGGTAATGAAATTAAACGGTACCCACCGAAAAATACACAGGGTCAGAACCCTGACCAACATATTGAAATAAAGTCCAAGATTGGTCGGTTATGTACGTACTTATCCAGAGTGAATTCATAACCATTTTAACACGTAGCCAGGGTAATGAAATTAAACGGTACCCACCGAAAAATACACAGGGTCTGAACCCTGACCAACATATTGAAATAAAGTCCAAGATTGGTCGGTTATGTACGTACTTATCCAAAATGAATTCATAACCATTTTAACACGTAGCCAGGGTAATGAAATTAAACGGTACCCACCGAAAAATACACAGGGTCAGAACCCTGACCAACACATTGAATTAAAGTCCAAGATTGGTCGGTTACGTACGTACTTATCCAGAGTGACTTCAGACCCATTTTAACACGTAGCCAGGGTAATGAAATTAAACGGTACCCACCGAAAAATACACAGGGTCAGAACCCTGACCAACATATTGAAATAAAGTCCAAGATTGGTCGGTTACGTACGTACTTATCCAAAATGAATTCATAACCATTTTAACACGTAGCCAGGGTAATGAACCAATGCATTGCCTGATATTAAATGTTAACTAACGTTTTAGTACATATGTATAAGCATTCAGTAATTTTAATGAAAAAAAAGTACATTTATCTTAGTAATAGTGACACCTGTTGTTTAGTGTGATGAACCCCCACGGTTGGGTACAGGAGCATAGAAGTTTTTAATTAAAATTGTTTTCCATAAGAAAAATGAAACCATCATACATGGCCTTATAAACAGCCTTTTACTTCATAGTGGGGTGGGTGGAGTAAAGCTGTGATTATTTTTATTACTTTCTGACCATCTAGTTTGCCATTTACCATGTCCATATAAACTAAAGCTCCAGCCAATATCAGATTTGACTACTTGTTTCAAGCTATGGCACTTGGAAATGAGTGTTGTGACATGTGGCAAATGTCCAACTGTCTTGGTTAATAAGATTGGCTATATTTCAACTAGAAACAGGTAAACCAGTATACCTGTATGTACGAAGCCAGTGATCGTTATTCAAGCCAAAGAAACTGCATCTATTTATATAAATACACATGGACAGAGAATATTTTCTTGGAGCACTAAATGTGACAATTGCCCTACTGTCTGTGATAAATATACCACACCAGCTACATAGTGCCCGACGAGGAGTTGGGTAGGTAGTGAAGAAAAACATTGACTGAAGCCTGGCAGAGGACTGAATTGTTGTCAACAGCAACAAACATACTGGGAAAGTCAAAGACAGTGAAAAAACAAACAAACAAAAAACACACAGGCATATAAATACTAACTTTCTAGGATCTTTATTGACTCCAAGTAATCCAGAGTAGAACGAGATGAATCAACGCTATACTCCGCCATCTTTATTTTAATATTAGATGCAACCATTATTCTGTAGGGGACAACGGGTCATAACTTGAGGGGAGTTAACACCCATGATTTTTAAAATGCCTTGATCAATAAGAGTCTAAGTTACAGGGAACATTATTTTCATTTTTCAGTGGACCAATAAATGCATTTGACAGGAAAATAGAAAAACTCTACCACAACAGCAATTAGAACAGCTTGCTGCATTATAAGTATCACTTCCCTGTCAAATTAGTGGTTCATGCTTATTTGAATCTGAACATAACAGGCCAATTCTATCACACCTTGCTAGGCTTGAACTTCCATCCAATCAGAGCATTCCAAATGAACATGATTCTCCACAAAACTAGAGGGCGCTCTGACCAAAAAATTGCCATGATCTAAATAAAAAGAACTGAATGTCCACAGTTATGTCTGTAGGTGTACCTTACCTGCATGCAAAATAAAGTCCAAGATTGGTCGGTTATGTACGTACTTATCCAGAGTGAATTCATAACCATTTTAACACGTAGCCAGGGTAATGAAATTAAACGGTACCCACCGAAAAATACACAGGGTCAGAACCCTGACCAACATATTGAAATAAAGTCCAAGATTGGTCGGTTATGTACGTACTTATCCAAAATGAATTCATAACCATTTTAACACGTAGCCAGGGTAATGAAATTAAACGGTACCCACCGAAAAATACACAGGGTCTGAACCCTGACCAACATATTGAAATAAAGTCCAAGATTGGTCGGTTATGTAGGTACTTATCCAAAATGAATTCATAACCATTTTAACACGTAGCCAGGGTAATGAAATTAAACGGTACCCACCGAAAAATACACAGGGTCAGAACCCTGACCAACATATTGAAATAAAGTCCAAGATTGGTCGGTTATGTACGTACTTATCCAAAATGAATTCATAACCATTTTAACACGTAGCCAGGGTAATGAAATTAAACGGTACCCACCGAAAAATACACAGGGTCTGAACCCTGACCAACATATTGAAATAAAGTCCAAGATTGGTCGGTTATGTACGTACTTATCCAGAGTGAATTCATAACCATTTTAACACGTAGCCAGGGTAATGAAATTAAACGGTACCCACCGAAAAATACACAGGGTCTGAACCCTGACCAACATATTGAAATAAAGTCCAAGATTGGTCGGTTATGTACGTACTTATCCAAAATGAATTCATAACCATTTTAACACGTAGCCAGGGTAATGAAATTAAACGGTACCCACCGAAAAATACACAGGGTCTGAACCCTGACCAACATATTGAAATAAAGTCCAAGATTGGTCGGTTATGTACGTACTTATCCAAAATGAATTCATAACCATTTTAACACGTAGCCAGGGTAATGAAATTAAACGGTACCCACCGAAAAATACACAGGGTCTGAACCCTGACCAACATATTGAAATAAAGTCCAAGATTGGTCGGTTATGTACGTACTTATCCAAAATGAATTCATAACCATTTTAACACGTAGCCAGGGTAGTGAAATTAAACGGTACCCACCGAAAAATACACAGGGTCAGAACCCTGACCAACACATTGAATTAAAGTCCAAGATTGGTCGGTTACGTACGTACTTATCCAGAGTGACTTCAGACCCATTTTAACACGTAGCCAGGGTAATGAAATTAAACGGTACCCACCGAAAAATACACAGGGTCAGAACCCTGACCAACATATTGAAATAAAGTCCAAGATTGGTCGGTTACGTACGTACTTATCCAAAATGAATTCATAACCATTTTAACACGTAGCCAGGGTAATGAACCAATGCATTGCCTGATATTAAATGTTAACTAACGTTTTAGTACATATGTATAAGCATTCAGTAATTTTAATGAAAAAAAAGTACATTTATCTTAGTAATAGTGACACCTGTTGTTTAGTGTGATGAACCCCCACGGTTGGGTACAGGAGCATAGAAGTTTTTAATTAAAATTGTTTTCCATAAGAAAAATGAAACCATCATACATGGCCTTATAAACAGCCTTTTACTTCATAGTGGGGTGGGTGGAGTAAAGCTGTGATTATTTTTATTACTTTCTGACCATCTAGTTTGCCATTTACCATGTCCATATAAACTAAAGCTCCAGCCAATATCAGATTTGACTACTTGTTTCAAGCTATGGCACTTGGAAATGAGTGTTGTGACATGTGGCAAATGTCCAACTGTCTTGGTTAATAAGATTGGCTATATTTCAACTAGAAACAGGTAAACCAGTATACCTGTACGTACGAAGCCAGTGATCGTTATTCAAGCCAAAGAAACTGCATCTATTTATATAAATACACATGGACAGAGAATATTTTCTTGGAGCACTAAATGTGACAATTGCCCTACTGTCTGTGATAAATATACCACACCAGCTACATAGTGCCCGACGAGGAGTTGGGTAGGTAGTGAAGAAAAACATTGACTGAAGCCTGGCAGAGGACTGAATTGTTGTCAACAGCAACAAACATACTGGGAAAGTCAAAGACAGTGAAAAAACAAACAAACAAAAAACACACAGGCATATAAATACTAACTTTCTAGGATCTTTATTGACTCCAAGTAATCCAGAGTAGAACGAGATGAATCAACGCTATACTCCGCCATCTTTATTTTAATATTAGATGCAACCATTATTCTGTAGGGGACAACGGGTCATAACTTGAGGGGAGTTAACACCCATGATTTTTAAAATGCCTTGATCAATAAGAGTCTAAGTTACAGGGAACATTATTTTCATTTTTCAGTGGACCAATAAATGCATTTGACAGGAAAATAGAAAAACTCTACCACAACAGCAATTAGAACAGCTTGCTGCATTATAAGTATCACTTCCCTGTCAAATTAGTGGTTCATGCTTATTTGAATCTGAACATAACAGGCCAATTCTATCACACCTTGCTAGGCTTGAACTTCCATCCAATCAGAGCATTCCAAATGAACATGATTCTCCACAAAACTAGAGGGCGCTCTGACCAAAAAATTGCCATGATCTAAATAAAAAGAACTGAATGTCCACAGTTATGTCTGTAGGTGTACCTTACCTGCATGCAAAATAAAGTCCAAGATTGGTCGGTTATGTACGTACTTATCCAGAGTGAATTCATAACCATTTTAACACGTAGCCAGGGTAATGAAATTAAACGGTACCCACCGAAAAATACACAGGGTCAGAACCCTGACCAACATATTGAAATAAAGTCCAAGATTGGTCGGTTATGTACGTACTTATCCAAAATGAATTCATAACCATTTTAACACGTAGCCAGGGTAATGAAATTAAACGGTACCCACCGAAAAATACACAGGGTCTGAACCCTGACCAACATATTGAAATAAAGTCCAAGATTGGTCGGTTATGTACGTACTTATCCAAAATGAATTCATAACCATTTTAACACGTAGCCAGGGTAATGAAATTAAACGGTACCCACCGAAAAATACACAGGGTCAGAACCCTGACCAACATATTGAAATAAAGTCCAAGATTGGTCGGTTATGTACGTACTTATCCAAAATGAATTCATAACCATTTTAACACGTAGCCAGGGTAATGAAATTAAACGGTACCCACCGAAAAATACACAGGGTCTGAACCCTGACCAACATATTGAAATAAAGTCCAAGATTGGTCGGTTATGTACGTACTTATCCAAAATGAATTCATAACCATTTTAACACGTAGCCAGGGTAATGAAATTAAACGGTACCCACCGAAAAATACACAGGGTCAGAACCCTGACCAACATATTGAAATAAAGTCCAAGATTGGTCGGTTATGTACGTACTTATCCAAAATGAATTCATAACCATTTTAACACGTAGCCAGGGTAATGAAATTAAACGGTACCCACCGAAAAATACACAGGGTCTGAACCCTGACCAACATATTGAAATAAAGTCCAAGATTGGTCGGTTATGTACGTACTTATCCAGAGTGAATTCATAACCATTTTAACACGTAGCCAGGGTAATGAAATTAAACGGTACCCACCGAAAAATACACAGGGTCTGAACCCTGACCAACATATTGAAATAAAGTCCAAGATTGGTCGGTTATGTACGTACTTATCCAAAATGAATTCATAACCATTTTAACACGTAGCCAGGGTAATGAAATTAAACGGTACCCACCGAAAAATACACAGGGTCTGAACCCTGACCAACATATTGAAATAAAGTCCAAGATTGGTCGGTTATGTACGTACTTATCCAAAATGAATTCATAACCATTTTAACACGTAGCCAGGGTAATGAAATTAAACGGTACCCACCGAAAAATACACAGGGTCTGAACCCTGACCAACATATTGAAATAAAGTCCAAGATTGGTCGGTTATGTACGTACTTATCCAAAATGAATTCATAACCATTTTAACACGTAGCCAGGGTAGTGAAATTAAACGGTACCCACCGAAAAATACACAGGGTCAGAACCCTGACCAACACATTGAATTAAAGTCCAAGATTGGTCGGTTACGTACGTACTTATCCAGAGTGACTTCAGACCCATTTTAACACGTAGCCAGGGTAATGAAATTAAACGGTACCCACCGAAAAATACACAGGGTCAGAACCCT
The DNA here is from genome assembly GCF_978046115.1 of Saccoglossus kowalevskii. Lineage (NCBI taxonomy): Eukaryota > Metazoa > Hemichordata > Enteropneusta > Harrimaniidae > Saccoglossus > Saccoglossus kowalevskii. The sequence goes on along the minus strand of NC_140643.1, from coordinate 32,685,055 downwards.
GACCAACATATTGAAATAAAGTCCAAGATTGGTCGGTTACGTACGTACTTATCCAAAATGAATTCATAACCATTTTAACACGTAGCCAGGGTAATGAACCAATGCATTGCCTGATATTAAATGTTAACTAACGTTTTAGTACATATGTATAAGCATTCAGTAATTTTAATGAAAAAAAAGTACATTTATCTTAGTAATAGTGACACCTGTTGTTTAGTGTGATGAACCCCCACGGTTGGGTACAGGAGCATAGAAGTTTTTAATTAAAATTGTTTTCCATAAGAAAAATGAAACCATCATACATGGCCTTATAAACAGCCTTTTACTTCATAGTGGGGTGGGTGGAGTAAAGCTGTGATTATTTTTATTACTTTCTGACCATCTAGTTTGCCATTTACCATGTCCATATAAACTAAAGCTCCAGCCAATATCAGATTTGACTACTTGTTTCAAGCTATGGCACTTGGAAATGAGTGTTGTGACATGTGGCAAATGTCCAACTGTCTTGGTTAATAAGATTGGCTATATTTCAACTAGAAACAGGTAAACCAGTATACCTGTATGTACGAAGCCAGTGATCGTTATTCAAGCCAAAGAAACTGCATCTATTTATATAAATACACATGGACAGAGAATATTTTCTTGGAGCACTAAATGTGACAATTGCCCTACTGTCTGTGATAAATATACCACACCAGCTACATAGTGCCCGACGAGGAGTTGGGTAGGTAGTGAAGAAAAACATTGACTGAAGCCTGGCAGAGGACTGAATTGTTGTCAACAGCAACAAACATACTGGGAAAGTCAAAGACAGTGAAAAAACAAACAAACAAAAAACACACAGGCATATAAATACTAACTTTCTAGGATCTTTATTGACTCCAAGTAATCCAGAGTAGAACGAGATGAATCAACGCTATACTCCGCCATCTTTATTTTAATATTAGATGCAACCATTATTCTGTAGGGGACAACGGGTCATAACTTGAGGGGAGTTAACACCCATGATTTTTAAAATGCCTTGATCAATAAGAGTCTAAGTTACAGGGAACATTATTTTCATTTTTCAGTGGACCAATAAATGCATTTGACAGGAAAATAGAAAAACTCTACCACAACAGCAATTAGAACAGCTTGCTGCATTATAAGTATCACTTCCCTGTCAAATTAGTGGTTCATGCTTATTTGAATCTGAACATAACAGGCCAATTCTATCACACCTTGCTAGGCTTGAACTTCCATCCAATCAGAGCATTCCAAATGAACATGATTCTCCACAAAACTAGAGGGCGCTCTGACCAAAAAATTGCCATGATCTAAATAAAAAGAACTGAATGTCCACAGTTATGTCTGTAGGTGTACCTTACCTGCATGCAAAATAAAGTCCAAGATTGGTCGGTTATGTACGTACTTATCCAGAGTGAATTCATAACCATTTTAACACGTAGCCAGGGTAATGAAATTAAACGGTACCCACCGAAAAATACACAGGGTCAGAACCCTGACCAACATATTGAAATAAAGTCCAAGATTGGTCGGTTATGTACGTACTTATCCAAAATGAATTCATAACCATTTTAACACGTAGCCAGGGTAATGAAATTAAACGGTACCCACCGAAAAATACACAGGGTCTGAACCCTGACCAACATATTGAAATAAAGTCCAAGATTGGTCGGTTATGTACGTACTTATCCAAAATGAATTCATAACCATTTTAACACGTAGCCAGGGTAATGAAATTAAACGGTACCCACCGAAAAATACACAGGGTCAGAACCCTGACCAACATATTGAAATAAAGTCCAAGATTGGTCGGTTATGTACGTACTTATCCAAAATGAATTCATAACCATTTTAACACGTAGCCAGGGTAATGAAATTAAACGGTACCCACCGAAAAATACACAGGGTCTGAACCCTGACCAACATATTGAAATAAAGTCCAAGATTGGTCGGTTATGTACGTACTTATCCAAAATGAATTCATAACCATTTTAACACGTAGCCAGGGTAATGAAATTAAACGGTACCCACCGAAAAATACACAGGGTCAGAACCCTGACCAACATATTGAAATAAAGTCCAAGATTGGTCGGTTATGTACGTACTTATCCAAAATGAATTCATAACCATTTTAACACGTAGCCAGGGTAATGAAATTAAACGGTACCCACCGAAAAATACACAGGGTCTGAACCCTGACCAACATATTGAAATAAAGTCCAAGATTGGTCGGTTATGTACGTACTTATCCAGAGTGAATTCATAACCATTTTAACACGTAGCCAGGGTAATGAAATTAAACGGTACCCACCGAAAAATACACAGGGTCTGAACCCTGACCAACATATTGAAATAAAGTCCAAGATTGGTCGGTTATGTACGTACTTATCCAAAATGAATTCATAACCATTTTAACACGTAGCCAGGGTAATGAAATTAAACGGTACCCACCGAAAAATACACAGGGTCTGAACCCTGACCAACATATTGAAATAAAGTCCAAGATTGGTCGGTTATGTACGTACTTATCCAAAATGAATTCATAACCATTTTAACACGTAGCCAGGGTAATGAAATTAAACGGTACCACCGAAAAATACACAGGGTCAGAACCCTGACCAACATATTGAAATAAAGTCCAAGATTGGTCGGTTATGTACGTACTTATCCAAAATGAATTCATAACCATTTTAAACACGTAGCCAGGGTAATGAAATTAAACGGTACCCACCGAAAAATACACAGGGTCTGAACCCTGACCAACATATTGAAATAAAGTCCAAGATTGGTCGGTTATGTACGTACTTATCCAGAGTGAATTCATAACCATTTTAACACGTAGCCAGGGTAATGAAATTAAACGGTACCCACCGAAAAATACACAGGGTCTGAACCCTGACCAACATATTGAAATAAAGTCCAAGATTGGTCGGTTATGTACGTACTTATCCAAAATGAATTCATAACCATTTTAACACGTAGCCAGGGTAATGAAATTAAACGGTACCCACCGAAAAATACACAGGGTCTGAACCCTGACCAACATATTGAAATAAAGTCCAAGATTGGTCGGTTATGTACGTACTTATCCAAAATGAATTCATAACCATTTTAACACGTAGCCAGGGTAATGAAATTAAACGGTACCCACCGAAAAATACACAGGGTCTGAACCCTGACCAACATATTGAAATAAAGTCCAAGATTGGTCGGTTATGTACGTACTTATCCAAAATGAATTCATAACCATTTTAACACGTAGCCAGGGTAGTGAAATTAAACGGTACCCACCGAAAAATACACAGGGTCAGAACCCTGACCAACACATTGAATTAAAGTCCAAGATTGGTCGGTTACGTACGTACTTATCCAGAGTGACTTCAGACCCATTTTAACACGTAGCCAGGGTAATGAAATTAAACGGTACCCACCGAAAAATACACAGGGTCAGAACCCTGACCAACATATTGAAATAAAGTCCAAGATTGGTCGGTTACGTACGTACTTATCCAAAATGAATTCATAACCATTTTAACACGTAGCCAGGGTAATGAACCAATGCATTGCCTGATATTAAATGTTAACTAACGTTTTAGTACATATGTATAAGCATTCAGTAATTTTAATGAAAAAAAAGTACATTTATCTTAGTAATAGTGACACCTGTTGTTTAGTGTGATGAACCCCCACGGTTGGGTACAGGAGCATAGAAGTTTTTAATTAAAATTGTTTTCCATAAGAAAAATGAAACCATCATACATGGCCTTATAAACAGCCTTTTACTTCATAGTGGGGTGGGTGGAGTAAAGCTGTGATTATTTTTATTACTTTCTGACCATCTAGTTTGCCATTTACCATGTCCATATAAACTAAAGCTCCAGCCAATATCAGATTTGACTACTTGTTTCAAGCTATGGCACTTGGAAATGAGTGTTGTGACATGTGGCAAATGTCCAACTGTCTTGGTTAATAAGATTGGCTATATTTCAACTAGAAACAGGTAAACCAGTATACCTGTATGTACGAAGCCAGTGATCGTTATTCAAGCCAAAGAAACTGCATCTATTTATATAAATACACATGGACAGAGAATATTTTCTTGGAGCACTAAATGTGACAATTGCCCTACTGTCTGTGATAAATATACCACACCAGCTACATAGTGCCCGACGAGGAGTTGGGTAGGTAGTGAAGAAAAACATTGACTGAAGCCTGGCAGAGGACTGAATTGTTGTCAACAGCAACAAACATACTGGGAAAGTCAAAGACAGTGAAAAAACAAACAAACAAAAAACACACAGGCATATAAATACTAACTTTCTAGGATCTTTATTGACTCCAAGTAATCCAGAGTAGAACGAGATGAATCAACGCTATACTCCGCCATCTTTATTTTAATATTAGATGCAACCATTATTCTGTAGGGGACAACGGGTCATAACTTGAGGGGAGTTAACACCCATGATTTTTAAAATGCCTTGATCAATAAGAGTCTAAGTTACAGGGAACATTATTTTCATTTTTCAGTGGACCAATAAATGCATTTGACAGGAAAATAGAAAAACTCTACCACAACAGCAATTAGAACAGCTTGCTGCATTATAAGTATCACTTCCCTGTCAAATTAGTGGTTCATGCTTATTTGAATCTGAACATAACAGGCCAATTCTATCACACCTTGCTAGGCTTGAACTTCCATCCAATCAGAGCATTCCAAATGAACATGATTCTCCACAAAACTAGAGGGCGCTCTGACCAAAAAATTGCCATGATCTAAATAAAAAGAACTGAATGTCCACAGTTATGTCTGTAGGTGTACCTTACCTGCATGCAAAATAAAGTCCAAGATTGGTCGGTTATGTACGTACTTATCCAGAGTGAATTCATAACCATTTTAACACGTAGCCAGGGTAATGAAATTAAACGGTACCCACCGAAAAATACACAGGGTCAGAACCCTGACCAACATATTGAAATAAAGTCCAAGATTGGTCGGTTATGTACGTACTTATCCAAAATGAATTCATAACCATTTTAACACGTAGCCAGGGTAATGAAATTAAACGGTACCCACCGAAAAATACACAGGGTCTGAACCCTGACCAACATATTGAAATAAAGTCCAAGATTGGTCGGTTATGTACGTACTTATCCAAAATGAATTCATAACCATTTTAACACGTAGCCAGGGTAATGAAATTAAACGGTACCCACCGAAAAATACACAGGGTCAGAACCCTGACCAACATATTGAAATAAAGTCCAAGATTGGTCGGTTATGTACGTACTTATCCAAAATGAATTCATAACCATTTTAACACGTAGCCAGGGTAATGAAATTAAACGGTACCCACCGAAAAATACACAGGGTCTGAACCCTGACCAACATATTGAAATAAAGTCCAAGATTGGTCGGTTATGTACGTACTTATCCAAAATGAATTCATAACCATTTTAACACGTAGCCAGGGTAATGAAATTAAACGGTACCCACCGAAAAATACACAGGGTCAGAACCCTGACCAACATATTGAAATAAAGTCCAAGATTGGTCGGTTATGTACGTACTTATCCAAAATGAATTCATAACCATTTTAACACGTAGCCAGGGTAATGAAATTAAACGGTACCCACCGAAAAATACACAGGGTCTGAACCCTGACCAACATATTGAAATAAAGTCCAAGATTGGTCGGTTATGTACGTACTTATCCAGAGTGAATTCATAACCATTTTAACACGTAGCCAGGGTAATGAAATTAAACGGTACCCACCGAAAAATACACAGGGTCTGAACCCTGACCAACATATTGAAATAAAGTCCAAGATTGGTCGGTTATGTACGTACTTATCCAAAATGAATTCATAACCATTTTAACACGTAGCCAGGGTAATGAAATTAAACGGTACCCACCGAAAAATACACAGGGTCTGAACCCTGACCAACATATTGAAATAAAGTCCAAGATTGGTCGGTTATGTACGTACTTATCCAAAATGAATTCATAACCATTTTAACACGTAGCCAGGGTAATGAAATTAAACGGTACCCACCGAAAAATACACAGGGTCTGAACCCTGACCAACATATTGAAATAAAGTCCAAGATTGGTCGGTTATGTACGTACTTATCCAAAATGAATTCATAACCATTTTAACACGTAGCCAGGGTAGTGAAATTAAACGGTACCCACCGAAAAATACACAGGGTCAGAACCCTGACCAACACATTGAATTAAAGTCCAAGATTGGTCGGTTACGTACGTACTTATCCAGAGTGACTTCAGACCCATTTTAACACGTAGCCAGGGTAATGAAATTAAACGGTACCCACCGAAAAATACACAGGGTCAGAACCCTGACCAACATATTGAAATAAAGTCCAAGATTGGTCGGTTACGTACGTACTTATCCAAAATGAATTCATAACCATTTTAACACGTAGCCAGGGTAATGAACCAATGCATTGCCTGATATTAAATGTTAACTAACGTTTTAGTACATATGTATAAGCATTCAGTAATTTTAATGAAAAAAAAGTACATTTATCTTAGTAATAGTGACACCTGTTGTTTAGTGTGATGAACCCCCACGGTTGGGTACAGGAGCATAGAAGTTTTTAATTAAAATTGTTTTCCATAAGAAAAATGAAACCATCATACATGGCCTTATAAACAGCCTTTTACTTCATAGTGGGGTGGGTGGAGTAAAGCTGTGATTATTTTTATTACTTTCTGACCATCTAGTTTGCCATTTACCATGTCCATATAAACTAAAGCTCCAGCCAATATCAGATTTGACTACTTGTTTCAAGCTATGGCACTTGGAAATGAGTGTTGTGACATGTGGCAAATGTCCAACTGTCTTGGTTAATAAGATTGGCTATATTTCAACTAGAAACAGGTAAACCAGTATACCTGTATGTACGAAGCCAGTGATCGTTATTCAAGCCAAAGAAACTGCATCTATTTATATAAATACACATGGACAGAGAATATTTTCTTGGAGCACTAAATGTGACAATTGCCCTACTGTCTGTGATAAATATACCACACCAGCTACATAGTGCCCGACGAGGAGTTGGGTAGGTAGTGAAGAAAAACATTGACTGAAGCCTGGCAGAGGACTGAATTGTTGTCAACAGCAACAAACATACTGGGAAAGTCAAAGACAGTGAAAAAACAAACAAACAAAAAACACACAGGCATATAAATACTAACTTTCTAGGATCTTTATTGACTCCAAGTAATCCAGAGTAGAACGAGATGAATCAACGCTATACTCCGCCATCTTTATTTTAATATTAGATGCAACCATTATTCTGTAGGGGACAACGGGTCATAACTTGAGGGGAGTTAACACCCATGATTTTTAAAATGCCTTGATCAATAAGAGTCTAAGTTACAGGGAACATTATTTTCATTTTTCAGTGGACCAATAAATGCATTTGACAGGAAAATAGAAAAACTCTACCACAACAGCAATTAGAACAGCTTGCTGCATTATAAGTATCACTTCCCTGTCAAATTAGTGGTTCATGCTTATTTGAATCTGAACATAACAGGCCAATTCTATCACACCTTGCTAGGCTTGAACTTCCATCCAATCAGAGCATTCCAAATGAACATGATTCTCCACAAAACTAGAGGGCGCTCTGACCAAAAAATTGCCATGATCTAAATAAAAAGAACTGATATATATATATATATATATATATATATATATATATATATATATATATATATATATATATATATATATATATATATATATATAGACTGTTATTGGACACTACGCTGCTTAGATTTTCTAGTATAACATATATGCAACTGGGATAAAAGTTCTTCCAGTCAAAGGTCACGTCAAATTCGGTGGATGTCTCACTTACTGCTCGTGTCAATGACATGTCGTCTCAAACATATGTTTTTCCGGTATTTACACATCTAACGCATGTGTTTATTGATCTTTTTGCAGGATATGATGGCTGTGATTGTCCTGAACAACAATTAGGAGACATTGATTTATGTCAATTCGATTATGGTATGATTTATTGATTCCACGTGTTCATTAAAGCGGGGGAGTCGTTACCTGCGCATGTGTCAGGTGGCCATAGCGTGTCATTGTTTACAAACAAGCGTCTACCCGTGAGCCTTTGCGTTCTAAGCAAGTGTTATCATTCTAGCGCGTGCGCAGGTGACGACCCTCTAGCTTTAAATATTTGTCACTTTATCGAATGAAACTAGTCTGGCCCAGTTGTGGAGATAATTCCTATTATTATTAATGAATTTGAAAAATCTCTGTTTCGAAATTATGCGACCCGATGACCTTGATGATTGAACGCTCTTTTTTATACTTTGTTTAGTTCTACGGGCTAAAATTCTGTCAGCCGATGACAAAGGAAGTCAAGTTGTCGTAAATGGTAACATCAAACGTGTACTCGCTACAAGAGGAGACGCTGAACTCACAGAGGGCGCTATTCGTTTGTATCCTATCTCTTGGACCGAGATTGGATGTACTTGTCCCCTTTTGAAGATGGATCATGACTATCTAATCGCTGGAAAATGGGACTCGCTCACAGGAAGGTTACTCATTGATCAAAGAAGTGTTGTTATTCACTGGGATAGAAATGTCGGCAGGGAGGCAACAGAATTTTTTGAAAAAAAATGCTTGTAATTGTGTTGTATTTATGTCTTGAGACCTGACTACCTCAATTGGACAGTGGTATTGTCGTGTTTAATTCTGCAATACTGCGTGACCCACATGTTACGTTTTGCCGATGTTTACTGTATTTAAGTATAAAATCTCAAGAACACATGTCATATAAACGACGAACCATATGTTAAATTCAGCGGTTACCATGTGTCAGTGGGATTTGTTACGTAACACTAGAATGTGATATTCACACTCTTGCAAATATGTTATTGTTTTATACAACATTTATATTTATATTAATTTTAAATTCATCTAATTCTGTTAAGCCCACTAAGTTATATATTGGAATCTACTATAATGTCGTACATTATAGTATTTATAACTGTATATTGGACACTCAGTGTTATACAAAACTGATATTTATAGCTGTCTATTAGGCACAAAATGTCTTACAAGACTAGTATTGATCGTTCATATTTATATCAGTATGGTAACGAGAATAAAAAGCTTGTTGTACACACACCCAGTACTGTTAGAGTCTTCATTATCAAGTGTTGGTACACAAACAAATAATGGCGTTCAGAATATTAGAAAAGTACAAACTCAGATATTATTCACAGTGAATGCGGCTCACCCGGAACAGCCAATCAGGTCACATGACTAACTATGTTAATTCAATGTATTACCTACGGCAGTCACGCACATTAATTATTTTGGTAATTTTGATTAAACAGATGGCGAGACAACAAACTAAGCACATTTTATGTACTACATTTGAATACTGGTAGTCAGTTACATACTGTATCTGACACGTATAGAAATGCAATGTATCTAATTAAACGGACTTCAGATTGAACTAGATGATACCAGAGATGAATTAATGAGAAGTAGTTTTTATGATTCCTTATCATGTGTAGAGAAAAACCAAAAAAATGTGTTTCGCAACATTCTTATTTTTAGTATTATAATTATATACACTAGTAATATGCACATTGAAAATTTGAACTAATTCGCGTATTTATCACGGGGGTAAATCTTTCTTACTCTCGGGTTTCTCCACACTTGTCAGGGGGGAATCTCGTCTCGTCTCTATGTCACGTCCCCTTGAGGTACGGGATCGGGAAAGTCACTTATACTTTACAGTCAAATAAGACACAACGAAATACGTTTCAACTCTCGTCTTAGTCGGTCAATCGAGCACACTATAAGACACAGCGCCCTGGGGAAAAGTCCCCAAGACTATTGCAAGGCTGAACCAAGACTCTCTTAGACTGCGTCAACACTCGCCCCAAGGCTCTCCAAGACTGCGTCTGTTCTGCTGTACTCCCCAAGACCAACTAAAACTCTCTTTATTCATTTTCAAAACTCTAACCAATTACAAAGCAGTAAAAAGACTCTAAGGCGTAACCTTCAATCATAAAGCCAATCACACTAAGCACTGAATACGTCATATCTTTTGATTAATCGTTCACTACATTAATAACTACGGAAACCAACTGTCAGAATAGCGGCGGTTATCTCGTAATTAGTTCCAAATCACTGAGCCAAGTTCCGTCCAAAACTTCAAATAGGCCTAAACGATGACAGACATAACACAGCAATTCGCTAATAATCAGCTAATTAAGTCGGTCAACAGATACGCAAAAACAAATTCATGACATATTTCTCAAGTTATGAATAAAATCATCTTGCAAAAGTGGTGATGGTATACTCATATTTCCATACTGATTCAAAAGTTGAATATTTATAAGACGAAAAATGATATAAAAAAACAGTAAATGGTTTTCCCCTGCATTTGGGGAGCTCTTTTTCATCTGATAATATTATGCTATTTGACCCGACTTCCCCTTTACGAAGAATACATAATCTGCTTCTTCCGTTTCACACGTATAATTTTACCATCATTAATTTGTCACATTTTGCAGCAATGTCAAAATCTCTCCCTCCTATAGGGTGCATATTAGCGATATATGTGCTTCTAATACATATGCAGATTTTTAAGTTAAAAATACAGTGTCGTCTTTTGCCAAAACTGTTAAGACAAGGCTTTGTAGAGAACGGCTGGCCTAAACACTCAAATGATTAGACAGATATAATGAGCTTTCGGGTAAATACAATAACCCTCTTATAAAGACGACCTTAAATGGCAGCAGTATCACTAATTAAGTTTAAAAAAAAACCCATCTGATTATGACTCAGAATGATATATGGCATGCCACATGTAGAGAAGGATGTGCTCACTCATTTCAAACACCTGACATCACTCCATGTATACTATGAAATCCAAATATCCTTTACTAATTTGAAAAAAAACAACAGCATTGTTATGATATAAATTAAGATGACATCTGAGGGGTTGCGTAATTTACATTTTAATAACCAAATTTAAAATTTGCAAAAAACAATTTCCCACACTTGAAAACGATGTTTCTAACGTCATCTCCAACTAGTACCTAGCCTAGTCTGAAGCCGGAAGTCTAAGTATATTCAGTTGAAAAATCATGTATTCACTGAATATAACACTAAGATGAACTGTGTTTAACTAGTACTTGTGTTAAACTTGTCAGTAGTACGTACTGTGCTCAACTAATTAGTAGTATGTACTGTGTTTTAACTCATAAGTTTACTAGCTTATCGGTAGTATTTACAGACTGTGTCTAACTTGTCAGTAGAAATAAACTGCATACATCTTGTCAGTTGAAATGTGTGTCAATTGTCGCATTTAATATACAATCGACATCACCATCCGCAAATTGAACTACTGAAACAATGCTAACTGGGCAAATGATTGCGGTAGGGGTGCCAATAAAAAGTGCTAATTGTTACTAAAACATGACATATTCAATATGCATTTAAGCTTTCGCGGCTATAGTAGTCGATGTATTTGATAATGATCAGTTTATGATAATAATGGAAAGATATATTGTCCAATAACAACATACATGTAGTTAACATACATGTAGAATTGATGTAACCCCTCTGGAATTGACCGAGGTCACCCTTATTAAGTTTGATTGCGTCATGTGATACTCACCTATTTCGAAGCCTTGACATCACTGTCATCAAACATTGTCATCAAACTTTGTTAACCAATATTCAACTTCTTGTGCGATATTACGATCGTTGTACGTGGTATAGCTCGTTCTGGGTAATGGTCAGAACACCATTGAACGCCATTTTGTACGCGTATGTATTCAGAATATTGAAAGTAATCCCGTAACCAAGCTACATGTACATGTGCACGCCTATACATTTACATGATAACACGGCCATAAAACATGCGCGGTTGTAAGTCGCAAACACAGAGAAAAAAGGTGGCCGGAATTAGACTGCAACATACATTCAGTGTAACGTCTCTGGGTCAATCTGTGGGCCGGTTCCTTGGTTACCAGAGTAAACAGGCGTAACATAATCTCTATATAAGTATAGGGTTCTGGGAGCTCCCTATTAATATCACCTCAATTCTTTGTGTTCCATTCAGCAATACATTTGTAAAACACGTCCTTTGTAATAGTTTCTACACATTACAGATACCCTCACCTGGCCTTGGTTTGTAGTATATCACGTACATGTAGTCACCAAATTCCAATTGTAGAAGAAATAATCATATCAAAGACACATAATATGCACTTTAAATATCGTATTTTATTCAGATAACATTTAAAATTACAAATTACAATTTGCTCAAGTACAGACCGTCGCACTGTCATATGTTTACATTTTTGCAAACCGGCATGCGAAAGTCCGATAACAAATCACTTACCGATCAGCAATAGCGATCTTTCCATTTACTGTGACACAAACATATATTTAATATCAACAACAAGCTTAATATACGCCACCAACACATCTGGCATCAGATCAGCACGTTAAATGTTAGCCATTTATGTTAAACAAATGCATTAGCCATCTTGGTATCACATAATTTGATATTTTACATTGATAATGTTTAGTTCCAAAAATAACACAATAACTGCTTTATCCGGATTTAGTTATGTATATAATATGTAAATATATTTTAATATTAAATCTATCGGTTGATCTGTTTACATTCACAAAGCACACACAAATACATTGTTTTGTTGAAATCTCACCATGTATACGGTTTCACATCAAATCAAATTAATTAACATATTTCTGTTCATTTAAAATCTCATTAGCCATATATATATATTACAGAATGTATTAATCAAATAGTTTAACAATAGCATATTATTTATATAGCACGATAACGTCTTCGCTTCCTACATGTACGCATTATGACGTCATTCACAAAGGTCGGCGTTGATGACGCCAGTTCAACCCATAGTTTTATTGTAATGTTGGATATATGGCTCCACACACGCCCATATCTAAAAAAAAACACATTCGACATTTTACTACATATATGGCAATTATTTACTTGTGACTTTTTACAAAAAATGCAAATACTATTTTTTTGTCTCCGCAAACGATATGTGGCTTATGTCACGGTCTAACCCGTCCAAGCAAAAGACAAGTGCTGTATTCCCGAGAAGCTGCGCAAACAAGTCATCTTATCTACTGTCTGTTCTCATGATTACCATGACACCGTTCACTCACGTGCTTTCAAATACCGTATAGCCACTTTAATGTACATTTCGCGCATGAACTCATTTATGAATGGACTATAAATAAATACGTAAATAAATTTACATTGTGTGTATGTATGAGTAATTCATTGTCATTGTCAGTGATAATACATTACCTTTTCTTCTTGCAGAAGTTTTGTGACAGCATTAATGTCAGGAGCCATGAAACGATCTTTAACCCAAGGTCTGGTGACAAACATGGAAACTCATTATTACTAATACTTATTAATGACAATTGATGAAGTCAGGATATATACAAGGCAAATTTCTTGAATATTAAAACTAATTATCACATGAGCAGGCAACCGAGATTCTAGCGTTTTCCAGGCATAGTTATAATGGCAGAATGTTGTGATCGATTCACAACGAAACCGTAACCTTTGACCTCGGTGTGTTTGTCGCTCCTGCTTTATATCTCGACGTTGTATTAAGCTGGCCCACATTCTCTTGCTTTGTGCCAGTGCTATATTGTTCTTACTTATGCTGTTATCGAATATTAGTATTTTCAATGGACCATTATGTCACGTTTTCTTATCCAACGGACACCACACCGCTCAAATAAATCATCGGAGCAAAACACAATAATGAAGGCAATACTTACTTAGCCACTGTACGCACCAAGTCATAAACAGCCTGTAATGGTTTAGTAGTCTTATAAGGTTTCAAGAATTCAAGTCCCTGGCAAGCAGCTAGTAGTTCAATGGCAATAACTGTTAAAAGTAATATATTTTAAATGTAAGTCTCGCAATAGTCTACACTTTCGAATTTCGTGCAAATACTTTTTTTTCACGTGTTGCGTGCGTCTTATCGGACCTATATTGAATACGACGTGAAGTGACGACCACGGTACTATAATTGTCGGAGCTGTTCAAACACCCTGAGCGGAACAAAAACATAACATGTAAACATCGCCGAATAAACGGCATGATACATACAATGTCAAATTAATGTAAATATGTACATACCTTGTTCCACGTGTTCTACCACGGTCAGCGCCTTTCTTGCAGAGAATCCACCCATTGATACGTGGTCTTCGGACCCAGCACTGGTTGAGATGGAATCCACGGACGATGGATGCGTCAACACTTTATTTTCAGACACTAAATGAAATCATAACCATATTTGATTTGTTTATTAATATTAAATTCTTCCGTTTTAGTCACGTGTAAAGTAATACCATTGCACATTTTTAACTTGCACGAAATCGTAGAATGGAATATGTTGGGATTATCTTCTTCGGTGTTTTTGTCCAACAACCTACCTAAAGCCGCAGCAGTACAATGAGCGATCATAAAACCCGAATTCAGACCACTATCTTTGACCAGAAATGCAGGAATCTCGTCTGGCGTGTAGTCTGTAAAAATAATATAGAAATTGATTCGAGGTTAATACGTTGTAATCCATTCAGCAAACACAATGGCGTGCTATGCAAGGATTATACACTTACTTCGGTTACACATTCTATTTATTCTACGTTCGCTCATATTAGCAATTTCATGAATACCAATTGCCAAGTAGTCCAGTGCCTGTGAATTGAAATTAAATAAATAAATGCGATATTACATAGCGGTACCATCTTGTTTACAATGTATACCCTCTACATAAAGGGATATTATAAATTAATGATACTGACACTGATAAATAATTAACTTTTCCGTCGTGAAATCTCGTCTCAGGTGAGACAGGATGAATCATACCTTTGCCGGATACTCTCCGTGGAAATTGCCTCCTGATAAGATTTCATGCCTCTCAGGGAATACCAACTACCACACTGATTAAGAAACAACAACATTCAATAAAGCTCCCATCAAATCGAATATCGTGATAACAGTCTTGGATGGTGGGGTTCATAGTCGAGAACTATAGGTGTGTTTGAATGATTGTCATTAAAATAGTCATTAAACAATGAAATATGCATGCAATGTGATCAACATCAAGGATACAGGGTTGTCGGTTGAAGAATTCATTTCGGTAGTCAGAATTCCGGCAACAAAGTCAATTGTGTCATTCGCAATACCATGGACCTGGAAAACAGATATATTGTTTTGTAGTTAATTAATTGTAACCATGATTATCAGTAGTCCAAATTTACATTACCGAAGGTGGAACAACACATGTTCTCATTTCATTCCACAATAATTGAGCTATAATATTGTTACAATCTTACGAACTGTTGATATAAATGTCATAGATTATGGACGTATGGACACTCGCAGTGCTAAAAGATGTGTTGGCAGTCTTTGCTTCACACTTGTAAAATGTAATCAATAGAAGAACTGCAGTGCTAGTGATTTCAGTGTTAGATACGTCCTCTAAGGAGCAATAGATACTATTTCCAACAAATTGTTCACACAGGCTTTAGTGAGTAGCGCCAACATGCGGCCATATATACCTGTGGGATACATCTGAGCGAATAGTTGTCTTGAACCTTCTTGTGTGACTCATAATGCTCAAATATCTCGGAAGGAAACACCTCGGAATGGATGAGCGATCTAAATCTGCGTGCTACTTTCACTTGACCAGTATGTGGTCTTGCTGCATGGATATCTGTATATACAACGTATATTTATGTGAAGTTCATAATCAGCTAGAAACATAACACTGAAATTTGCAGGCAAAAATCTAATTAACAGTGTATCAGTATATTTGGGTTAAATATATTGACTGAAATTTTTTATTGGCGAACTATTTGTTTATAACTATTGCTTTCTGTTAATGGTTTTTTAATTTCAAATTTGAAAGACAATATTTAATAATGCACAAAACCCCAAAACAAAATTCACTCAAAAATGTAATCAACATTGTGTATGTATTCTCTGCTATCTACTATCCGTTTTAAATGAACTTGTTATTGGGAAATTTCTATTCTAAATTACATCTGTATAGCTGTCTTACAATAAATAGCAGTCTGGGGCTGCAATTCCTAAGGTGCCCTACCTTCTATTGCAATGTAATTTTCACACTCAAAGATTCGTTTAAAATATGACACAAAAACCTCAAAATTTGTCTTTTTATTTGTTTTTATTTTACAGAAATATTCATGTGAACCCGTGAAAACAAATAAATTCACCAGTAATGTTTCACTTGTGTCAGAGATTATCATGCACGATCTACTTGGGACTGCTTTTTGAGTAGATCAATCCGCCCAGAACAAAATCTCTTGGTGTGTTTTCTTCAATTGTTTACATTCACATACATACTATTACACAACAATCGTCACACATACATACAGTGCTAAACGTGATTTCACTTACCAGCGTCAAAAGCAGCGTCGGTGCCTTTGAACACATCCAAAGTTATGGCTGCAACCACATCGGCTTGTCTGGCAATAGCTTTTGCTTTTTCCAAAGCTGAAACGAGAAAACAAGACAATACATACTGAAGATCACGTCAGTATGAGATTGAACACTCTTTAACGACACCGATTTATGAAAGACACTGGATATGCAATCGTATGTATTAATACATTATGAGTAACGAACCTAATGTTCCAATGGCTGTTATCAACTGGGCACCATTGATGAGACTTAAACCCTGTGAAGAAATATAAAATTCTTGGCGTGAACATTAGATGTTACGTATACGTAGACTTGTAATTTGAATCTAATAATGTGCTGTTTATTAGAACAAAATGAACATACGAACAGCATGGCAAGAAATATTTTACCTCTTTGGGGCCAAGTTCTATCGCCTTCAGTCCATGCGATTCCAGTACCTATGAGAACAAATAGTTATTGTAATCAATTGTACAACTGATTTGATGATAATCCTAAATGAAAATGATTATCGTAGTTAACTTTGTAAAAGGTTATCAAGGTCAACCTGGACCTTCACAAGTGGCTATACTGGTTAACCTGGATCTTTACAGACGGATATATGGTTAACCTGAACGTTTAAAGATGGTTACCATTACTAACCTGGGCCTTTTTAGATGGTTATGGTTAACCTGAACCTTTAAAGATGGTTATTATGGTTAATCTGGACTTTTAAAGATGGTTATCATTACTAACCTGGGCCTTTTTAGATGGTTATGGTTAACCTGAACCTTTAAAGATGGTTATTATGGTTAACCTGGATTTTAAAGATGGTTATCATTACTAACCTGGGCCTTTTTAGATGGTTATGGTTAACCTGAACCTTTAAAGATAGTTATTATGGATAACCTGGACGTTTAAAGATGGTTATCATTACTAACCCAGGCCTTTTTAGATGATTATGGTTAATCTGGACTTTTAAAGATGGCTATCATTACTAAACTGGGCCTTTTTAGATGATTATGGTGAATCTGGAATGTTAAAGATGGTTATCATTACTAACCTGGGCCTTTTAGATGGTTATGGTTAATCTGGACTTTAATGATGGTAATAATTACTAATCTGGGCCTTTTAGATGGTTATGGTTAATCTGGACTATTGAAGATGGTTATCATTGCTAACCATGGCCCTATTAGATGGTTATGGTTAATCTGGACTTTTAAAGATGGCTATCATTACTAACCTGGGCCTTTTAGATGGTTATGGTTAATCTGGACTTTTAAAGATGGTTATCATTACTAATCTGGGCCTTTTAGATGGTTATGGTTAATCTGGACTTTTAAAGATGGTTATCATTACTAACCTGGGCCTTTTTAGATGGTTATGGTGAATCTGGAATGTTAAAGATGGTTATCATTACTAACCTGGGCCTTTTAGATGATTATGGTTAATCTGGACTTTTAAAGATGGTTATCATTACTAATCTGGGCCTTTTAGATGGTTATGGTTAATCTGGACTTTTAAAGATGGTTATCATTACTAACCTGGGCCTTTTTAGATGGTTATGGTTAATCTGGACTTTTGAAAATGGTTATCATTGCTAACCTGGGCCCTATTAGATGATTATGGTTAATCTGGACTTTTAAAGATGGTTATCATTACTAACCTGAGCCTTTTAGGTGGTTATGGATAATCTGGACTTTTAAAGATGGTTATCATTACTAACCTGGGCCTTTTAGATGGTTATGGTTAATCTGGACTTTTAAAGATGGTTATCATTACTAACCTGGGCCTTTTTAGATGGTTATGGTTAATCTGGACTTTTGAAGATGGTTATCATTGCTAACCTGGGCCCTATTAGATGATTGTGGTTAATCTGGACTTTTAAAGATGGTTATCATTACTAACCTGGGCCTTTTAGATGGTTATGGTTAATCTGGACTTTTAAAGATGGTTAACATTACTAATCTGGGCCTTTTAGATGGTTATGGTTAATCTGGACTTTTAAAGATAGTTATCATTACTAATCTGGGCCTTTTAGATGGTTATGGTTAATCTGGACTTTTAAAGATGGTTATCATTACTAGCCTGGGCCTTTTTAGATGATTATGGTTAATCTGGACTTTTAAAGTTATCATTACAAACCTGGGCCCTATTAGATGGCTATGGTTAATCTGGACTTTTAAAGATGGTCATCATTACTAACCTGGGCCTTTTTAGATGATTATGGTTAATCTGGACTTTTAAAGATGGTTATCATTACTAACCTGGGCCTTTTAAATGGTTATGGTTAATCTGGACTTTTAAAGATGATTATCATTACCAACCTGGACCCTTTTTAGATGATTATGGTTAATCTGAACTTTTAAAGATGGTTATCATTACTAACCTGGGCCTTTTAAATGGTTATGGTTAATCTGGACTTTTAAAGATGGTTATAATTACTAACCTGGGCCCTATTAGATGGTTATGGTTAATCTGGACTTTTACAGATGGTTATCATTACTAATCTGGGCCTTTTAGATGGTTATGGTTAATCTGGACTTTTAAAGATGGTTATCATTACTAACCTGGTTCTTTTAGATGGTTATGGTTAATCTGGACTTTTAAATATGCTTATCATTACTAACCTGGGCCCTATTAGAAGGTTATGGTTAATCTGGACTTTTAAAGATGGTTATCATTACTAACCTGGGCCCTATTAGATGGTTATGGTTAATCTGGACTTTTGAAGATGGTTGTCATTACTAACATGGGGCTTTTAGATGGTTATGGTTAATCTGGACTTTTAAAGATGGTTATCATTACTAATCTGGGCCTTTTAGATGGTTATGGTTAATCTGGACTTTTAAAGATGGTTATCATTACTAACCTGGTCCTTTTAGATGGTTATGGTTAATCTGGACTTTTAAATATGCTTATCATTACTAACCTGGGCCCTATTAGAAGGTTATGGTTAATCTGGACTTTTAAAAATGGTTATCATTACTAACCTGGGCCCTATTAGATGGTTATGGTTAATCTGGACTTTTGAAGATGGTTTTCATTACTAACATGGGGCTTTTAGATGGTTATGGTTAATCTGGACTTTTAAAGATGGTTATCATTACTAACCTGGGCCCTATTAGATGATTGTGGTTAATCTGGACTTTTAAAGATGGTTATCATTACTAATCTGGGCCTTTTAGATGGTTATGGTTAATCTGGACTTTTAAAGATGGTTATCATTACTAATCTGGGCCTTTTAGATGGTTATGGTTAATCTGGACTTTTAAATATGGTTAACATTACTAACCTGGGCCCTATTAGATGGTTATGGTTAATCTGGACTTTTAAAGATGGTTATCATTACTAATCTGGGCCTTTTAGATGGTTATGGTTAATCTGTACTTTTAAAGATGGTTATCATTACTAACCTGGTCCTTTTAGATGGATATGGTTAATCTGGACTTTTAAAGATGGTTATCATTACTAATCTGGGCCTTTTAGATGGTTATGGTTAATCTGGACTTTAAAAGATGGTTATCAATACTAACCTGGGCCCTATTAGATGGTTATGGTTAATCTGGACTTTAATGATGGTAATAATTACTAATCTGGGCCTTTTAGATGGTTATGGTTAATCTGGACTATTGAAGATGGTTATCATTGCTAACCATGGCCCTATTAGATGGTTATGGTTAATCTGGACTTTTAAAGATGGCTATCATTACTAACCTGGGCCTTTTAGATGGTTATGGTTAATCTGGACTTTAAAAGATAGTTATCATTACTAACCTGGGCCCTATTAGATGGTTATGGTTAATCTGAACTTTTAAAGATGGTTATCATTACTAACCTGGGCCCTATTAGATGATCTTGGTTAATCTGGACTTTAAAAGATGGTTATCATTACTAACCTGGGCATTTTAGATGGTTATGGTTAATCTGGACTTTTAAAGATGGTTATCTTTACTAACCTGGACCCTTTTTAGATGATTATGGTTAATCTGAACTTTTAAAGATGGTTATCATTACTAACCTGGGCCTTTTAAATGGTTATGGTTAATCTGGACTTTTAAAGATGGTTATCATTACTAATCTGGGCCTTTTAGATGGTTATGGTTAATCTGGACTTTTAAAGATGGTTATCATTACTAACCTGGGCCTTTTAGATGGTTATGGTTAATCTGGACTTTTAAAGATGGTTATCATTACTAACCTGGTCCTTTTAGATGGTTATGGTTAATCTGGACTTTTAAAGATGGTTATCATTACTAACCTGGGCCCTATTATATGGTTATGGTTAATCTGGACTTTTAAAGATGGTTACCATTACTAACCTGGGCCTTTTAGATGGTTATGGTTAATCTGGACTTTTAAAGATCGTTATCATTACTAACCTGGGCCCTATTATATGGTTATGGTTAATCTGGACTTTTGAAGATGGTTGTCATTACTAACATGGGCCTTTTAGATTGTTATGGTTAATCTGGACTTTTAAAGATGGTTAACATTACTAACCTGGGCCCTATTAGATGGTTATGGTTAATCTGGACTTTTAAAGATGGTTATCATTACTAATCTGGGCCTTTTAGATGGTTATGGTTAATCTGGACTTTTAAAGATGGTTATCATTACTAACCTGGGCCTTTTAGGTGGTTATGGTTAATCTGGACCTTTAAAGATGGTTATCATTACTAACCTTGGCCTTTTTAGATGGTTATGGTTAACCTGAACCTTTAAAGATGGTTATTATGGTTAACCTGGACCTTTAAAGATGGTTATAATTACTTACCTGGGCCTTTTGAGATGATTATGGTTAACCTGGACTTTTAAAGATGGTTATCATTACTAACCTGGGCCTTTTTAGATGGTTATGGTTAACCTGGACTTGGAAGATGGTTATCATGGTTGACATAGACCTTTACAGATGATGGTTATCATGGTTAACCAGGGTCTTTGTTATTGTGGTTAAGGCATTTATAGATATAATGGCAATGGTTTCTGTAAATATTATTCATAATACAATAATTGAGTCAGTCCAATATCAAAAACTCACTTCATACCTCATTTGCTTTACCAAACTGTTGTGTATCTGGGTTCCACATGTCTCCTTCTCCCATCATTCCTAGCGACAGATGTGCCAACGGTGCCAGGTCACCACAAGCACCAACTGTGCCCTTTTCGGGAACGTACGATAAACAGGATGCTTAAAATACAAAGAAACATGTTATAGTCATAGTAACAGTTTATAATCAATTTTAAAAATGTCAGTTTTTAAAAAAAATGGAACTCACCATTGAAAGCGTTTATGAAACGTTCCAATGTTTCAACAGATATTCCGCTGTTTCCTCTGGCCAGTACATTGATTCGAATCGCCATCAACATACGTGTCTTTTGCGGACTCAGCGGCTCTCCTACTCCAGATGCATGTGATCGGATAAGGTTTTCTTGTAGTTCACTGTAACGTAAAGCAGACATTACTGTTATATTTAAAAGGCAAGGGTGGGGTCATGATATGAATTAGCTTTAAGAATTAAGATGAATTGAATGACACATATATTTCATTGTTTGAAT
Source organism: Saccoglossus kowalevskii (assembly GCF_978046115.1). Taxonomy (NCBI): domain Eukaryota; kingdom Metazoa; phylum Hemichordata; class Enteropneusta; family Harrimaniidae; genus Saccoglossus; species Saccoglossus kowalevskii. The sequence continues at coordinate 32,662,974 of NC_140643.1, read as the reverse complement.
AAAAACCCCTCGCAGAATTACAATGATGTTAGATATTTATATGTATCTGTATGCTTTCCATTGATCATTTTCTTACCAAAGTTTGTCTCTTGGGATCACTTCTGATCTCAGCTCTCCAAATCCAGTGTTTACGCCATATATTACTTGATAATATAATATAATATAATATAATATAATATAATATAATATAATATAATATAATATAATATAATAGAATAGAATATAATATAATATAATATAATATAATATAATATAATATAATATAATATAATATAATATAATATAATAGAATATAATAGAATATAATAGAATATAATAGAATATAATAGAATATAATATAATATAATATAATATAATATAATATAATATAATATAATAGAATAGAAACAAAATCTCATAAAAATACAAGCAAGTAGTACCTTTGGTGTCGTCTTCCAGTATATCGTCTATAACCTTCTTCGATAGTTTGACACTTAACAATGCATCAGCTGACAGCTGGGAATAATAAAAGTATAAAACCAATGAGTAAAAAACTAAATTGTATGTCAGATTGCATTACTCGGTGTAGAAGATAAAAACGAAACATTTCGTTTCTTTGCTCATATATTAGAGTTGGTATAGTGGTCTATGGAACACACCTTAATGATTGCACCACCCTTTCCAAGGACCATTAATTGTTCCGGTGTCAGGTTCTTTCCAGTGATGAAAATCTAAAATATACAAGTTATATATTCATAATTTGAGCAATGTAATATTGTTGTATATATCTTGTTAATCGTCGTCTGTACTACAGATGAGATACAACACTGTTTGTGCGGCGATGAATTCAATCAAAGAGCGATTATAGATATAAACGTAGACATATATGCCATATGCGGATATATAAACAAATGATAATTATACAAATTATATATTTAAACTGCAAATTGTTGAACAAACATTAATCAGATCTCCGGATTATTCCAGATACACATGATCTTATTGAGTTGGATCTGATACACAAACATGAGAAATGTCAACGCAATGTGGCTGGCGATCCATTCACAAACATATTCGTTACAAAAGAAAGCTTAGAAAGCACTCCCGTGTGCGAGAGAGTATTGAAGACACATTATAATTATTCAAAAATTTTAAATTAGCATTTAAAACAAGAAGCTTGGCAACTAATATTTGTCTGCTATTTGAGATGCACAACATTTGAACCTTATTATCAACATTTATAATATTACAGAAAATACATTTTATTTTACAACTGTGGTTTTCAGTGTAATTCCAGAGCACCTCTGTGATAAATTCAATTTAAATCAGTTTTGTTCAGATAATCAATATCTATGTTTTTCAACATAAAATTAATCATGTCTGTGGATTACCCCAATGAACTTATTAATCAATTACTATCCATTCATTTATTTCTGTGTATTGGTGTAAAGCTGAAATGTAAATTATTATGCAAATTGGACAATTAATATGAATGTATGTATACTCAAACCTAATTAAATCGTCGCATTGTCTTAGAGATTCATTGAAATAAGATGATAAGTACTTGAAATGTTCATGAAAAAGCTGAAAATGTATTAATTATGCTAATTAGGTACTTTGTATGCTTACATTTTTTACCGAAAACCAATTAAATCTGTGCAGTAGTCCACATAATCTATGTACCAATTTTTATCAAAATCTAAGTAGTGGTTCCTTAGATATCAGTGAAACAATCATGCGTATTAATTATCATGCAAATTAGATAATTAATATGCATAATTTTTTACCAAAACCTAATCAAATCTGCGCATTAGCCCAGAGCATCTATATAGCAAGTTGTATATAAAAAAAACATATGGTTCAGTGGAACAGATCTAGACACATACACCCCCATACATAAACACATACATACAGACGGACTAACTGCAAAGACTCCCATTGTGTACTTTGCATACAGGAGTCAACTATATATTTTGTCATGAAATGGAAAAATCCGTGAGAACCATCCAAAGTACACATAAAATATGCCTCTGTGTGTGTGCCAGATAATCTGGCTGAAAAAGTTGCCTGACAACAATGGTCAATGTGAATAGCTAAGGAATCGATCAGTTTTTATGATTGGGGCTGGGCCGGTAATGTTTTGTAAATGTAGAAACAAAATCAATAAACCCCCCTGTATCCACAATGAAAATTATGGTGCCCCCGACAAAGACTGAACGTAATGTGACACCCCCCAATTTTCAGTTCTTTTAGAAACATTTTTATAGTTAATTATTTAGTTTAGTTGTAGTTAGTCTGTGTAGATTGTCTGTATACTATAGTCATTGAGTGAAAAATAAATGTTTATACAAATCAACGAAACAGTGCATGTCTCCAAGTGCCTGCTTGTATCCCAGATCTTGTTGTCACTGTATACCGCACTTCACTGTGATCCTCCTATTCACTGACCAGAAAGAAAGTTGTAAACATTTGTGAGGAACTCAAACTTCAATACTGTATACAGGAGGGGGAGGAGCAGGAGTTGAAGAAGGAAGAGGAGAAGGAGGAGGGGGAAGAAGAAGAAGAGGAGGAAGAAGAAGAGGAAGAGGAAGAGGAGGAGGATGGAGAAGTAGAAGGAGAGCAAAGTGAGAAGGAAGAAAAGGATGTTTTAGAATAGAAACAGAAGGATACAGATTAACGAACGGAAAGGAAAAAAAGAAGAAGTAGCTGGGAAATATAGGAATATAAATAAAGAATAAGATAAACCAATGTTTGCTATATTTTACTAATTACTAATTTTTTTATATCATACTTTATTGTGTTTCCTGTAAATTTCCATACTTTTAGTCATGTGACAGTGATTGCTAACTGCAAATAATTAATAGCTTAGAATCTGTCAACCTATTTATTTCCACTTACTAATATTTATTTATTGTGGTATAATTTACACATTTACATAAAGCACTTTTTATATTTAGTGCCCGTTCGGACGCAGTCCGAAAACGGGGACTTATGTTTTGACCTTCGTGTGTCCGTGCCTTCGGGCCTGTATCTTAGAAATGCCTGGACCAATCACAATCAAACATCACACATGCAGCATAAATGACATTATACATATGCACATCAATTTGTTCCACGGTCTGATTCAAGATGGCCGAATGGCAGTCATTTTTGTACTGAAAAATCGTCAAAATTAAGCATTTCTCGGTTGTTTACAGATGGATTTTGTTCAATTTTTTTTATATACATTGGATATTATAGGACCTTGATGCACGTCATTTTGTTTTTTAGATAAGATTCAAAATGGCCGATTGGCGGCTATTTTTTTAATGAATGTGGTTCTAGTGCCATATCTCTGACTTACTTTGAAGGAGTATGTTCAAATTGTAAATATTCATTATACATGTCATAGATATAGATATATTGGTTTGACGATCCTATTAAAAATGACCGAATGGTGGCCATTTTTGTGCTAAAAAATCATCAAATATCAAGCATTTCTGGCATTTATCCATGGATTTCGTTCAAACTTGGTACATACGTTAAACATTACGGGTTCCTGATGCACGTCATTTTATTTTTCAGATTGGATTCAAAATGACTGACTGGTGGCCATTTTGTTTTAATGAATGGGCTTCTAGAGCCATCTCCGACATGCTTTGACTGATTATGTTCAAATTTTACATATTCATTATACAATGTACGTCATATATACATGTATTCAAAATGGCTGATTTTGTTTTAATTAATGCTGTTCCAGAGCAATATCTCTCAATGTGGACAAGTACTCGTTTGACGACCAGATACAAATGTCAATCATTTTAATGTTAAACAATCATCATAATCCTATTCTTGACATGGTTATATTTCAGCTATATTACTATAAACAAAACTATATATCTTAAATTCGATAACTAACAGGGACTATGTCATGCATGGCTAGTTTTATTTAATTTATTGTTCTGTAGTCAATATAAATTATTTTACATATAACCGACCATACTTTACAGGGTGTTGTCATGTACTGTATTTGTCAACATTTACATTGACATTATTGCAATTTATAACTAGTTTATTTCTGTTTACAGTTTATATTTACAAATCACATTCAAGACTTAGATCGTGTTGTGCTATTTTCACATTTAATGTGTTGGCATTAATTGTTGCAATATTGTTAATATTCCATTTCACAAGTTTTTATATTATTTGCTGTCATACGCCATAAATTATTTATGTGGTGCACCGCAATAAATTATAATTAAAATACCGATATTTGCTAGTGTACTAATTTCGAAATGCTATAGAAATACAATACCGATAATACCAGCCTGAAAAGAAAGTAACAGTTTATACTTGCAAAATTCTGTGAAGAAAGTATGGCTTGTTGTAACTTATAATTTGCAATAATTTATAAATAAGGTGACCCCCCTCAAATGCTGTCTGAAAAAAACTGACCCCCCCGCTCTTGATACTTCAGAAATAAGGAGCCCCGGAATTTGCCGGCCCAGCCCCGGCTATAATAACTGATCCGTCCCTAAGACGGGTACGAAATCGACTCATTCGCATATTTTATAGTTAGAACCGCCACAATAACGGACGACGGATAATCAGTAATATGAATAGCCCAGCTCCGCCCCAGCTAAAAAGTTAATGCAGCCACTCAAGACTGAACGAATAGAGCCGGAAAAGTCTCCGCTGGCGGCGCTATAAAATGTCGAAGTCTTTTTCTTCTCACACATCTACACGTGTTACCAATTCAGTATGATAAGAAGCGTATACATACTTCTGATTACCACAATAGACAAGCTGCATACCGAGACCGAAAATACGTGGTTGCAATGTTTCATGATCAAAGCTTTCTATTAAATAATTGGACGTTCAAATATCATTCGTGAGATACGGCTGAATCGTTCATTACATATTAACGTTTTTAGCACCTTTTTGTACGTACTGCGCATGCTCGGCCTCGTTGTCTAGTATTGCACCACGCATGCGTCCCTGCCAACGTCATTAGGTCAATGGCACGAAGTGGCACATCTGTGCATTTGTTTACTAAGCTGCAGCCAAAACTCTGATAGGTATTCATATTTCAGAAGTATATCTGCGGTGGCGAACTTAAAGTAAACGCTATGCTAAATATTTGCGTCATTGTCAGATGCACTAAAATAGCTGCTAAGTCCCAATGCCTTTGACAAATGTCTGGCTGATGTACACAGAACAACCCAGACTGCTCATATCAGAGCCCACCGAAATCAACTGGTGTGTGCTCCTAAATGTTGTTTACTGGTAATTATTTTATAAAATGTGGTATTTTTGAAACTGTAGAGTAGTGCATAGGTTAATGTTTCTCTCTCTTTAAATTAAAAAAAATGTTAATGTTAAATGTCGGCTTTGAAAACTCACCGAAATGCATATGATCATAATGCCACCTAATAATGAAATCTATTGAAATTCATGTGCAATAAATGCTCTCACTACCAATCTACTTTAATATTATTTCAATATTTAATAAGACGTTGTAGTTCTTGCTATCAAAAAATATATTGAACAATTTTGAGTTTCATTATGTTTACCCATTGCTTTATCCCACTGACAGCTTTCATATTTTAATTAAGAGTTTAAAAACATAAATTTTCCATGATAACTACCGCTTGTCTCCTTTCTCAACACCAAGCCACAAATCTCCATTCCCTAAAAGCATTCTACAACAAGTATTGAATCCATGTCTACTTCACAACAAACCGACTTCAGTCAAATCCTTTTACTAATTTATAGTTGTATATTCTGTATCCGACTGTTGTATGTACATATATTGCGTTTTTCTGACTCGGTGTGCTTGCTGCTCTCGACAGTATGCATTTCAGTAGAGCTGACAATGACGTAATAATAATGTAAGTACATGTATGTTATATTTATTTTCAAATATTTAAATATTATTTTCAAAACTCGGAATGATTTAAAAGACCGTGAGCAATATTCTACTGTCACTAGGCGATAATCTCTTGGATCAATTACAGTACAAATCACGTCCCTCTGTCTGTGTGTTAATGTCCATCCATATAGATCGTATGTTCGAGATACTAGACAGACTGCTTGAAATACTGGATAGGTAGCCGCCCACAATAAGAGTTCATTCTCCTCATTAGTTAACCGAAAGTGAAACCACTGCTTCATGAATAGTAATTTGGAGAATAGTCTTGTACACTATTTCCATATAATTTCAGTGTGTCATAGCCACGATTAAAGCGGAAGGGTCGTCACCTGCGCACGTGCGGGAATTAAAGACCCAAGCGACGATTTCAACACACGCTAAAAATGCAAAGGCTCATGGGTAGACGCTTGTTTGTAAACAAGGACACCGACGAAATCACCTCTTGTGTGCTCTGGAATGTTGTTTACGGTAATTATTTTTATAAAATGTGGTATTTTTGAAACTGTAGAGTAGTGCATAGGTTAATGTTTCTCTCTCTTTAAATTAAAAAAAAAATGTTAATGTTAAATGTCGGCTTTGAAAACTCACCGAAATGCATATGATTATAATGCCACTTAATAGTCAAATATATTGAAATTCATGTGCAATAAATGTGCTTTCTATTAAATAATTGGACGTTCAAATATCATTCGTGAGATACGGCTGAATCGTTCATTACATATTAACGTTTTTAGCAGTTTCTGTACGTACTGAGCATGCTCGGCCTCGTTGTCTAGTATTGCACCACGCATGCGTCCCTGCCAACGTCATAAGGTCAATGATACGAAGTGGCACATCTGTGCACTTGTTTACTAAGCTGCAGCCAAACTCTGATACGTATTCATATTTCAGAAGTATGTCTGCGGTGGCGAACTTCTGTGTTTATGTATGTTGAAGTAAACGCTATGCTAAATATTTGCGTCATTGTTAGATGCACTAAAATAGCTGCTAAGTCCCAATATTTAATAAGACGATAATGTTCTTGCTATCAAAAAATATATTGAACAATTTTGAGTTTCATTATTTTTACCCATCGCTTTATCCCACTGACAGCTTTACATATTAACCACAGAATGTTCATGATTACTACCGCTTGTCTCCTTTCTCAACACCAAGCCACAAATCTCCATTTCCTAAAAGCATTCTTCAACAAGTATTGAATCCATGTCTACTTCACAACAAATCGATTTCAGTCAGATCCTAATAACTAATTTATAGTTGTATATTCTGTACCCGACTGTTGTATGTACATATATTGCGTTTTTCTGACTCGGTGTGCTTGCTGCTCCCGACAGTATTGCATTTCAGTAGAGCTGACAATGACGTAATAATAATCTAAGTACATGTATGTTATATTTATTTTCAAATATTTTTATTTTATTTTCAAAACTCGGAATGATTTAAAAGACCGTGAGCGATATTCTGCTGTCGCTAGGCGATAATCTCTTGGATCAATTACAGTACAAATCACGTCCCTCTGTCTGTGTGTTAATGTCCATCCAGATAGATCGTATGTCTGAGATACTAGACAGACTGTTTAAAATACTGGATAGGTAGCCGACCCCAATAAGAGTTCATTCTCCTCATTAGTTAACCGAAAGTGAAACCACTGCTTCATGAATAGTAATTTGGAGAATAGTCTTGTACACTATTTACATATAATTACAGTGTGTCATAGCCACGATTAAAGCGGGAGGGTCGTCACCTGCGCACGTGCGGGAATTAAAGACCCAAGCGACGATTTCAACACACGCTAAAAATGCAAAAGCTCATGGGTAGACGCTTGTTTGTAAACAAGGACACAGACGAAATCAACTGTTGTGTGCTCTGGAATGTTGTTTACCAGTAATTATTTTTATAAAATGTGGTATTTTTGAAACTATAGAGTAGTGCATAGGTTAATGTTTCCCTTTCTTTAAATTAAATTTTTTTTTAATGTTAAATGTCGGCTTTGAAAACTCACCGAAATGCATATGATCATAATGCCACCTAATAATGAAATCTATTGAAATTCATGTGCAATAAATGCTCTCACTACCAATCTACTTTAATATAATTTCAATATTTAATAAGACGTTGTAGTTCTTGCTATCAAAAAATATATTGAACAATTTTGAGTTCCATTATTTTTACCAATTGCTTTATCCCACTGACAGCTTTACATATTAAACATAAATTTTCCATGATAACTACCGCTTGTCTCCTTTCTCAACACCAAGCCACAAACCTCCATTCCCTAAAAGCATTCGACAACAAGTATTGAATCCATGTCTACTTCACAACAAACCGACAGTCAAATCCTAATAACTAATTTATAGTTGTATATTCTGTATCCCACTGTTTTATATACATATATTGCATTTTTCTGACTTAGTGTGCTTGCTGCTCTCGACAATATTGCCTTTCAGTAGAGCTGACAATGACGTAATAATAAGTACATGTATGTTATATTTATAATACATGATTCATAATCATCTACTTTTATTTGATCACATCTATCTAAGAATTACCTCGAATACCTCGAGCTCCAAAAATCTTTGAGAAGCTGTTAGGTAACTCAATTGATTTGTTCACTACACATGTGTGACAGCACTTTTAACCTTGGAAAACAGATCACTATTAAATGATTGTTACATTTGACACTCAATTATTTAGAAAAGAACAAAAATAAACAAGCCATGCAAGGCACAGTCTCCGTTAGTTATCAAATTTAAGATATATAGTAATATAGCTGGAATATAACCATGTCAGGAATATGATTTTTTAATATTAAAATGATTGACATTTTTATCTGATCGTCAAACAAGTACTTGGTCATATTGAGAGATATTGCTCTGGAACAGCATTCAAAATAAGCCATTTTGAATACATGTATATATATAACATGATGTATAACGAATATATAAAAATTGAATATAATCAGTCAAAGCATTTAAGAGATATGGCTCTAGAACCCCAATCATTAAAACAAAATGGCCGTCAGTCAGCCATTTTGAATCCAATCTGAAAGATAAAATGACGTGCATGAGGAACCCGTCTAATGTATGTACCAAGTTTGAACGAAATTCTTCCATTAATGCGAGAAATGCTTGATATCTGATGATTTTTTAGCACAAAAATGACCACCATTCGGGTATTTTGAATAGGATCGTCAAACCAATAAATCTGTTTATCTATGACATGATGCATAATGAATATTTAAAATTTGAATATAATCAGTCAAAACAAGTCGGAGATATGAGTCTAAAAGCCCATTCATTAAAACAAAATGGCCTCCAGACAGCCATTTTGAATCCGATCTGAAAAATAAATGATGTGCATCAGGGACCTTTAATGTCTAATATATGTACCAAGTTTGAACGAAATCTATCCATAAATGCCAGAAATGCTTGATATTTGATGATTTTGTAGCACAAAAATGGCCACCATTTAGCCATTTTGAAAAGGATCGTCAAACCAATATATCCTTCTATCTATGACATCATGTATAATGAATATTTGAAATTTGAATATAATCAGTAAAAGCAAGTCAGAGATATGGCACGAGAGCCACATTCATTAAAACAAAATGGCCACCAGTCGGCCATTTTTAATCTTATCTGAAAAACAAAATTATTTGCATCAAGGTCCCTTAACGTCTAATGTATATACCAAATTTGAACAAAATCAATTTGTAAACAGCCGAGAAATGCTTGATTTTGATGATTTTTAGCACAAAAATGGCCGCCATTCGGCCATCTTGAATCAGATCGTGAAACAAATTGATGTGCATATGTATAATATCATATGATGTATGTGTGAAGTTTGATTGTGATTGGTACAGGCATTTTTAAGATATAGGTTCGGACGCACGCACAGACGCACGCACGGACACACGGAGGTGTCTGAACGGGGACTAATAAGCATAAACTATCAGTATATAAAAAACTAGATATAAAACATGCATAAACATTGCCAAGCCAGACAGATAAGGGCCAATCTGTTTGTAAGTGGAGACTGTGGGTCTAAACAGGACAGTTTGATTATTATTTGTCAGTGATTGGTCGTCATGCAAGTTTGGTATACATAATTCCAGTCTCCCCTGAAAATGATAGAGGGTGGGTGTCAAATACATGAACAAATCGTGTCTTCCGATCTGTGTGCCAAATTCTCAATCATATCGCTTGCATGCCCGAAATGCAAGGCAGACCGTGTGAATACTGGATAGCGAGTTACCCCTGAGATAATGGACAGACCCGTTCCCCTGACGACTGAAACGAAAGTGAAAGCATCGCATGGTGAATATTAATTTGAAGAATAGCTTGACACATTATTTCTATGTAATTCAAGCATCATATCCACGATAATTAAGGAAATTCCACTTTGCGCAAACATATTTCAAATTTTTGCTAAGCTGAATATATAACAGTAGGAGGACAGGGAAGGGTGTGGCACTAAATGTAAGTCAACAGGGAAGGGTGTGGCACTAAATGTGAAGACAAACATTTGTGCAGCAAATCGGTTTTTGCAATTTACACGCACAACATTGAGCTGTAACTCAAAACGAATAGTTTGAAAAACTAATGAAATAGATGCTGAAACTATTCTCTATTTGATTTTTGAATATGAATTATAAATGTTTACGAATTGTAAAAACTTAAACTGAACAAAATAAATAAAAAATTACAAACCGTGGTTCTGTCGTCTGCCATGATTGAAGCAAGGTTTGATCTTGTCTACATTTCCAAATTGAAAACTAGCGTTTTTGTAGTGAATGTGAGTAATAATTCGAAGAAACAGTGACAACATCGTAATACCCATGGAATCAGACATTACGTCATTGGTGTACCACGTGATACATTTTAACCAACTAAAATCCCATACATTGACAATTTACATTTTAATTAGGGAAATCCCGGTTATGGCGTCACATCGCCTATATCGAAAGTTGTAAGTCTGCCAAATTATTTTGAGACTGCGTAGGTATATTATGAAAATGAGTCAGTGCAATGCAATTCAGTAAACACGAATTTCTGTAATGTATGAGCGAACAAAAGGGTTTGAAGGGTTTGCTATTTTTGCAAATTTGTTTAAAATTGTCTTCATGTTCACATTTTGGCGGAAGTCTTTCAATTTCAACTTAATAGTTTATTAATGTTTAGTAAAAGCATTTGAAAATGAAATAATAAATTATATAATTTAAATAACTATAATTCAAAAAAATAATTTTTAAACTTTTTTATTTTCACACCAATGAAAACGATTGCACAAGATTGAACAACACAACAAAATGAGCTAGCCAGTACAAATGTACATGGGATCCATGTCAGTGTCACCAAAATGGGTTAGCCAGTATAAATGTACATGCGATCCATGTAAGTGTCACCAAAATGGGCTAGCCAGTACAAATGTACATGGGATCCATGTCAGTGTCACCAAAATGGGTTAGCAAGTACAAATGTACATGGGATCCATGTAAGCGTCATCAAAATGGGCTAGCCAGTACAAATGTACATGGGATCCATGTCAGTGTCACCAAAATGGGCTACCCAGTACAAATGTACATGGGATCCATGTAAGTGTCACCAAAATGGGCTAGCCAGTACAAATGTACATGGGATCCATGTCAGTGTCACCAAAATTGGCTAGCCAGTACAAATGTACATGGGATCCATGTCAGTGTCACCAAAATGGGTTAGCAAGTACAAATGTACATGGGATCCATGTCAGTGTCACCAAAATGGGCTAGTCAATACAAATGTACATGTGATCCATGTCAGTGTCACCAAAATGGGCTAGCCAGTACAAATGTACATAGGATTCATGTTAGTGTCACCAAAATGGGCTAGCCAGTACAAATGTACATGGGATCCACGTAAGTGTCACCAAAATGGGCTAGCCAGTACAAATGTACATGGGATCCATGTCAGTGTCATCAAAATGGCCTAGCCAGTACAAATGTACATGGGATCCATGTCAGTGTCACCTGAATGGGCTAGCCAGTACAAATGTACATAGGATTCATGTTAGTGTCACCAAAATGGGCTAGCCAGTACAAATGTACATGGGATCCATGTAAGTGTCATCAAAATGGGCTAGCCAGTACAAATGTACATGGGATCCATGTCAGTGTCACCAAAATGGGCTAGCCAATACAAATGTACATGTGATCCTGTCAGTGTCACCAAAATGGGCAAACCAATACAAATGTACATGGGATCCAATGTCAGTGTCACAAAAATGGGCTAGCCAGTACAAATGTACATGGGATCCATGTCAGTGTCATCAAAATGGGCTGGCCAGTACAAATGTACATGGGATCCATGTCAGTGTCATCAAAATGGGCTAGCCAGTACAAATGTACATGGGATCCATGTCAGTGTCACCAGAATGGGCTAGCCAGTACAAATGTACATATGATCCATATCAGTGTCACCAGAATGGGCTAGCCAGTACAAATGTATATGGGATCCATGTAAGTGTCATCAAAATGTGCTACCCAGTACAAATGTACATGGGATCCATGTCGGTGTCACCAGAATGTGCTAGCCAGTACAAATGTACATGGGATCCATGTAAGTGTCACCAAAATGGGCTAGCCAGTATAAATGTACATGGGATCCATGTCAGTGTCACCAAAATTGGCTAGTCAATACAAATGTACTTGTGATCCATGTCAGTGTCACCAAAATGGGCTAGCCAGTACAAATGTACATAGGATTCATGTTAGTGTCACCAAAATGGGCTAGCCAGTACAAATGTACACGGGATCCATGTAAGTGCCACCAAAATGAGCTAGCCAGTACAAATGTACATGGGATCCATATCAGTGTCATCAAAATGGCCTAGCCAGTACAAATGTACATGGGATCCATGTCAGTGTCACCTGAATGGGCTAGCCAGTACAAATGTACATAGGATTCATGTTAGTGTCACCAAAATGGGCTAGCCAGTACAAATGTACATGGGATCCATGTAAGTGTCATCAAAATGGGCTAGCCAGTACAAATGTACATGGGATCCATGTCAGTGCCACCAAAATCGGCTAGCCAATACAAATGTACATGTGATCCATGCCAGTGTCACCAAAATGGGCTAACCAATACAAATGTACATTGGATTCAGACAGCCATTTTGAATCCGATCTGAAAAATAAATGATGTGCATCAGGGACCTTTAATGTCTAATATATGTACCAAGTTTGAACGAAATCTATCCATAAATGCCAGAAATGCTTGATATTTAATGATTTTTTAGCACAAAAATGGCCACCATTTGGCCATTTTGAAAAGGATCGTCAAACCAATATATCCTTCTATCTATGACATCATGTATAATGAATATTTGAAATTTGAATATAATCAGTAAAAGCAAGTCAGAGATATGGCTCGAGAGCCACATTCATTAAAACAAAATGGCCACCAGTCGGCCATTTTTAATCTTATCTGAAAAACAAAATTATTTACATCAAGGTCCCTTAACGTCTAATGTATATACCAAATTTGAACAAAATTAATTTGTAAACAGCCGAGAAATGCTTGATTTTGATGATTTTTAGTACAAAAATGGCCGCCATTCGGCCATCTTGAATCAGATCGTGAAACAAATTGATGTGCATATGTATAATATCATATGATGTATGTGTGAAGTTTGATTGTGATTGGTACAGGCATTTTTAAGATACAGGTTCGGACGCACGCACAGACGCACGCACGGACACACGGAGGTCAAAACATAAGTCCCCGTGTTTGGACTGCGTCTGAACGGGGACTAATAAGCATAAACTATTAGTATATAAAATATAGATATAAAACATGCATAAACATTGCCAAGCCAGACAGATAAGCGCCAATCTGTTTGTAAGTGGAGACTGTGGGTCTAAACAGGACAGTTTGATTATTATTTGTCAGTGATTGGTCGTCATGCAAGTTTGGTATGCATAATTCCAGTCTCCCCTGAAAATGATAGAGGGTGGGTGTCAAATATATGAACAAATCGTGTCTTCCGATCTGTGTGCCAAATTCGCAATCATATCGCTTGCATGCCCGAAATGCGAGGCAGACCGTGTGAATACTGGATAGCGAGTTACCCCTGAGATAATGGACAGATCCGTTCCCCTGACGACTGAAACGAAAGTGAAAGCATCGCATGGTGAATATTAATTTGAAGAATAGCTTGACACATTATTTCTATGTAATTCAAGCATCATATCCACGATAATTAAGGAAATTCCACTTTGCGCAAAAATATTTCAAATTTTTGCCAAACTGAATATATAACAGTAGGAGGACAGGGAAGGGTGTGGCACTAAATGTAAGTCAACAGGGAAGGGTGTGGCACTAAATGTGAAGACAAACATTTGTGCAGCAAATCGGTTTTTGCAATTTACACGCACAACATTGAGCTGTAACTCAAAACGAATAGTTTGAAAAACTAATGAAATAGATGCTGAAACTATTCTCTATTTGATTTTTGAATATGAATTATAAATGTTTACGAATTGTAAAATCCTAAACTGAACAAAATAAATAAAAAATTACAAACCGTGGTTCTGTCGTCTGCCATGATTGAAGCAAGGTTTGATCTTGTCTACATTTCCAAATTGAAAACTAGCGTTTTTATAGTGAATGTGAGTAATAATTCGAAGAAACAGTGACAACATCGTAATACCCATGGAATCAGACATTACGTCATTGATGTACCACGTGATACATTTTAACCAACTAAAATCCCATACATTGACAATTTTACATTTTAATTAGGGAAATCCCGGTTATGGCGTCACATCGCCTATATCGAAAGTTGTAAGTCTGCCAAATTATTTTGAGACTGCGTAGGTATATTATGAAAATGAGTCAGTGCAATGCAATTCAGTAAACACAAATTTCTGTAATGTATGAGCGAACAAAATAAGAAGAAATTCGAAGGATTTGCTATTTTTGCAAATTTGTTTAAAATTGTCTTCATGTTCACATTTTGGCGGAAGTCTTTCAATTTCAACTTAATAGTTTATTAATGTTTAGTAAAAGCATTTTAAAATGAAATCAAACTATATAATTTAAATAACTATATTTCAAAAAATAATTTTTAAACTTTTTTATTTTCACAACAATGAAAACGATTGCACAAGATTGAACAACACAACAAAATGAGCTAGCCAGTACAAATGTACATGGGATCCATGTCAGTGTCATCAAAATGGCCTAGCCAGTACAAATGTACATGGGATCCATGTCAGTGTCACCTGAATGGGCTAGCCAGTACAAATGTACATAGGATTCATGTTAGTGTCACCAAAATGGGCTAGCCAGTACAAATGTACATGGGATCCATGTAAGTGTCATCAAAATGGGCTAGCCAGTACAAATGTACATGGGATCCATGTCAGTGTCACCAAAATGGGCTAGCCAATACAAATGTACATGTGATCCATGTCAGTGTCACCAAAATGGGCAAACCAATACAAATGTACATAGGATTCATGTTAGTGTCACCAAAATGGGCTAGCCAGTACAAATGTACATGGGATCCATGTCAGTGTCACCAAAATGGGCTACCCAGTAAAAATGTACATGGGATCCATGTCAGTGTCACCAAAATGGGCTAGCCAGTACAAATGTACATGGGATCCATGTCACTGTCACCAAAATGGGCTAGCCAGTACAAATGTACATGGGATCCATGTCAGTGTCACCAAAATGGGCTAGCCAGTACAAATGTACATGGGATCCATGTCACTGTCACCAAAATGGGTTAGCAAGTACAAATTTACATGGGATCCATGTAAGAGTCACCAAAATGGGCTAGCCTGTACAAATGTACATGGGATCCATGTCAGTGTCACCAAAATGGGTTAGCAAGTACTAATTTACATGGGATCCATGTAAGTGTCACCAAAATGGGCTAGCCAGTACAAATATACATGGGATCCATGTCAGTGTCACAAGAATGGGCTAGCCAGTACAAATGTACATGGGATCCATGTCAGTGTCATCAAAATGGCCTAGCCAGTACAAATGTACATGGGATCCATGTCAGTGTCACCTGAATGGGCTAGCCAGTACAAATGTACATAGGATTCATGTTAGTGTCACCAAAATGGGCTAGCCAGTACAAATGTACATGGGATCCATGTAAGTGTCATCAAAATGGGCTAGCCAGTACAAATGTACATGGGATCCATGTCAGTGTCACCAAAATGGGCTAGCCAATACAAATGTACATGTGATCCATGACAGTGTCACCAAATAGGGCAAACCAATACAAATATACATAGGATTCATGTTAGTGTCACCAAAATGGGCTAGCCAGTACAAATGTACATGGGATCCATGTCAGTGTCACCAAAATGGGCTAGCCAGTAAAAATGTACATGGGATCCATGTCAGTGTCACCAAAATGGGCTAGCCAGTACAAATGTACATGGGATCCATGTCACTGTCACCAAAATGGGCTAGCCAGTACAAATGTACATGGGATCCATGTCAGTGTCACCAAAATGGGCTAGCCAGTACAAATGTACATGGGATCCATGTCACTGTCACCAAAATGGGTTAGCAAGTACAAATTTACATGGGATCCATGTAAGAGTCACCAAAATGGGCTAGCCTGTACAAATGTACATGGGATCCATGTCAGTGTCACCAAAATGGGTTAGCAAGTACTAATTTACATGGGATCCATGTAAGTGTCACCAAAATGGGCTAGCCAGTACAAATATACATGGGATCCATGTCAGTGTCACAAGAATGGGCTAGCCAGTACAAATGTACATGGGATCCATGTCAGTGTCATCAAAATGGCCTAGCCAGTACAAATGTACATGGGATCCATGTCAGTGTCACCTGAATGGGCTAGCCAGTACAAATGTACATAGGATTCATGTTAGTGTCACCAAAATGGGCTAGCCAGTACAAATGTACATGGGATCCATGTAAGTGTCATCAAAATGGGCTAGCCAGTACAAATGTACATGGGATCCATGTCAGTGTCACCAAAATGGGCTAGCCAATACAAATGTACATGTGATCCATGACAGTGTCACCAAATAGGGCAAACCAATACAAATATACATAGGATTCATGTTAGTGTCACCAAAATGGGCTAGCCAGTACAAATGTACATGGGATCCATGTCAGTGTCACCAAAATGGGCTAGCCAGTAAAAATGTACATGGGATCCATGTCAGTGTCACCAAAATGGGCTAGCCAGTACAAATGTACATGGGATCCATGTCACTGTCACCAAAATGGGCTAGCCAGTACAAATGTACATGGGATCCATGTCAGTGTCACCAAAATGGGCTAGCCAGTACAAATGTACATGGGATCCATGTCACTGTCACCAAAATGGGTTAGCAAGTACAAATTTACATGGGATCCATGTAAGAGTCACCAAAATGGGCTAGCCTGTACAAATGTACATGGGATCCATGTCAGTGTCACCAAAATGGGTTAGCAAGTACTAATTTACATGGGATCCATGTAAGTGTCACCAAAATGGGCTAGCCAGTACAAATATACATGGGATCCATGTCAGTGTCACAAGAATGGGCTAGCCAGTACAAATGTACATGGGATCCATGTCAGTGTCATCAAAATGGGCTAGCCTGTACAAATGTACATGGGATCCATGTCAGTGTCACCAGAATGGGCTCGCCAGTACAAATGTACATGGGATCCATGCCAGTGTCACCAAAATAGACTGGCCAGTACAAATGTACATGGGATCCATGTAAGTGTCATCAAAATGGGCTAGCCAGTACAAATGTACATGGGATCCATGTCAGTGTCACCAAAATGGGCTAGCCAATACAAATGTACATGTGATCCATGACAGTGTCACCAAAATGGGCAAACCAATACAAATGTACATAGGATTCATGTTAGTGTCACCAAAATGGGCTAGCCAGTACAAATGTACATGGGATCCATGTCAGTGTCACCAAAATGGGCTAGCCAGTAAAAATGTACATGGGATCCATGTCAGTGTCACCAAAATGGGCTAGCCAGTACAAATGTACATGGGATCCATGTCACTGTCACCAAAATGGGCTAGCCAGTACAAATGTACATGGGATCCATGTCAGTGTCACCAAAATGGGCTAGCCAGTACAAATGTACATGGGATCCATGTCACTGTCACCAAAATGGGTTAGCAAGTACTAATTTACATGGGATCCATGTAAGTGTCACCAAAATGGGCTAGCCAGTACAAATATACATGGGATCCATGTCAGTGTCACAAGAATGGGCTAGCCAGTACAAATGTACATGGGATCCATGTCAGTGTCATCAAAATGGGCTAGCCTGTACAAATGTACATGGGATCCATGTCAGTGTCACCAGAATGGGCTCGCCAGTACAAATGTACATGGGATCCATGCCAGTGTCACCAAAATAGACTGGCCAGTACAAATGTATATGGGATCCATGTCAGTGTCACCAAAATGGGCTAGCCAGTACAACTGTACATAGGATCCATGTCAGTGTCACCAAAATGAGCTAGCCAGTACAAATGTACATGGGATCCATGTCAGTGTCACCAAAATGGGCTAGCCCGTACAAATGTACATGGGATCGATGTCAGTGTCATCAAAATGGGCTAGCCAGTACAAATGTACATGGGATCCATGTCAGTGTCACCAAAATGGGCTAGCCAGTAAAAATGTACATGGGATCCATGTCAGTGTCACCAAAATGGGCTAGCCAGTACAAATGTACATGGGATCCATGTCACTGTCACCAAAATGGGCTAGCCAGTACAAATGTACATGGGATCCATGTCAGTGTCACCAAAATGGGCTAGCCAGTACAAATGTACATGGGATCCATGTCACTGTCACCAAAATGGGTTAGCAAGTACAAATTTACATGGGATCCATGTAAGAGTCACCAAAATGGGCTAGCCTGTACAAATGTACATGGGATCCATGTCAGTGTCACCAAAATGGGTTAGCAAGTACTAATTTACATGGGATCCATGTAAGTGTCACCAAAATGGGCTAGCCAGTACAAATATACATGGGATCCATGTCAGTGTCACAAGAATGGGCTAGCCAGTACAAATGTACATGGGATCCATGTCAGTGTCATCAAAATGGGCTAGCCTGTACAAATGTACATGGGATCCATGTCAGTGTCACCAGAATGGGCTCGCCAGTACAAATGTACATGGGATCCATGCCAGTGTCACCAAAATAGACTGGCCAGTACAAATGTATATGGGATCCATGTCAGTGTCACCAAAATGGGCTAGCCAGTACAAGTGTACATGGGATCCATATCAGTGTCATCAAAATGGCCTAGCCAGTACAAATGTACATGGGATCCATGTCAGTGTCACCAAAATGGGCTAGCCAATACAAATGTACATGTGATCCATGTCAGTGTCACCAAAATGGGCTAACCAATACAAATGTTCATAGGATTCATGTTAGTGTCACCAAAATGGGCTAGCCAGTACAAATGTACATGGGATCCATGTCAGTGTCACCAAAATGGGCTCTCCAGTAAAAATGTACATGGGATCCATGTCAGTGTCACCAAAATGGGCTAGCCAGTACAAGTGTACATGGGATCCATGTAAGTGCCCCCAAAATGGGCTAGCCAGTACGAATGTACATGGGATCCAATGTCAGTGTCACCAAAATGAGCTAGTCAGAACAAATGTGCATGGGATCCACTGTCAGTGTCACCAAAATGAGCTAGCCAGCACAAATGTACATGGGATCCATGTCAGTGTCACCAAAATGGGTTAGCAAGTACAAATTTACATGGGATCCATGTAAGAGTCACCAAAATGGGCTAGCCTGTACAAATGTACATGGGATCCATGTCAGTGTCACCAAAATGGGTTAGCCAGCACAGATGTACATGGGATCCATGTCAGTGTCACCAAAATGGGCTAGTCAGTACAAATGTCCATGGGATCTACTTCACAACAAACCGACTCCAGACAAATCCGTTTACTAATTTATAATTGAATATTCTGTACCCGACTGTTTTATGTGCACAGCTTTACATATTAACCACAGAATGTTCATGATTACTACCGCTTGCCTCCTTTCTCAACACCAAGCCACAAACCTCCATTCCCTAAAAGCATTCTTCAACAAGTATTGAATCCATGTCTACTTCACAACAAATCGACTTCAGTCAGATCCTAATAACTAATTTATAGTTGTATATTCTGTACCCGACTGTTGTATGTACATATATTGCGTTTTTCTGACTCGGTGTGCTTGCTACTCTCGAAAATATTGCCTTTCAGTAGAGCTGACAATGACGTAATAATAATGTAAGTACATGTATGTTACATTTATTTTCAAATATTTATATATTATTTTCAAAACTCGGAATGATTTCACAGAAGACCGTGAGCAATATTCTGCAGTCACTAGGCGATAATCACCGAGAACTTGGATCAAATACAGTACAAATCACGTCCCTCTGTCTGTGTGTTAATGTCCATCCAGATAGATCGTATGTCTGAGATATTAGACAGACTGTTTAAAATACTGGATAGGTAGCCGACCCCAATAAGAGTTCATTCTCCTCATTAGTTAACCGAAAGTGAAAAGGCTTGTACACTATTTCCACATAATTACAGTGTGTCATAGCCACGATTAAAGCGGGAGGGTCGTCACCTTCGCACGCGCGGGAATTGATGAGCAAGCGACGATATCAACACACGCTAAAAATGAAGAGGCTCATGGGTAGACGCTTGTTTGTAAACAATGACACCGTTGTGTCCAATCTCCTTCCCAGAGGCCTTTGCGCTTTACGCTTTACGCCTTTGCCACAGGCAGCCTTCAATTTTGTGGTCAATCACCTCACTACGCACGGCCATTTTTCCGCGGTTGTTTCATTTGAAACCGAACTACAAAAAGTGGAAAAAAATGTATGTGACATCCGAACTAATTATTAATGTCAGACTTCAGTGAAAACTATGTTGTGCAGGGTAATGTTACTGTAGTGAAATGGCGTACGTGTTATGTGCATGGCTCCTTGTCTAACCGTCCAGGTACAACAAAACCATGAAAATCACTGGGATATCTGGACCAGCATTGATTAAATAGTCAATAATTATCTTGTGTCGTCTTTTTGGCAAAGCATGTTCGAGTTACGGGACACAACGCGCGAAAGGATAAAATGATGTCTAGTTGGAATTAGAACTTGATGAAACCGATCGTCACGTGTTGAATCAGACTGATAACAATTCATAACTGGGGTGTAAACACAATAAATGGGTCGACCCTTCGCAGCACCCTCCCCAATCACTGGGCATGTAAACGCATTGGCTGAAATTAAATCACTGTGATATGCGACTTCGGGAGATATTGTACGATGTAAGGTCCGCAGGTGCCAGTAATCGCTGGAATGGGCTTTGTTGAAGTCAGGCTAACTCATGAAATTGTTTTTGCAGTGCCTTTGCGACAGTATGATAGGAAGACGGCCACACAGTTCTGACATCTAGTTGGTCCAGTTACAACTCAAAACTAATAGTGTGAAATACTAATGAAATAGATGCGGAAACTATTCTCTAATTGATTTTTGAATATGAATTTGAAATGTTTACGAATTGTAAAAACCTAAACTGAACAAAATAAAATAACAAAATTACAAACCGTGGTTTTGTCGTCTGCCATGATTAAGGAAATTCCACTTTTGCCAAGCTGAATATATAACAGTAGGACGACAGGGAAAGGTGTGGCACTAAATGTAAGTCAACGGGGAAGGGTGTGGCACTAAATGTAAGTCGACAGGGAAGGGTGTGGGACTAAATGTGAAGACAAACAATTTTGCAGCAAATCGGTTTTTGTAATTTACACGCACAACATTGAGCTGTAACTCAATCTATCGTGATGATGAGTCATAGTTTATTTTCTGCTGGTACACGTCTGGCGAAATGTCTTTCTACACAGTGTGATTTACTAACAGAATTCTGCGCATATTTTCTGATGCTGGAAATCCGTGGAACTTTTTGACCAATTACAATTGGATCAATCAAGATCACGTATTTTTTTTAAAGAAGGTAGTAAAGAGTAACGACATCAAGTGTTCAACACGTATTTGCCATAAAGTACGAGATGTGACTGGAAAAAAAACGAGCTACTGAGCTACGAGTTCTGTGATTTTCTTAGCAGTTAGAAGATATCCGCTTACAAAACTATTCCTGGTGAAGTATATAATACACGAAAGCTGACTATGTCAAATGGAGATGCTAAAAAGTGTTCCAGTGTGAAGTGAATTCAATATTCTTTGATTCTTAATTAACATATTCGTGGTTTGCGCCAACATTTGACCAGGTATGGAGTTTATCACAATGTATCTGTGTACTAAATTGTATCATGATAATGAACCCAGTCGTTCTATGATATTTGTGGCATGAGATTTGCTATATACATGAACTAACCTGCACGTCTTGCCGTCGTGGTAACGACAAACATTGAATTAACTTGCTATATTGAATTAACTTTTAATATAGTTAATATGGACACTTGGCCCACAATTCTTTGCACAATCCAAGATTTGGAGCTCTTTCATCTGGGAGCATTATGATATCTACTTTGCCTTTCCCTTTAATGCTTTGAAGAATAATAAGGCATCAGCAGGAAGATAAAATTTGCAATGAAATATTGAAGCATGGACTAGTACATCTCGCAAATCATGGAGTTCTAGCATTATAGTCTTAATTCATAGGCGAGGATCTAAATTCAATTCATCGAATTACAGAGTAATATCTATTTGTTTCGGAAAAGTTGTTTCGGAAAACCATTTACAAGCATTTTAAATACCAGGTTAACACTTATACTAATATACTCTGCAAAACAAAATGGCTTCAGAAAGAAAATCATCGCACAAGATGTAACCTGTTTGTTCTTCAAACTATCAAACAGGGCAGTGTTGTGCCTAGATCGAATTCAGCTTATTACCTAGACACTACATAGAATCCGATTATGTGGCGTCGTATAGCAAAAACAACCCAAGTTTGTAGGATTTTGCAATTACAAATGCACTGTCAGGCGGCTCATAAACCCTTCAAAACTTAATAATTTGCAATACGCCTCTATGACCAATAGCTATCCTACAACTAGGCAGCAATGACGATAGGGTACAACTCTAAAAATGCCAAGGAAAATGTATCATTTCATTTTCACTGGCCACAACTCGCTGAGCCATATCTAGAAGAAACCTATACAAACCAAATTCACTGTGGATGAAGCATCTGAATAAATTTGAAATTGAAATCAGATGCATCAACATTGAGAAACAAGTACATTCCATTCCAGTTCTGCAAACAGACTCTACATATACATAGGTACTCTAGGTCAAATGAAGGACAGACTGTTTTGTGAGCGGCCAATAGAATGTTCAAAGATGAAAACATGGCTATCATAGCAATAGTACGAATGCCATCCTCCTCAAATGCATCAATTATCAATAAAATCATCAAGCAAGTGGATAATAAAATTCATGATATACTTACCTTTAACAATCCAGCAGATTGTCTTCAAAATCTGGTCAAAAATCTTGATGACTTGATCTGCTGCCAAACACAAGCCTAACACCAGGCAGATCATGTGGGGCTGATAGATCCACAATTGGCGAGCACTTTATAAAAAAAGACTTTCTGCTATTCCCAATGAACTAACTCTATAGACAGGAAACGGTAGAGCGTCATACAGCCTATCAAGTGTTTTTTTCTGCAATAAACATGCAAAAGAGGGCACTGAGAACACAAGCAACCCCTTCAAATTTGTAATTATTGCAAATCCCTTGAAACTGATACTCCTAAAATAACTGTTCTACGTTTTTGTGCACGATGAAACGTCTACCATTCCATTTAACTTGTTGACAATCTGAACCCGTTGAATTGTCTTCGGCTAAAGAGGGACGCCCAGGGGTCTTGAAAAATTAGACCTAACCGTCTGACAACCTGCCTTCCTCGCTAGATATTGTAATGTCTCTATGTACAGAATCCTAATTGACAAGGCATGAACCAGATCTGTATGCAAACCCTCCTCTTTCATCTGTGACCAACCTATAGTTAAACTTAAGTCAGCCCGTGCACGAATAAGGCCCTCTATTATGTATTGATAATATAATAAGTTAGGACTGGTAAGGCAGTTAGATGTAAGGTAAGAATTCAAACTGCTATGGCTGTTAGATCATTGGTTAAGAATATTAAGACCATATTAGGTATTAAGTTAAGAATTAAGACTCACAAGGCTATAGGGTTAGAACATGATTATATATGCTTTATATTTATTTATTTATAATATTCCTTATATAACCAGATGTCCAGCAGTCAGACACGACACGCACTTATTAGCGTATAAGTAGTTGTTTATTTGAACTACGTGAACATATCATAGAAGAGCCATGAATCAAGTACATCGAGTGCTTATACACCCTCCTAGAGATTATGAAGCGGGAAACTTTGATACAAATATACAACACGTTCGCACATAACACGGTGTTCAAGATCTTATCCGGTTTTGTCACATTCAAGCCCAGGCGGTATAAACGATATATATAGCAGTATAATAAAACGATACAATATCAGTAATAATAATAAACAATAAACCTTTTCATATATATTTCCAACATTCATCAAAGACTAATTAAAATCTGAAGGCCATTTCATTACGAATTTACTCAACCTTTCGTTTTCATCCAATAAAGTATTTTCTGAAGCAGTTATGCTAAAGTTTCTGGTTTTTCCTTTGAACTCCTCTCAAAAACGAAGGAAATGCCATTTCATATATTTAATATCAACAACAAGCTTAATATACGCCACCAACACATTTGGCATCAGATCAGCACGTTAAATGTTAGCCATTTATGTTAAACAAATGCATTAGCCATCTTGGTATTACATAATTTTATATTGATAATGTTTATAATAATGTTGAAATATCACACGGTTTCACATCTGATCAAAGTAATTAACATATTTCTGTCCATTTAAAATCTCATTATCCATATATATATATATTACAGAATGTATTAATCAAAGAGTTTAATAATAGCACTTTGTTTATATAGCACTAAATAATACGACAACTTCTTCGCTTTGTGACATCATTCACAATATTCGCTGTTGATGGCGCCAGTTCAACCCATAGTTTTATTGTAATGTTGGATATATGGCTCCACACACGCCCATACCTAAAAAAAATCACATTCGACATTTTACTACATATATGGTTTACTTAATGTGATTTTTTACACAAAATGCAAATAATATTTGTTTGTTATCTTCAAAGGACATGTGGCTCATGTCGCGGTGTAACCTGTCCAACTAAAAGTCAGGTGCTATATTCTCGAGAAACTACGTAAACAAGTCATTCCATCTACTGTCTGTTCTCATGGTTACCACCGTTACCAACGTTGCAACATTACACTATCTAGAATTAATAGTGAATTGAAAATACACGATAACTTTGTCATGCACGGTCGTAACACCAAAAACATACTCCAAAATACTACATTTAATGTTGTAAATTTCGTGCGTGAACCTATTTATGAATTGACTATAAATAATTACGTAAATAAATTTACATTGTGTGTATGTATGAGTAATTCATTGTCAGTGATAATACATTACCTTTTCTTCTTGCAGAAGTTTTGTGACAGCATTAATGTCAGGAGCCATGAAACGATCTTTATCCCAAGGTCTGGTGACAAACATGGAAACTCATTATTACTAATACTTATTAATGACAATTGATGAAGTCAGGATATATGCAAGGCAAATTTCTTGAATATTAAATCTAATTATCACATGAGCAGCCAACCGAGAGTCCAGCGTTTTCCATGTATAGTTATAACGGCAGAATGACCTCCGTGTGTTTGTCGCTCCCGCTTTATATCTCGACGTTGTATTAAGCTGGCACACTTTCTCTTGCTTTGTACCAGTGCTATATTGTTCTTACTTATGCTGTTATCGATTATTAGTATTTTCAATGATCCAATATGACCACACCGCTCAAATAAATCATCGGAGCAAAACATAATAATGAACGCAATACTTACTTAGCCACTGTACGCACCAAGTCATAAACAGTCTGTAATGGTTTAGTAGTCTTATAAGGCTTCAAGAATTCAAGTCCCTGGCAAGCAGCTAGTAGTTCAATGGCAATAACTGTTAAAAGTAATATATTTTAAATGTAAGCTTCAAAATGGTCTACACTTCGTGCAAATACATTTTTTACCTGCTGCGTACAACGTATCAGACCTATATTGAATACGACGTGAAGTGACGAGCTATTCAAACCCTTTGAGCGGAGCAAAAATATAATATGTAAACATCACTGAATAAACGGCATGGTAAATGTCAAATTAAAGTAAACATATACATACCTTGTTCCACGTGTTCTACCACGGTCAGCGCCTTTCTTGCAGAGAATCCACCCATTGATACGTGGTCTTCGGACCCAGCACTGGTTGAGATGGAATCCACGGACGATGGATGCGTCAAAACTTTATTTTCAGACACTAAATGAAATCAAAACCATAATTGATTTGATTGTTTTTTGTTCAATCTCATGACTGCTTTTAACACGTGTCAAATAATGATATTGCACATTTTGATCATCAATTCAACTATAATGTTGGGATTATCTTCTTCGGTGTTTTTATCCTACAACCTACCTAAAGCCGCAGCTGTGCAATGAGCGATCATAAAACCCGAATTCAGACCACTATCTTTGACCAGAAATGCGGGAATCTCGTCTGGCGTGTAGTCTGTAAAATAATATAGAAATTGATTTGGGTTTAATACGTTGTAATCCATTCAGCAAACACAATGGCGTGCTATACAAGATTATATACTTACTTCGGTTACACATTCTATTTATTCTACGTTCGCTCATATTGGCAATTTCATGAATACCAATTGCCAAGTAGTCCAGTGCCTGTGAATTGAAATTAAATAAATAGAAAAATACGATATTACATAGCGGTACAGTCATGTTTACAATGTATACCCTCTACATAAAAGGATATTATAAATTAATGATACTGACACTGATAAATAATTAACTTTTCCGTCGTGAAATCTCGTCTCAGGTGAGACAGGATGAATCATACCTTTGCCGGATACTCTCCGTGGAAATTGCCTCCTGATAAGATTTCATGCCTCTCAGGGAATACCAACTACCACACTGATTAAGAAACAACAACTATCAATAAAGCTCCCATCAAATCGAATATCGTGATAACAGTCTTGGATGGTGGGGTTCATAGTCGAGAACTATAGGTGTGTTTGAATGATTGTCATTAAAATAGTCATTAAACAATGAAATATGCATGCAATGTGATCAACATCAAGGATACAGGGTTGTCGGTTGAAGAATTCATTTCGGTAGTCAGAATTCCGGCAACAAAGTCAATTGTGTCATTCGCAATACCATGGACCTGGAGAACAGATATATTGTATTGTAGTTAATTCAGTGCAATTGTAACCATGAGTATCAGTTCTCATTTCATTCCACAATAATTGAGCTATAATATTGCTACAATCTTACGAACTGATATAAATGTTAAAGAATATGGACGTGTGGACACTAGCAGCGCTAAAAAATCAATTGAAGACTTGCAGTGCTTGTGATTTCAGTGTTAGATAGTCCTCTGAAGAGCAATAGATACTATTTCCCATAAATTGTTCTCACAGACTTTTGTGAGTAGCGCAAACATGCGGTCAAATATACCTGTGGGATACATCTGAGCGAATAGTTGTCCTGAACCTTCTTGTGTGACTCATAATGCTCAAATATCTCGGAAGGGAACACCTCGGAATTGATGAGCGATCTAAATCTGCGTGCTACTTTCACTTGACCAGCATGTGGTCTTGCTGCATGGATATCTGTATATACAACGTATAGTTAAATGAAGTTCATCATCAGCTAGAAACGCGACACTGAAATTTGCAGGCATTTCTAATTAACAGTGTATATATTTTGGGTTGTGTGCATTCATTTATTGGTCAGATTTCATTTAGTTTAAAGGTTTTCCAGTCTTAAATATATTGACTGAAAATGTTTATTGGCGAACTATTTGTTTAACTATTGCTTCCTGTTAATGGCTTTTTAATTTCAAATTTGAAAGACAATATTTAATAATGCACAAAACACAAAAACAAAATTCACTCAAAAATTGTATATGTACTCTCTGCTATCTACTATTCGTTTTTAAAAAACTTGTAATTGGGTGCTTTCTACTCGAAATTACATCTGTATAGTTGTCTTACAATAAAATTATCTCAGATATAGCAGTCTGGGGCCGCGCTTCCTAAGATGTCGTACCTTCTATTACAATGTAATTTTCACACGCAAAGATTCTTTAAAATATGACATAAAAACCTCAAAATTTTTTTTTTCTTTTACAGAAATATTCATGTGAACCAGTCCAAACAAATAAATTCACCAGTAATGTTTCACTTGGATCATAGATTAGCATGCACAATCTAATTGGTGTCACGGAGACTGCTTTTTGAGTAGTGTGTTTTCTTTAAATTTTTACATTCACATACATACTATTACACAACAATCGTCACATTGTCTGATTGAAGAAACCATTCCAGGCCGTGTAAAATTACACATAAAGTGTTAATCGTGATTCCACTTACCGGCGTCAAAAGCAGCGTCGGTTCCTTGGAACACATCCAAAGTTATGGCTGCAACTACATCGGCTTGTCTGGAAATAGCTTTCGCTTTTTCTAAAGCTGAAAACAATAACACACATACTGAAGATCGACATAGTTCAGTATGAGATAGAACACTCTTTAACGACACCGATTTATGAAAGACACTGGATATGCAATCGTATGTATTAATACATTATGAGTAACGAACCTAATGTTCCAATGGCTGTTATCAACTGGGCACCATTGATGAGACTTAAACCCTGTGAAGAAATATAAAACTCCTGGCGTGAACATTAGGTGTTACGTATACGTAGACTTGTAATTTGAATCTAATAACGTGCTGTTTATGAGAACAAAATGAACATACAAACAGCATGGCAAGAAATGTTTTACCTCTTTGGGGCCAAGTTCTATCGCCTTCAGTCCATGCGATTCCAGTACCTATCAGAACAAATAGTAAATGTAATCAATTGTGCAACTACTTTGATGAAAACCCTTAATGGAAATGATTATTATAGATAATTTTGTGAAAAGGTTATTGAGGTTAACCTGGATCTTTACAGACGGATGTCATGGTTATCATTGTTAGCCAGACCTTTACAGATGGTTATCACGATTGACCAAGACCTTTAAAAATGTTTATCATTTCTAACCTGGACCTTTTTAGATGGTTGTCATGGTTAACCTGGACCTTTAAAGATAGTTATCATTGGTTAACCAGGACCTTTACATATGGCTATCATGGTTAACCTGGACCTTTACAGATGGCTATCACGGTTAACCTGGACTCTTGTAGATTGCTATTGTGGTTAAGACATTTGTAGTTATAAAGGCAAAGTTTCTGTAATTATTATCCATAATACAATAATTGGGTCAGTTCAATATAAAAAACTTCATACCTCCTTTGCTTCACCAAACTGTTGTGTATCTGGGTTCCACATGTCTCCTTCTCCCATCATTCCTAGAGACAGATGTGCCAACGGTGCCAGGTCACCACAAGCACCAACTGTGCCCTTTTCAGGTACGTACGATAAACATGATGCTTAAAATACAACGAAACACAAACATGTTAAAGTCATAGTAACAATTTATATTTAATTTTAAAATTGTCAGTTTTTAAAAAGTTTGGAACTCACCATTGAAAGCGTCTATGAAACGTTCCAATGTTTCAACAGATATTCCGCTGTTTCCTCTGGCCAGTACATTGATTCGAATCGCCATCAACATACGTGTCTTTTGAGGACTCAGCGGCTCTCCTACTCCAGATGCATGTGATCGGATAAGGTTTTCTTGTAGCTCACTGCAACGTAGAGCAGACATTTCTGATATATTTAAAAGACAAGGGTGGGGGTCGTAACGTGAACTTAGCATTAAGTATTAAGATGAATTGAATGACACAATGATTTCATTGTGTCAATAAAGTTCCCTCGCAGACTTATAATGATGTTAGGTATTTATATGTATCTGTATGCTTTCCATCAATCATTTTCTTACCAAAGTTTGTCTCTTGGGATTACTTCTGATTTCAGCTCTCCAAATCCAGTGTTTACGCCATATATTACTTGAAAATAAAATAAAATAAAATAAAATATAATATAATATAATATAATATAATATAATATAATATAATATAATATAATATAATATAATATAATATAATATAATATAATATAATATAATATAATATAATATTATATAATATAAATTTAACAAAATCTCATAATTACAAAATACAAGCAAGTTGTACCTTTGTTGACGTCTTCCAATATATCGTCTATGACCTTCTTCGATCGTTTGACACTTGACAATGCATCACCTGACAGCTGGGAATAATAAAAGTTTCAAACCAGTGAGTAAAAAAACTAAGATATATGTCAGGTTCTACTCGGTGTAGAAGATAAAAACGAAACATTTCGTTCCTTTGCTCATATATTAAAGTTGGTATAGTAGTCTATGGTACCCACCTTAATAATTGCACCACCCTTTCCAAGGACCATTAATTGTTCCGGTGTCAGGTTCTTTCCAGTGATGAAAATCTAAAATATACAAATTATTTATTTATAATTTGAGCAATGTAATATTGCTGCATATATCTTGTTAATCGTCGTCTGTATTACAGATGATATACAATACTGCAAGGAATCTAAGTTTGTGCGGCAATGAGTTCAATCAAAGAGCGATTCTAGATATAAACGTGGACAATCAACAATTGCTAATTATACAAATTATATATTTAACAAACATTAATCAGATCTCTGGATTATTCCAGATACACATGATCTAATTGAGTTGCATCTGATACACAAACATGAGAAATGTCAACGCAATGTGGCTGGCGATCCATTCACAAACATATTCGTTACAAAAGAAAGCTTAGAAAGAACTCCCGAGTGCGAAAGATCTCTCTGACCAACCAGAAAACGGGAACGGAGATAATGCCTGTTTTATGAAAGTGACGTTAATCGTCCACAAAAAATGGCTATTGCATCACGACGACATGTCAAAATCCATCACACACCGACGCTTGCTGATGTTCAATCGTCAGATAAAAATATAAAATAAAAATATTTACAATACCAGGGAAACGGACGTAAAATCGTCCGCGGTGTCAAAACCTTGCGTGAAAACTGTCATGGCGCCGTGTTATCATTTCCACTTAGGGAGGGACACAATGGATTACGTAAAGCCGATGAGATATTCATACAGTTATATAAACATAGCGATCGTCATTGGCTGGGTTGAGACGGAACGGTCGATACAAATTAAAACGAACCCTGACCTCTGGAAATACCTCATTCATATAGAGTGCCTTATACCAGAGGTTGCCTAGCACGGCCGTACAACGTACTTTGCGACACCGCTACAGATACATGCTAGCTGGCAACAGGGTTACCGATTAAAGTAACCAAGATGGCATCGCAGAGGGCATGATTTTTCCGTGGTGTTTAAAAACAGCATCTCGTTGCCTATGTTTCTGTAATTTCCGGGGTACTTTTTATTTTTAATAAACCGAGCATTTTACGTTTGTGTATTTTGCCACTGAAAAGTTAGTTATCGATGACAGCACAGCAATGGTGTTTATCCATTGCATCGCAATGCTATCAGCACGGTGATTGTTCGGCAAAACGAAACATGTATAATTAGTCAGTTTTATGACTTCGGAGAAAAAAAAATAGTTAACAGTACACCACTGGAAGATGCCAGGCTAGAAGTTGTCAACATGTTGCGAGATGAGCGTGAACAAGTTTACTTATCATTTACAACTGTATGTTTTTTGTATTCCACTTGCATGCTGGAAACGTCTACGTCTTGTCTGTTTTTTTGTAGTTTGCAAGACTTGAGGTAAGTTAAACAGGGTCGTAACACATCGCCGCATCGTAACTGAGGCTAGCAACTCATTTCGGAACTTTTAATCACATACGCGTGCCTCGGTTCTCTATATTTTAAAATCGATTTTTGAGTATGTTCCAACATTGACAATAACTCTATCTAGCCATGACTGTCTGGGTAAGAATGAGCAAAAACAAAATTCATTTCTAGTGCCCACGAACCTGCAAAATTTAAGATTAGCCTTTCAAACAAGAAGCTTGGCAACTAATATTTGTCTGCTATTTGAGATGCACAACATGAAAAATATTTGAACCTTATTAGCAACATTTATAATATTACAGAAAATACATTTTATTTTACAACTGTGGTTTTCAGTCTAATATCAGGGGGAAAATCCTCGTCTGCCTCTATACACGTCTTCTTGAGGTACCGAACCGGGAAGGTCACTTAAGCTTTACAGTCAAACAGACGCACACAACGAAATACGTTTCAATAGCTAGCCTCTTTAGCCACATCGAGAACGCCTCAAGGCAACTGTCTCATCGGAGACTCTGCCCCGGACTGACCAAGACTATCTCGCCTCGTGGAGCTCTTTCTGGGACCAAGGACTTAGACCGTTTATTACGTATCAAAACTTAACCAATTACAAAGAAGTTTAGGGACTCTAAGGCGTGGCCTTCACACATTCATGCACATAGCCAATCACACAAAGTACTGGACACGTCATATCTTTTGATTAATCGTTTACTATATTAATAACTGCGAATACCCAACTGTCAGAAATAGCGGTCCGGATGGCGTATCGTAATTAGTTCCAAATCACTGAGTCAAGTTCCGTCCAGGACCTCGCATGAGCCTAAATGATGATAGATATAACACAGCTATTCACTTGTATAACCAGCTAAATAAGTCGGTCAACAGATACGCGAAAACTAATTTATGACACTAATTCCAGAGCACCTCAATTTAAATCTGTTTTTTTAGATAATCAATATGTATGTTTTTCAACATAAAGTTAAACATGTTTGTGGATTACCCTAATGAACTTATTAATCAATTACTATCCATTCATGGACAATTCTTATGAATGCATATATACTCAAACCTAATTAAATCATCGCATTGTCTTAGAGTATACATATAACAAGATTCATTGAAATAAGATGATAAGTACTTGAAATGTTCATGAAAAAGCTGAAAATTGATTAATTATGCTAATTAGGTACTTTGTATGCTTACATTTTTACCTAAAACAATTAAATCTGTGCATTAGTCCACATAATCTATGTACCAATTTGTATCAACATCCAATTAGTGGTTCCTTAGATATCAGTGAAAAAATGGAAAAGCTAAAAATTACCTAATTATTAGTATGCATAATTTTTTACCAAAACCTAATCAAATCTGCACAGCAGCCCAGAGCATCTAAATATCAAGTTTTATAAAAAACAACAACAACATATATATGGTTCAGTGGGACGGATCTAGACACATACACCCCCACACATACATACAGACGCACTAACTCCAAAGACTCCCATTGTGTACTTCGCATACGGGAGTCAACTATGTATTTTGTCATGAAATGGACAAATCCGTGAAAACCATCCAAAGTACACATAAAATATGCCTCTTTGTGTGTGTGCCAAATAATCTGGCTGATGGTTGAGGCGTTGAAAATTAAAAGATTGACGGACAACAATGGTCAATGTGAATAGCTAAGACGGGTACGAAATCGACTCATTCGCATATGTTATAGTTAGAACCGCCACAAAAACGGATGACGGATAATATATAATAATAAGTATTTATTGCTTTCCTAGGCCACCGGCCCATATACAAACATATCAAACCAATGCTTAAAATGTAACGGGTACAAGAAGAATATGATAATATTCTCGGTTAATGATCACATGGAATTAAATAATAATTAATTTGTTAACAATTGTTTCCTAACTTCAAATGCTCTGTGCACAAACACACAAATATTTCGTAGAATAACACCATTTGTTGCTTGAACAAGCCTTTGAAATTTATCCATGCTTGGTTGGAACGAAAAATGTTGGGGGATTAACTCTCGTCTTAATGTGTTATAGGCTGGGCAAATCAACAGAAAATGATATTCATCCTCAACAAAATTAGCACGACATACTTTACAGAATCTTTCCGTTGAAGGCAAACCTTCGCGCCTACCTTCTTCAATTTTAAGTGGTAAAACCCCACAACGAAAACAGGCAAAAATGCGGACGAGTTTCAGATTGCAATTTAAAGATAAATATTTCTCCGGTTGTAAGGTACTCTTGAACTCAATGTAATTACGTAATTTAGGTTTCAAGGACGCATTTGCTTTCCAAAGCTGTCTCTGTGTGTCGGAGACTCGTAGTACAAATTCAGAAAGAAAAACGTCCTTGCTACCTACTTCTTGAGCTAGCCAGACATACCCAAAGCCATATGAATACAAAATGTGTTTAATTGCCGTCACCCAGTTATTTCTACCTAGGTCATTGAGATTACGCAACATTGAATAGGCATGCCTGGGAATTCTCGTCGGGGGGAGTTCTAAGAGTCTAAGCCAATACTTAATACAACGTTTAAGTGTGGAAACGAAGATTGGAAGTCGCCCACACTCTCCAACTATAGCTTCTTTGGCAGTACCTTGGGGGAGCCCAAGAAGCCTCCTGCACCATGTCCTATGTACTTTTTCAATTTGGTCGTAGTATTGAAATCCCCATATTTCAGATCCGTAACACAGAATAGGAGATATAATTGAATCAATTAATTTGAAATGAGTGTCAAAATGAACCCCATTAAGTTTAACAGATACCGATGAAAGAATCCTAAGCGTTTTCCCAGCCTGGTCCGCTAAAGTAGAAACTGCTTTAGACCAAATATTCCTGGAAGAAAGCACGAGACCTAAATACTTATAATAGGAGACAACTTCTAACTCGCCTCCCTCAAGGTACCACTTCTCGTTTCGTGAAGCGTGACCGCCTTTGCGGAAAACCATAACTTTTGTTTTTTGTAAATTAACTTTCATACACCACTTACTACAAAATTGCGATAAAATATTAATCAAATTCTGCAGGTTTGGAATTGAGTCACTAAAAATGGCTACATCATCTGCATAAAGTAAAACGAACAGATTATAAATGTCCTGTGTTAGTTGAATCCCCAAATTTCCCGAGTTAACCAACATCAAATTTAATTCTTCAATAAAGAAACTAAATAAAATAGGGCTCAACATACATCCTTGTCTGACCCCTATCGGGCATTCAAAGGAACTTGAAAGACTCGATTCAGATTTGACACAAGACTTAACATTACTATACATAGAACGCAAGATACAAAACATGTTACCATGGATACCGATTGTTAATAATTTATATAATAATAGTGAATGATTTATCCTGTCGAATGCTTTAGAAAAATCCACGAAGAGACAATAAAATTTACCACCCCTTTTAGCCAAATACTTCTGCACAATAGCATACAAAACAACAATATTATCTATAGTACTGTGATTTTTTCGAAAACCCGACTGACAATCGGATAACACGCCATTATGTTCTGCCCATAAACTTAGCCTTTCATTTAAGATTGCTGTAAAAATCTTTCCTAAAACATTTAATAATGATATCCCTCGGTAGTTGTTTACATCATTTTTCCCCCCGTGCTTCAATATGGGAATAACAACACCCGATGCCCACTCTTTCGGAAAGTCACCTGAATTGTAAATAAAGTTGAACAGAAGGGTTAGAACAGGAAGAATAATTGGGGCCGAAAATTTAAAAAACTCATTTGGAAGCCCATCGGATGACGGATAATCAGTAATATGAATAGCCCAGCTCCGCTCCAGCTAAAAAGTAAATGCAGCCACTCAAGACTGAACGAATAGAGCCGGGAAAGTCTCCGCTGGCGGCGCTATAAAATATCGAAGTCTTTTTCTCCTCACACAGATCAACACGTGTTACCAATTCAGTATCATAGGGAGCGTATGCATTCTTCTGATTACCACAATAGACAAGCTGCATACGGAAACCGAGAATATGTGGTTGCAATGTTTCATGATCAAAGCTTTCTATTAAATAATTCGTGAGATGAGTCATCATTACGTAGTAACGTTTTTAACGTTTGTACGTACTGCGCATGCTCGGCCTCGTTGTCTAGTATTGCACCACGCATGCGTCCCTGCCAACGTCATGAGGTCAGTGACACATCTGTGCACTTGTTTACTAAGCTGCAGCGAAAACTCTGATACGTATTCATATTTTAGAGGTAAATCTGCGGTGGCGAACTTATGTGTTCATGTATGTTGAAGTAAACGCTATGCTAAATATTTGCGCCATTGTCAGACGCACCAAAATAGCTACCAAGTCGACAAGAAAAGGTCGTTTTTTGAGCTTCATGAAAGACGCATCGATTCAGTCCCAATGCCTTTGACAAATGGCTGGCTGATGTACACAGAACAACCCAGACGGCTGACATCGGTGCCCACCGAAATCAACTGTTGTGTGCTTTGGAATGTTGTTTACCGGTAATTATTTTATGAAATGTGGTATTTTTGAAACTGTAGAGTAGTGCATAGCTTAATGTTTATCTTTCTTTAAATTAAAAAAATGTTAATGGTAAATGTCGGTTTTGAAAACTCACCGAAATGCAAATGATCATAATACCACCTAATAGTGATATAATTTCAAAATTTAATAAGACGTTGTAGTTCTTGCTATCAAAAAATATATTGATTTTTGAGTTTGACTTTCATTATTTTTACCCATTGCTTTATCTCACTGACAGCTTTACATATTAAACATAAATTTTACGTGATTACTACCGCGTGTCTCCTTTCTCAACACCAAGCCACAAACCTCCATACCCTAAAAGCATTCTTTAACAAGTATTGAATTCATGTCTACTTCACAACAAACCGACTTCAGTCAAATCCTTTTACTAATTTATTATTGACTATTCTGTATCCGACTGTTTTATGTACATATATTTTTCTGACTCGGTGTGCTTGCTGCTCTCGACAATATTGCCTTTCAGTAGAGCTGGCAATGACGTAATAATAATGTAAGTACATGTATGTTATATTTATTTTCAAATATTTATATATTATTTTCAATTCTTAGCCGCCCCCCAATAAGAGTTCATTCTCCTCATTAGTTAACCGAAAGTGAAAGCACTGCTTGTTTGTAAACAATGACACCATTGTGTCCAATCTCCTTCTCAGAGGCCTTTGCGTTTTACACAATAGTGTCTCTGCCACAGGCAGCCTTCAATTTTGTGGTCAATCACCTCACGACGCACGGCCATCTTTCCGCGGTTGTTTCATTTGAAACCGAACTACAAAAAGTGGAAAAAAACGTATCTGACATCCGAACTATTTATTAATGTCAGACTTCAGTATGTCACACGCAACGTAATATTACCGTAATTGGTATAGTACAGGTGTGATGGTTCAAATACCAAAATGGCAACAGTAGCAGAAAGATTTCCCTGGCGGCGATGATAAAACACGAACACGGAGCCAACAGATGAGGGTTCAACTGGTACTGGTATTATTATACTCTGCAAACATCAAGTACAATAACGCGGTAAAACTCCACTACTCCAATAACTAGATACTTAAACTCCAATACAATTCAACGAGATCTCCGATCTGAACTCAGTGCTGAACAACTCCCCTATATATACCCACACTGTCTATAAATAGACCAGTACATTAGCATACATAATGAGTCTGACACTTACAACAAATGTCTAGAATGTTCCATTACCTTCTATTGCCTTCTACAGTGTTCTATTACCTATTCAACCAGTTCCTAAAAATCTAAAATATTCTACACCGACACAGTACGTTTCTAGAACATTCTCAGTGACACGGAAGTGGTAAACAAGTCGCATGCGACACAGTAAAAACTATGTTTTGCAGGGTAATGTTACTGTAGTGAAATGGCGCACGTGTTATGTGCACGGCTCCTTGTCTAACCGTCCAGGTACAACAAAACCATGAAAATCACTGGGATATCTGGACCAGCATTGATCAAATAATCAATAATTATCTTGTGTCGCCTTTTTGGCAAAGCATGTTCGAGATACGGGACACAACGCGCGAAAGGATAAAATGATGTCTAGTTGGAATTAGAACTTGATGAAACCGATCGTCACGTGTGAATCTAACTGATAACAATTCATAACTGGGGTGTAAACACAAAAAATGGGTCGACCCTTCGCAGCACCCTCCCCAATCACTGGGCATGTAAACGCATTGGCTGAAATTAAATCACTGTGATATGCGACTTCGGGAGATATTGTACGATGTAAGGTCCGCAGGTGCCAGTAATCGCTGGAATGGGCTTTGTTGAAGTCAGGCTAACTCACGAAATTGCCTTTGCGACAGTATGATAGGAAGACGGCCACACAGTTCTGACATCTAGTTGGTCCAGTTACAACTCAAAACTAATAGTTTGAAATACTAATGAAATAGATGCGGAAACTATTCTCTAATTGATTTTTGAAAATGAATTTGAAATGTTTACGAATTGTAAAAACCTAAACTGAACAAAATAAAATAACAAAATTACAAACCGTGGTTCTGTCGTCTGCCATGATTGAAGCAAGGTTTGATCTTGTCTGAATATCCAAATTGAAAACTAGCGTTTTTGTAGTGAATTTGAGTATTAATTCCTAGAAACAGTGACCAGATCGTAATACCCATGGAATCAGACATTACGTCATTGGTGTACCACGTGATACATTCTAACCAACTAAAATCCCATACATTGACAATTTTACATTTTAATTAGGGAAATCCCGGTTATCGCCTGTATCGAAAGTTGTAAGTTTGCCAAATTATTTTGAGACTGCGTAGGTATATTATGAAAATGATTCAGTGAAATGCAATTAAGTAAACACGAATTTCTGTAATGTGCGAGCGAACAAAATAAGAAGAAATTCGAAGGGTTTGCTATATTTGCAAATTTGTTTAAAATTGTCTTCATGTTCACATGTTGGCGAAAATCTTTCAATTTCAACTTAATAGTTTATTAATGTTTAGTAAAAACATTTGAAAATGAAATAACTATAAATATAAATAATTAATTTTTAAACTTTTTTTATTTTCACAACAATGAGAACGATTGCACAAGATTGAACAACACACCAAAATGGGCTAGCCAGTACAAATGTACATGGGATCCAATGTCAGTGTCACAAAAATGAGCTAGCCAGTACAAATGTACATGTGATCCATGTCAGTGTCACCAAAATGGGCTAGCCAGTACAAATGTACATGGGATCCATGTCAGTGTCACCAAAATGGGCTAGCCAGTACAAATGTACATGGGGTCCATGTCAGTGTCGCCAAAATGGGCTAGCCAGTACAAATGTACATGGGATCCATGTCAGTGTCACCAAAATGGCCTAGCCAGTACAAATGTACATGGGATCCAATGTCAGTGTCACCAAAATGGGCTAGCCAGTACAAATGTACATGGGATCCATGTCAGTGTCACCAAAATTGGCTAGCCAGTATAAAAGTACATGGGATCCATGTCGGCGACACCAGACTAACCTAATAATACATGATTCATAATCATCTACTTTTATTTGATCACATCTATCTAAGAATTATCAGCAGTCAGTGACTATCTCGAGCTCCAAAAAATCTTTAAGAAGCTGTTACGTAACTCAATTGATCTGTTCACTACACATGTGTAGGACGACACTTTTAACCTTGAAAAACAGATTACTATTAAATGATTGTTACATTTGACACTCAATTATTTAGAAACGAACAAAAATAAATAAGCTAAACTATTAGTATATAAAAATAGATATAAAACATACATAAACATTGTCAAGCCAGATAGATAAGCGCTGTTCTGTTTGTAAGTGGAGACGGTGGGTCTGAACTGGACAGTTTGATTATTATTTGTCAGTGATTGCTTGTCATGCAGGTTTGGTATGCATAATTCCAGTCTCCCCTGACAATGATAGAGGATCGGTGTCAAATACATGAACAAATTGTGTCTTCCGATCTGTGTGCCAAATTCTCAATCATATCGCTTGCATGCCCGAAATGCGAGGCAGACCGTGTGAGTACTGGATAGCGAGTTACCCCTGAGATAATGGACAGACCCATTTCCCTGACGATGAAACGAAAGCGTAAGCTTCGCATGGTGAATATTAATTTGAAGAATAGCTTGACACATTATTTCTATCTAAGTCCATCGTCATATCCACGATAATTTAGGAATTCCACTTTGCGCAAAAATATTGATTTTTCAAATTTTGACAAGTTTTTCTGACTCGGTGTGCTTGCTGCTTCCGACAATATTGCCTTTCAGTAGAGCTGACAATGACGTAATAATAATCTAAGTACATGTATGTTATATTTATTTTCAAATGTTTATATATTTATATAACTCGTCCATGGGATCTACTTCACAACAAACCGACTCCAGACAAATCCGTTTACTAATTTATAATTGAATATTCTGTACCCGACTGCTTTATGTGCACATATTGCGTTTTTCTGACTCTGTGTGCTTGCTGCTCTCGAAAGTATCGCCTTTCAGTAGAGCTGACAATGATGTAATAATAATGTAAGTACATGTATGTTATATTTATTTTCAAATATTTATATATTATTTTCAAAACTCGGAATGATTTAACAGAAGACCGTGAGCAATATTCTGCAGTCACTAGGCGATAATCACTGCGAGCTTGGATCAATTACAGTACAAATCACGTCCCTCTGTCTGTGTGTTAATGTCCATTCATATAGATCGTATGTCTGAGATACTAGACAGACTGCTTGAAATACTGGATAGGTAGCCGACCCCAATAAGGGTTCATTCTCCTCATTAGTTGACCGAAAGTGAAAGCACTGCTTCATGAATAGTAATTTGGAGAATAGTCTTGTACACTATTTCCATATAATTACAGTGTGTCACAGGGTCGTCACCTTCGCACGCGCGGGAATTGAGGACCAAGCGACGATATCAACACACGCTAAAAATGCAAACGCTCATGGGTAGACGCTTGTTTGTGAACAATGACACCGTTGTGTCCAATCTCCTTCCCAGAGGCCTTTGCGCTTTACGCAATAGTGCCTCTGCCACGGGCAGCCTTCAATTTTGTGGTCAATCTCCTCACTACGCACGGCCATTTTCCGCGGTTGTTTCATTTGAAACCGAACTACAATCAAAGAAAGCTTAGAAAGAACTCCCGTGTGCTGAGAGTTTTGGAGACACATTAAAAATTAATTCAAAATTACTTATACTTGAGATATTGATGGAATAGCTGAAAACTAATTATGCAAATAAGGTAACTAATATGAACAGATTTAGGTGTAAAACTAATAAGGTCTGCACAATGTACCAAGTTTCATTGGAATGTGATTAGAACCAAAAAAATATTAATTATTATGCTAATTAGAGAATTAATATGAACAGATTTTAACCCAAAATTAATCAGGCTGTCTATTGTCCTAGAGCATTTATGTACCAAGTTTTATTCAAATGTGATGATCAATACTTGAGATATTAGTATTAATTATGTTAATTAGGTGATTAAGAAGCATAAATATTTACCAAAAACTAATATGGTGCATAGTCTTAGGTTCATTGAAATGTGATGGGTACTATTTAAAAGTTTCATTGAAATCCAATGAGTGGTTTTTAGACATCAGTGCAACAGCCATAGAACAGCAAAAAATTAACTAATTATGCAAATTAGGTAATTAATAGGCACAATTTTTTATCTCAAAATTAATCAGGTCTCTGCATAGTCCTAGAATATCTATGTCGCAAGTCTCATTGAAATGTGATGATTAGTACTTGAGATATCAGGTGAAAAGCTGAAAATTAACTAATTATGCTAATAAGGTGATTAATGTGCACAAATATTTACCAAAAAACTAATTAGGTCTCTGCACAGTCCTCAAGTAACTATGTACCAAGTTTCATTGAAACGTGATCATTACTACTCGAAATATCAAAAGCTGAAAGTTAATTAATTATGCAAATTAGGTAATTAATATGTACTGATATTACCCTAAAAACCATCAGGTCTGTGCAGTGTCATAGGACACCTATGTACCAAGTTTTATTGAAATGTTATGATTAGTACTTGAGATATCAGTAGAAAAGCTGAAAAATGATTAATCATTATGTAAATTAGGTAATTAATAATATTAACAGATTTTTACCCAAAACTAATAAAATCTGTGCATTAGTTCAGAGCATCCATGAGCCAAGTTTCATTGAAATCCAATGAGTGGTTCTTCAAAAATCAGTGGAAAAGTCATAGAACAGCTTAAAATCAGTTAATTATCATGCAAATTAGGTAATTAATATTCATAGATTTTTACCCAAAACTAATCAAATCTGCGCACTAGTTCAGAGCATCCATATGCCAAATTTCATCAAAATCCAATGAGTGGTTCTTCAGATATCAGTGGAACAGTCTTGAAACAGCTAAAAATCAGCTAATTATCATGCAAATTAGGTAATTAATATTCATAGATTTTTACCAAAACCTAATCAACTCTGCGCATTATCCCAGAGCATCTATGTACCAAGTTTCATCAAAATTTGATTAGTGGTTGTTGAGATAACGGTGGAACAAAAAAAGTGACATACATACATACATGCACAAATGCACACGCGC
The DNA here is from genome assembly GCF_978046115.1 of Saccoglossus kowalevskii. NCBI lineage: Eukaryota > Metazoa > Hemichordata > Enteropneusta > Harrimaniidae > Saccoglossus > Saccoglossus kowalevskii. The sequence goes on along the minus strand of NC_140643.1, from coordinate 32,620,409 downwards.
ACACGCGCACACGCGCGCACACGCACACGCACACGCACACGCACACACACACACACACACACACACACACATACATACATGATATTGTATTTATTCTCGAGTTATAAAATCTGGTACTATGAAATATTTACATAACTATTGCATATTAATGGTAATACATAAGCAAACAAATAATTAATTGTTAACGAATAAGTGGTTTACAACCAGTACAGGTAAGGACAAACTATAATTGATAGTGTACAATGCAATTAAAATGAAAAATACAAATAACATATATGTACAATGTCTCGAGCGGGATATGTAAATGATATATAAATGATTTCAAATATATATAACTTATAATACATAACGTATATAATAACAGAGTAGTAATCAATCAGTTATTTAATTTCGTTTTCAGTTCATTACTGTTCATTTTTATTTCAAATTTTGTCCACGTCTAGTGTAATGTTTTTTGGATTTCTTCATTGGTGCTTTCTGCTCTCTGTTTTCCCCGACTTTTACATGCCTCGATATAATGTTTGTTAAGCTTCGATGTAATTCGTTGAATTCGTAATTTATTCTTACTGTTAGTTTCCGTACTTTTGCGTAGACATGTTAGCGATCTAATTAGAAGTTTCAAGTCAGGGCAAAATTCAATTGCGTGTTCAATAATTCGTTTCGAGTTGAAGGAGTCTTCTAGGAAATTCCTTAGTGATTCAGTTGATAATAGCCTTTCATTTTCAATTGTATTTTCATCATTTGTGATGTAGGATACGTTTGATATATCAGAAGACACAGATTCTATGTCATCTCCATCGTCTGAAATATCGGCAGGAACAGTGTTTTTTGTATTAAAAACTTCCGAAACGTTTGATGTACGTTTTGTGTTGTCAGAAAATGCGAATGAAGAGCATGAAATGGTACTGGGCAGTGAAAACACGGGTGGCGTTCGTACCTTTGCCTTTGTTGCAACTCTAACTGGTACAATCCCTTGTTTAGTTGTACGTGTATCCTCATTTGCGTCACTGGTGACAGTAAATGAACATTTAAATCCCGGCGGCATTGAGAACGAAGGGCAGGCTTCTACCATCTCTTTGTCGTTAGTTGTTCCAGTTAGTGTGGAGTTATCAGTCTCAGCAATATCTGTTCCACTAATCGGCACACCTGTTGCAGTTACCATGGGTACAGTTATGTTGTCAGTATTGGCGTTATTTTTAGTATCTTCATCAGCATTACAATCGTCTATGCACACGTCAAGTCTTTTGTCTTTCCCTGGAAGTGTGGCAATCGAGTTGTTTTCAATTTCAATAGTGTTCATTTCTAGTGATTGATTTACATCGTTTGTTAAGCGTCCGTAGGGGTTTTTAACGCCATAGGGGCCTACATTACATTATATTTCGAAGTTTTCATTAGTTTTTCGTAATTATTTTGCATGGAATGAACGTATTATACAATTTTGTAGAAAATTTATACATATTCTACCAAAAGTGAGATAGTATACCAATTGTTTTAATATTTTTTCTTCTCAAACAGTATTGGTGCAATTATCCATTTAATTTACGCCGAATTACGAGTTTTCAGTTACCTAGGGCGCACATACAAGGTCGCCATTTTTTTTTTATTTTCTCAGAACGCGAAACCTGCAGACCGGATTTCAGATCGCCATACGATAAAATAGGTGTACAGAGAGGTGACATAAAGCAACACAGTACAGGTGAGTTATTCATAATTAGTGGAAATTCCAGCATATGAAAAACGGGCAAGTGAATCAGTCTGATTGTCTGACCGACGGATCTATTCGCTGGAACGGCAGTGTCCCGGGCGCACTGTACAGTACAGGCCAAGTGGTACGGGCTGTGTCAAGCAATATTCGAGCCCGCGAAATATTCCGTGTTCATTGTATTACTTTGTAGTATGTTATTAGTTTGATTCATGTCGACCTGAACAGCGCAATGTACTTTGATTACTGTCGACTCACTGACAGTACCCGTTTACAACTGAAAAAAAATCCGTCAAGATATCGGGCAACACAACATCTTGCGCTAAACTATCCGACTGTTCGCTACCATTTTGAAACAAAACTGAGTGATCCTGGAAAACCAGTGAGAAGGGATTTGCTTTACTCTAATGTACTCTTATGTTAACTCCTTATTCCACACACACAAAATGACCCAAAATTCATTTTTGGGCAGTTTATAATTGGTTCCTTTGACAGAAACATCCCATCATATCTGAAAAATATGTTTGTTGACCTATGTTGAAAAAAATCATATGTAGTCTCGGGGGGGGGGGCAGCGTATGGTTGTAGCAAAATATTTGAAATTCTGTTGGTAGCTGGTAAATTGGAAAACTGGTAGCCCATAGTAATTTTTAGTAGCCAACATTTGTGGTTCAAGTCATAAACAGATGTGACTGTCAATACTCATTTCATGAATGATATCCAGTTTGTTGTTCCATACTTTGTTTTGATGATAAATTCTAGTTTTATAAATTTCTAGTAGTCCTATTGGGCTACTAATGTTCAACAATGGTGGCCCCTGGAGAAGAACTGGTAGCCTATGTGCCTTAGACTACTGTTAATTTTTAGCCTTGAAAATTATATGTAGTATTGGTAGCCAAGTAAAATAAATGTAGTGGCCACCTGGCTACCAAGAAAATATTTGTTGTGGCCAGTCTGAAAATGTGATTGCCACAGCTACTTAGAGGGCTGCTTTAGAGTTCTCAAATCACTAATGAACCAATCACATTCATAGTGGAGGGTTTAAATAGCAAGTATTGACCAACTATTTTTCCTGTTTTTTTTCTCAAGTAAACCTTGTTTATATATTTTTTTTTATTGCATGCCTTTTAGGGAGGGGGGTATCCTCTAAAACAATACATTTGTCAGAGAATTGGCCAGAATGTTGAGTTCAAGCATAAAATATGTATAAATGTTAGTAACAAGTGTAAATGTGTACCTCCCTAAAATGTGAAATATCCCTATTCTAAAACACAGGCTCCAGGTTGTGAGTCATTATAGGCTTGTAATAAGGAGAGGTACCTATAGCTCTGTCACATGTTTGCTGAAATTATTGGTTCATTTGATTTTCTAATCGTTTACTAATTTGTTTTATTCCCTTAGGTTTCAGCATGCCTAATTTAGGCTCTGTGATCTCTCCAACATGTGAAAAGTACAAGGTCATGCTTGATATTTTGTCTAAGCAAAAAGTCTTGACGGACTTACCAAAGGGGCCAATCAGAAGGAGTGTTTACAAAACACTTCACAAAGCTGACCATGGCTACACTGTTGATAATACAATTTATCCTTTGACTGGGAAAACAACTGAACTGATTTTATTTAATGGTAGAATTTTGGTGCCAAAGGAAGATGTGTCCAAAGTAGTTATGTACTACTATACTCAGTGTTTCATCCAGGGCGCGCGATTGCGCGATTCGCGCAAATACTTGAACTCAGCGCCGCCACTCAAAGGAGGACGGGGCGATCATCGCGCAAAATCGATCTTATTACCACTCCCAGCCACTCCCTCAAATGAGACGGAACACGCGTCTGACACACACTTTTTGGACTGAACCACTTACATAGCACGTATTGGGCACGAGTAATATTGCAAATGCAACATTGTATATCCTACGCGAGGGAAGTTAATTGCTTCCAGGGCAGTAGTGTGCGTGAATGCCACGTGCCTGGAATTGTTTTTGTTACATTTTATGATGTATATTCCATCAAAGCTCTTCCAAAAAATGTTGCCTTCCTGGTTGATACTAGTACGTGATGAATAAACTCTTACGTGTGATTGCGTGTGTGTTTTTTGTTGTTACATTTTATCAAGTAGATTCCATCAACGCTCCGTAAAAAACGGTGCTTCCCCTGTTAAATTTGTGATGAATAAACTATTTTGAAGTACGATTCCTTAATTATCCGAGGGAGTGAAATCATTGTTTTAATTTTTAATTAAACTTGTGACGTGATTCTGGTTTTCATTGAGCGCCAGTTTCAAATTTACGTTCTGTGTCCTGGTTTTCTGTGCGGCATCCTAGTTATTTACTACGTGAATATCATGAAAAGGGGTCGACTAATAACAACGTTTTTCAAGAAAAACGTCGATGAAAATGAAGACGAAGTCGACGAAAGCAATGATGCAAATAATGCAACGCAAAACGAAGAAACTGACAACGCTGTAGGACCTCTCGATCTGGAGTCATGTGTAGACCCGTCGTCGCCACCTGCTAAAAGGGGGAAGCAAAGTAATTTTCAGTCGTCATGGCTCAGTAAACCGGGATGGTCTGAATGGCTGGAACAACCGAAAGATGGCACGGGCATGAAGTGCAGAATATGTCTCAAATCTGGAAAGCGAAACCCATTCACTGACGCCGACGGTTGTAAAAACTACCGCACATCGACTGTTGCACGACACGCCAGCAGCGCTTTGCATTTGGAAGCTGTAAAAGCTACGATAATGCGAGCGGACATGGAAGCAGCCGTCTCTACCGTCCTTACCAAAAAGCAAGACGCCGTTATCACAGCAATGAAAACCGTATATTGGTTAGCTAAAGAGGCTATTGCTACCGATAAATATTCTTCATTATTAGAGTTATTGCGCGAGTCTGGTTGCGAACATGTTGGCAACTTGCAGGTTGGCGGTAATGCTACCTATCAGTCGTCCACGACAGCCGAAGACTTACAGCAAACAATTAGCGACGTTATAACAACTAAAGTCTCGAAACGTATTCAGAGCTGTGATATGTTCAGCATCCTTACAGACGAAAGCACTGATATATCGGTGACTGGGAGGCTGGTTATGTATATACGTATGGTAAATGAAGGATTCGATGTGGAATCTCATTTCCTCGGTAATTATCACCTCCTTGAAAAAGATGCGGCATCAATTACCGACAAACTGGTCGTCGCAGTGCAACAAAGAGAACTCGATGCTAGAAAAATGATGGGCCTGGGAAGTGACGGAGCATCGGTAATGGTAGGAAAAAATAATGGAGTTAGTGCCAAGCTAAAAGGAACAAACCCATTTTTAATAAATATTCATTGCGTCGCTCACCGACTTGCGCTATGTACCAGCCAAGCAGCCGGCGGTGTTGAATATTTAAAGCAGTACAGAGAAATTCTCACCAGTTTGTTTTATTATTTTAAGCAGTCTTCGCTCCGTTCATCACGATTTAAGGGGATAGAGAAAATTCTTGATAGCCCTGAGCTGAAGATAAAGGAGATTCACGCAGTGCGCTGGTTTGCATTTTACGATTCTTTGCAAACAGTCTACCGATCATGGAACGCACTTGTTACGTACTTCGATCAGAGTGTTCTACATAAAGATCCAAAAGGGGTTGGTTTACATAAGCAACTGACGCAATACAAGTTCGTCGCCATAACATGGTTTTTGATGGATGTCATTCCAATTGTAACTAAACTGAACTTAATATTTCAAAAGGACAGTTTAGACGTCGCGGCAATTAAACCTACCGTAGACACGACAGTCCAGCAACTGAAAGATGTACGTAGTGGATCTCTGCATGGGTATTATGAAGCCCAATTAAAAGAGCAAATCAATGAAGACGGCGAGCTTATGGGACACAAACTACAAAATCGTCAACACGTCGATTATGTTGAGAAGACCAAACGCGAATTCCTCGATAACCTTATCAAGAACATCGAAAGTCGTTTTCCAAATGATAGTACCAGTGTAGTATCGGCGTTTGATGTTCTCGCAATGCGTGACTTGTCATTCGTACCAGCTGACGAACTCTCCCACCACGGCAATGATAGAATCGAAGTACTGATTTGTCATTATGGCGAGACGAAGTACGACAGTCAAGGCAAGCCCTGCGACCCGATCATTGTCCCTGATGAGACCCGACACGAATGGTCCGTTGTGAAAAAGCTCGTCCTACAACAAGCTTATCCACGTGATAACCTATCATTGTTGTGGAAACTCATAAACAACAACCACCGTCAAACAGTGCCAAATTTGATCATCTTAGCGAAGATTGCCGTTACGCTGCCAGTTAACACGGCTATTTGCGAGAGGGGCTTCTCAGCCCAGAATAAAATCAAAACGTGTCTACGCAATAGAATTGAGGAGCGCGCATTGAATCGCCTGATGACCATTCTGATTGAAGGTCCCCCACTCAAGGATTTTGATTATGAGGAATCGCTTCGCCAGTGGAGAATCCAAAAATCGCGGCGCATATTCCTGAAAGAATAAATTTGTTTTGACCGGTTGCGTTGCCAATTCAACGTGCCCAAATTTCTAGTCGGCACGATCAAAAGATAAAATGTTGCAAACTTTTGCGTGTTTACGTTCACCTGTCAATCATTCCAACTATGTTACAGCTCTGTTTTTGTTTGAACCGTTCAGCTTGTTTCGTTCAGTTTGGCTGACTGTTTTTCTCCGCTTCAGAGCATTGATCAAATAAATCAGCACAGCAGTGGTACACAATTGATTGAGTTTCAGTATTTTCACCATGATGAGAAAATTTGCAAATAGAATAAATTAGCATATTTCTACCTAGATATTGCAGGCAAATAAAAAATCAGTGGTTCAAAAATCTCATAATATTGTGTCATCACAATTTATATTGTGTTTGCCATACTAATTTATTGAAATTATTTTTATTTGATACAATGAATATAAAATTTTTGACTAATGGTTTATTATTATCCAATTTTTTGTCAGTTAAATAATTTTATAACTTAAGTTGGTCCATGAAAATTGTTCTTAATATGACAGCAGTATAATTATTATTTGAATAGAAACATTAATATACTTACCCATGATATTCATAATTCCAACATATCCTTTTATGTTTATTGTATATTGTGTACCAAATATATTTACATTAAGTCACTCTGACTGATAAGGGTGAAAATATTTTATTGACCATGCACAAATTCAATTACTGTTTAGCCATGATGCAGCACAGGAACTGTAGTTATTAGTAACTAATAACTAATAATAATCTTCAGTGCATTTCAGATAGGTTTACTGTATTTGCATATTACAACGTCATTTGGTACAATATAGTATTGTCTTGAATCCACTCTCAGTTTTAGATAGACATGTACAATTATGTTAATAATACTTTACCGTTATACTCCCAACTTTAATAAAAAAATACAATACCCGTAACCTGTGTTAATAGCAAAATCTGTTTTGTCATCAATTTCCATTCCCCCCTTGACAAAGTGAAGTCCCCCTCAATTTTTACACCAAAGGGGGACAATCCCCCCTCATGGCTTCATCCTAGATGAAACACTGCATACTACAATGAAAGGGTCAGGTGCACGTGCAATTCACTATAGACTCAATTCAGTGTTTGCAGGGATCAGTGAAAAGGTAGTCCAAGTGGAGTTGAACAAAAGTAAAACACATGGTAGAGAAAAGCCCATATTTGATGGGAAGGCACCCTTAGTACCTGTGACAGCACAGTCTGTAATGGATATTCATCAGATAGATCTCATAGATATGTCCAAACATCCATGTGAACGGAATGGCATTACATACCGCTACATTCTAACTTTGGAGGACATATTTTCAAGGTTTATATTTTTGCGTGCTTTGTCCAACAAAGAACCAACTACAGTTGCTGAAGTTCTACTTCCCATTTACAATTCCTATGGTCCCCCCAGAATACTTCAATGTGATCAGGGCAATGAGTTTAAAGGCGATCTCCCTATACTGTGTAGCAGTTTCAATATACGGATGATCAGAAGTCGAAGTAGACATCCTCAATCTCAGGGGAAGGTATGTATTATATGGGTGTGCATGCATGTGTGTGTGTATGTATGTATGTGATGATTGGTGGTGGGGGTTTATCGGTGTCAATCCAGGCTGTTTCTGTGTAATTTTCAGTTAAACATTGAATTGTTGGTTGTTGTCGGGTAGTGCATTTTTGAATTTCATGTAAATAAACAATTCAACTAGCATTTTTCTTCTTTAAATTTATAAATTGCTTGTTGAACAGTGGTTGGTACAATCCAGTATAAAATTATTGATTGCAAATTTCTAAGCATTCTTTGATGTATACTACTTTTAGGTTGAGCGTTCCCATCGAACCATTAAATCTCGACTAAGATTTGATGAATTTAGTAAGCTATCTGAAACAAAAGGTATAGAATGGGTGGACAGTGTTCCAGCATGTGAACAGCTGTACAACAATACATATCACCAAGCTATAAGTAAGTGATTGGTATTTGAACTTGTGTTATTTGTTCCCACTCATACCATGGTGCACGTATAGGAACACATGTTTATTAATTCTCATACATGATTTTGTACAAAGACCTGATGGTTTACAATACATAATGATATGAACATGAGTAATTTATAATTTGTTTAGATTTAAATGATAACTGGCCATCTCCCCTTCCAAAGCTGAAGTTGAACATGTTTGTTTGTCAACTTTGTCAAGCGGAGCTAATCAAATTACTGATTGTTCACGCCAACTTTTTACTTTTTCGACTTCTTCTTGAAAACCGCAAGTCTGATTGTTTTGGTACTTGGTGTATATTAACCTTGGGTAGACCTCTTTTAGATTTGTTCATTTCGTGATGATATCTTCAATTCTCTTGATTGTCTATCAATTGATGGGGGTTTTCAATTGGTTCATGTTCATATGCTTGAACCTGTGTAACGCTGTTCACAGCTTTAAATTTTGATTGTTATTATAAATATCCCCTACATCAAATTTATGCCTTAAATTCACTCTGCATACAGGTCATCTTTCTTATACTGTGGTACAGATTTCTTGTGAAATGTGCATAACTAACAGCGGAGCTATCTCAGCCGAGAGGCTGCTTGTTATTTATATAATGCATATTAAACTGAATCGCCCTTGAATGTGTTCTGCCTGTGTTCTAAATGGTACATGTTGTGTTGAGCACATAACAACTAGGGTTGAAAGAAGTGGACAGTGTAATTTTCATTCACTTGTTTCAACTTTTTGTTGAATGTTTTGTCATTTTGGGGATTTATTTATTGCACCTAGGTCATAAGATCTCTTCATTTGTATATATAAAAACATCCTGTAACATGTCTTTCTGTCACTTTTTCAGAGATGTCACCATTTGAAGCATTTTTTGCTAGACAAAATAATAAATTTTCAAGGCAACCTGATATTCCAAATGAGAAGGTAGGTTGTGTGCAATGGAGTGTTATGCTAATTTATCAGATTTTGATACAGTTAATTGTAATTTCAAGTGAAATTGAAGCTCTAATATTATTACTGTAATATCTCCCTTGAATATCTTTCCTTGACTTAAATGTTTGATTTAATTTTGTTCAAATTTGAATTCTGTTTCAATTGCAAGCAAATTTTCCCGAAATTGATATTTGCAAATTCTTGTGATAACATAATTCAGAAGGGTTTCAAATTTAATTTGCAGGTTCTTAGGGGGATCTCTCTCCTCTCTCAGATTTGTTCATGTATCGTTGTGTGTGGGTGTGGTCATATTTGCAGGGCTTGAACTTCACGGAGGCCATTGCCTAGATGCCCCACCTGATTGCCTTGGTGCCCTTTGAAATTTGAAAATTTTCGCCATACAATTTCAATGAGACCAAAGTACTGCTATAATTTTTGGCCTTGAAAATGGGTGCCCTCACACTTATAAAGTTCAAGCCCTGTGCCGGTATTTGTTTGTAAACAGCTGGTGTGTGGGGGGGGGGGGGTTACTTGTTTTACTTGTACTGATTGATTGAAAACCCAATTGGAATTCATAGGGAAGAGTGGAGTTTTCCAGGCCTGGATCCTATGGGGAGAATTCACCTTCAAAAATGTTGTCAGAATGGATATCAGTGGCAGATGTGGTACGTGGTAAAGCTCTTCAATCAAACAAAAATGAATCTGACAAAATGGTTCAGAGAGAAATGTCAAAGCATGCTATATCAATGTATGACATCAATGATAATGTGTTGGTGAAAGTTAAGCCAAAAACTAAATTGTCAGGAAAGTACAAGACACAGGGAAAAGTAGTTGATTTTAATGATGACACATCCATGTACAAAATTGAGTTACAAACAGGAAACACCAAGTGGTTTTCAGTCTCAGAACTGACCAGTATGTGTAGGGCGAAAGAGAAAGAGAACAGGTCTAAAGGTAGACAATTTATGGATTTTAAAATGTTAACAAGTTATTAAAGTTCATTTTAATTTAATGTATTTAATATACTTGATCAATGAAGACACTGGAACATACTGTAACAAAACAGGGAGGATCTGGGTGATATCTACAAGAAATAAATCACACCAAGCTGCTTGTTATTATTGCTTTGTGCAATACTGGGTTTTAAGCAGCACCACAGTTTCTACTCGGGTGTATACAATTTTTGGCATGTTGCCTGACATTTTGAGTGGCCGAGTGAATGCTCATGAATTTCGGATAGCTGCGAAGGTTTCACCCAGGTCCAGGCTCCTTAAAAAGTAGAGACTTTGCTTTGACTATATGGCATACAACTGTCTATTATGGGCAACTTATACTAGTATACTACCAGAACTCAAGACCAAAGCCAATTAAATCACCTAAGAACAGCCAATAGTAATATCAGTATGTTATTCCAAAGATAAAGTCTGCTAAGATCCAAGGTTAACGCTCTTTTAGCCAATATATATTTTGTGTTATCCTACCGACACCATAAAAAAACATTTTTGAGGCATTTTTGTCTGATACCTTAAAATACCATAGCCATTTTTGCACATTGTCCCTTTTGGTTTTACATCTCCTGAACATTAGAATATGGAATATTCTTACAATTTCTTGTATGCATAATATCTAATATGATGTCTTTTATGTATTATACTACTTTTATGAAATACACAAAAGGTATTTTTCTAGTCATCACTAAAAAATCACACATGGCTTTTTATGGATTGGGCCATATTGCTGTTGGTATGGATTTATGGTTTATTATGGTATCAGCTGTTATGGACATTATGGCCTTTTATGGTAAAATTAGTTACACTTAGATTGAATATGGTATTTTATGTCATTTTATATGATACTTGATTGTGTAATGGTATATTATGGCTTCAAATTTTAAATTTTATGGTAATATATGGTGTCAGAGTTCACTAAACCATGTGTTACTATAGCATCAGGATTTCATTAAAATTTGATACACAGGTGCAAATCCGTTTAGACTATAGACATATTTTTGTTTCTAGCTGTCCAGACGTTTTTGTTTATCATATTCATACTTAGTTTTTCTTTAGCCAAAATATATCAGTGGTCAAACTGTAGAAATGTTCATTTCTTTTGCTAAACAAATTCTTCTAGTGCCACTAGTCTATAAACAAATGAAGATCATTAACATTTTAAAATGACAGCTGTTATAGCCCATAAAAAAGTTACTACACAGGCAGTACATGTAAATGGCAAATCTGTTGACAACATTTTGAGTTTCAAAATAAATTCTGAGTTTAACAGAATTTTATTGTCTCATTTAGGTAATTATATTCTCCCAAATGTCTAGATAAACCTGAAGCCATATTTTACCATAACATGGTATTTTATGGACCAAAGATTTCCTTTCCCAAGCCATAAAAACCCATATTGTCTGGCTGAATACTTATTCCTTCTGAAACCATAAAGTACCATATCTTTAATTATTACTGTAGCCATATAATGCCATAAGATAAATGCCTTACGTACTGCACAATCTGAACGCATAAAATACCATATAATTGATTTTAGACTGGAAACACCCCAAGCCATACAAAACCATATTTTGGGGGTAGCATTTTTTTGGACCCCCCAGAATTCAAATTCTCCAGTAGCATAGTTACTTGATAAACCATGACTTACTCTTTTAGGCAAGGTCACTTTTCTCTCTGGTTTCATGATTTATTAACAAAATTCACAGCTGTCATGTTATCTTAATTAGCATATTTTTGTAACCCTACTCTAATCGTACAATTTAATTTATGTGTCTGAATTTCATGAAATGAGGAGACAATAATCTATTCTAAATGGAAAACCAAGTTTAGTGTCTATTTGATTAATTAAAATGCAGTAATTGAAAATTGAAATTGGGTGAAATTACACAAAAAGTCTTGGCTAGTTAGTGTGAAAAGTATGCTGACAGAATAGGTGTCCATTTTTCAAATGGTATTTTATGGCGTCGGTAGGAAGAGGGTTAAAAGCTGTAACCTTTTTTTCTTGTTTTTGTTGTTGTCGGATTTTATTTCTATGTACCAACTATTTTAAGTTGTGACATTCATGTACTAAGATATCTGTGCAACAGTAAGGGCCAAATATTGTCTATGTTGCTGCTTTTTGCATTTTGTTTGTTTACTCAGAACTAACATTTAGTAGTTGATATTATTGTTGTTCTTATATTATCTAATCAATTTTAAGAAGTTTCTTATGAATATGCATGCGTTATTATTTAATCAAAAACAGCATGCCTATAAAATTCTCATGAAGAAGACATCTAATGATTGTCATTATGTCTCTACTTTTTGAGCAGATCCAGTTCGATGTAAATGCAAGAAAGCATGTATGAAGATTGCAAGTAGAAAGTGTACTTATAGTATGAATAAAGTTTGTTGTAAGAGAACTGTTAAAGATGGCCCATGTAGCATCAAGCAGCATAATCATGCTAAACAGATCTGGTAAGCCGTATAATTTTTGTTTTCAGAAACAAAATTACATATGTACCCCCCCCCCCAATGTTCACACTGTAATCAATTACCTTCAATTATTTAGAAATTTAGTCGGGTACCTTCAGGCAAAAAATAATTAGACAGAAAAAATAGTGTAACATTTTCTTTTTTCTATTGTTGATTTAATCATACACATTTAAGATAAAAACATAGTGGATAGTGAATAATGCATATTCACTACGTTCAATTACCCACCATAGACTCTGGTCAGTCAAAATGACTATTTTGAACTGTAGGCATTAATCAGCGATTCTGCCGGTAACGGAGAGATAGATCAGGGGAAGCCCCATGACCCCAAGATTCTTTTACCCTTACGTCACGAACTCACATGACCGAGGCCACATGGCAGCACCATAGACGGCCGTACAATCACTCTTCTTTCATCTCCACCTCGTCGGGAAAGATTCTGAGCGGCTCTGCCTGGCTCATTTGCTTTTTCCTGTCCGGGTTTCTAGCGTGGGTCATTGCCGCAGCCGCGACATCCGACATTCTAGCTGGTAGGATATGTTTTTCTTGTCTTTTTACCCTCATGTCGTTTTCCCCTTTGTGTGTTATGCTTTTCCACAACAAAGAAATTAAAACCCGGTGCCACCACGTAGCCACTTGTTGGTTTCATGGCGGCACCTTTGACAACTGTATTTCATTCCCCTCATGCATGTCGTCTTTTATTTACAATGTATTTAGAAATGGATAGATGCACTGGCAATGCCAGAAGCTCGCCGCCGGTATTGTCCCCTCAGTTTTTTGAGGCGGACCTGCAACCATTGTACACGGAACTTGCAAGACTGGAACCCACATGCTAAATGCTACCGATGTATTACCTGCGTTCGGGGTTCCGGTGTCTGCCCAGAGAATATTTGCAATCACTGGGGTTCTGAAGCCTGGGATTCTTTCCAGCGGTTTGTAAAAATTGCCAAGACTGACCGCGTTGCTCGCAAAAAGATCGCTCGGCAAGTGGAACCGGCATAGGTATGTGTGTGTTGTGCGTTGGCATGAGTGAGAAGTCCTCGCGCTCGGCTACCGGTACTCGTACCGGGATACCAAGCAAAAGGTTTGATGGTGGAGGAACCAACGTATTTCGTTTTCCTCCCGCTGATCAGAGTGCATCTGCACAGTCAAATTTTTCAGGCAGTGGGTTACCCGACTTTACCGGCAACAGCGAGGCTGCGCCCCTAGAGGTTTTTTCCTTCTATGGGGCCCTGCACGTCTCCCCTGGTCCAGCTGAGCGTGCAGACAGTGTTGAGGGGCGGTCATTGGTCAGCCGCAGAGGAGGTAACGCCAAAAGCCTGGGGTAATCTTTTGCATAACTCCTTTCGCTGGACCAAACGCTACCCTATCGGGGCAATTTCGGATTCGGACCCCAATTCGTGGGACGAAACCAGAAGCCCCGACCGGACCCCAAGTCTCCTTCCCCAGACCCCGGTACCACAAATTTCTGTTTTGCTAACCGGGTAAAGGGTGACGGCTGCGTTCCATTGTCATTCTCATTGACCCAGTCTGAGACTATCCAACACGCCCTGAGGGCAGAGTTGCGACCCATCAATTTCTTAGAATTCGTGGCCGCCACACTTGAGCACTTTCTTGTGCGCGCCCAGGACTCTGACACCTCAGACGCAGAACGCACCTGCCTCCTAGACCAGGCGACACAGTTAATGGTAGGCCACCGCACGGCTATGTGCGATATCCTCCATTGTCATATGGCTCTCTTGGCCGGGGCTACTACTGTGCAGCGAGACACGGTTTTAGACGCGTGTGCTTTCGGCGGCGAACTGAGTCAGGGAGTACACCATAGCATCAGTTACGCAGAATGGACATCGCCCACTCTCTTTGATGGGGAGATAGCGGGTGCAGTCGCCGAGCTTCGGGGTGTAACAAACCAAATGGTCCAAGGGGCTTATTTCTGTGTTTTGTTGGCCTCATTAAGGACAAATGCTGACAGCTGAATCCCAATCAATGCTTTTTTTATCTGTAGCTGTACATTTTGTAGCTCCATATGCATGTTCATGCATTTATTTCTATTATGAATTCAAATTTATGAGTGAAAATTTCAATCATTTGAACGTGTCAAATAATTTCATGGATTTTGCAAGGAAACAGGGCAACCCATGTGTGGTGAAATTAAATAATTAAAGATTTGGTTCATGGTACATGGCCCACCTCTCCATTAGTTGTTTAATCCTGACACAGACAAAACCATATTCCTGTGGTGAAATATAAATTTAAAAGAATAGGTCTCAATAATTTTTCACGATTACACACACAGCTAAGAAAGATTCAAAGAAAACAGTTCAAAGTTCAAAGAAAACAGTAACCACAAAATGTACAGATGGTGATAAGAGTGACAAATTCAAAACAAAAAGTGATGATACTGGTACGTGTTATAGAAATCAACCTATTGTTATGCATAGAACACCTTTATGAATAGTAATGAAATGACACATCTACAGTTTAGGAGTAATCACCAGCACCACAAAAATCAAAAACGGGGACTATTTATTTGGGGTCCATCTGGAGCCATTTCTCGGACATGTTTTGACTGATCTCATTCAAACTTGACTCATGGAAAATGTATGATGTCTTACATGCAAATGCATTCATGTCAATTTTTTTTGTCGTTCCGTAAAATACGGCAGACTAAGCCCAGTTTGATTGCTATTTTTAACGTCACTATATTCCAATATCATTTAGTGACTGCTCCTTATTTTGTTTCATATTCTGCAGCTGCCTATCTTCATGAACTTTCTGAGGCATTAAAAAGCATTGAAACACATGAAGAAAGATTGATGCAGAGAGTAAGATCAGAAGGTTTATTTGTCCGAAACTCTGTGATTGGTGATGGAAACTGTTTTTTCCGAGCAGTACAGGATCAGTTAGAAAGATTCCCATTCCATCCAATTCTTAATCATGCAGGAATAAGAAAGAAAGTTGTTAATTATTTGAAAGGACATCCTACAACAGTAAGTCAAAGTGATTCACATTAGGCCATTGAATTGTTAATACTTTCTTTTTGTGGCAGGTATCTTTATCATTAGCTCAGTGAATTGTAGGTTGAGCCACTACCTAGATTTATTTGATTCAGTAAATCGGAACATAAGCAGTTCTCTGATATTTATTCATTTGGTTGCAATATCTTCAATATTTTTGACATTTTTGGTCAAAATTGATATTTTCGATATATTTTTGAAAATGTTAAACTCTTTCTCTTTCTCTTTCGCTCTTTCTCTTTCGCTCTTTCTCTCTTTCTCTTTCTTTCTTTCTTTCTTTCTTTCTTTCTTTCTTTCTTTCTTTCTTTCTTTCTTTCTTTCTTTCTTTCTTTCTTTCTTTCTTTCTTTCTTTCTTTCTTTCTTTCTTTCTTTCTTTCTTTCTTTCTTTCTTCCAGAGTGGATGGTTCAATTTTGAATACATTGTTTTTTATTTGTTCATATCAGTATGAAGGTATAAATCGCAAGGACCATGTCATTGGAAGTTGGAAAAGATATCTATCAAAGATGGCGAAAAATGGAACATGGGCAGATCATGTTGTAATACAAGCCACAAGTGATATGCTGAAAATTCCTATTAGGATAATCACTTCTGCCTCACCAGAATCCGATGCTTATGATATCATATTCAGTCCACATGATTCTATTGAGAATACCACGCTCTTGTTAGGACACCTTAGCGAAAATCATTATATGAGTTTAGAGATTTCAGGTACAGTGTTGCTTGTATTTGCTTAGTTTTTGTACATAACTTACATCATGTTTAGCAACAACAACTGAATTGTTGTCATACAATTGTCTATTCATGTGTTGCTAGTCATTTATAACATCCTTTGACAGATTTTGTTCAAAGTTTGTTTTGTGTTATGTTAATTGGTAGTTAGATGCATGTCAAGTTGTGCAAGATTCAATCCAGAATAACTAATTGGTGGAATTTACATTTGCTGCTTAAATCACACTAGAGGATACCATTTCAAACCAGAAAAAAATGATAATAAAAACAAAATCTCATCATAAATTGTTTTCAACCACAAAATGTGTTGCTTCATCATGTTCATGCTTTTAGTTGCATTCTTTGAATTTAACACACCATTTTCATTCATTGTCTTAGAACCATCATTGAAACGGACTACATATGATTTGAGAAACTTCCCACCGAAGGTAAATGCTCTCATAAATCGGCCTGTCTGTTTTTTTTCTTTGACGTGCATGTTAATCGCAGATAACCATTTTAAATAATCAAAACTGGAACCATTTTCAGGTAATTGCTGCTTATTTTTCAACTATATACTATATATTCACTGGAATTCTTTTAATAATCTTTCCTTTATTTACTGTAGAAACGGTTCTCTAAAAGCTGGTTAACTGTTGATCCTAAAAGGTATATGGAATTATAATGGAATATGCACTTGAAACTTGCTTGAGTGGGAGATCAACATTGCAATTTATTCATTTGCATAGGGCATTTCATGATGTTGTACTCACTATGCATTGTATGTTTAATGTTTTAAAGGCCAGATGTATTTTGAAAGAAGCATTAATAATATTGGTTGTTTGAAATAAACTAGTTTAACAAATGTAATAGTTTTTGTGACATGAGTTATGATTGCAAAATTATGGAATATCTTGGGTCTAAACAACAACAACAATAATAATAATTTGTTTATTATTCAGGAGTTCCGTTAATAGTGGTCTTGATGCAGCAGGTGGCTTATCAACAAACAATAGTCACAAAAGTGCATTGACAATAGGTATGTAACCATCAAATGTTTTAACTAAATTTGAAAATTTCACTCTCTGTTTAAATATGCAATATTTGAAATGAATCTAATTTGATCAATCATCAGAACACCATGACAGTGTGTATTTGCGATTTTTGACTTTAATTTTACAAATGGTTAGATCACATGATATGTTCTCTAGTCACGACTAATTACCGAGATTTGTATGAAATAACACTCATTCTCAAGTTTTAAACTGAATACTTTTTCAGAACATAGTAAAATTGAGAGTTGTGAGGATATCATTGACAATAAGCAGTTAAATTCTGATGTAAGTATTTTATTTTGAGTGGTGTTATTACTACTGCAGTATATATTTTCATGTGAGCATTTAATGTTAGTCAATAAGTGAAATGTTTCTTGTCATATAATATAATTTATAATACAGCTGCTGCTTTGTTTTATCGGATTAGGGTTGAAAACTATCAAATAAAAAAGGTTTAATTGATTTTTACTTTTATTATAGATAATGAACATGTACTGCCAATTGCTGCACACACATGCTTGTAGTAAGGCGAGTATAAAAAATATGTGAAATAGTACTTTCAACTACCGGTAGGCATTTCTAAGGATTGTACACTGGTAGTTGGTTAAACAGGAAATCAGTTACTTTAATAATCCCAATATATGTTGATTTTTATATGATATCTGATTTATAGAGTTAGATTTGTTTGGCGTTTATATATCCTGTATATTATTGCAATATTTTCTAATATTTATAATGTATTATTTGTATATGTTCACTTGTAAAAATGTCATGAAATGTACATTTTTCAGGATGGAAGTTGTGACTATATTGGTATTGCTTCTACTTTCCTAATACCAGCAGTTATAAAGGGAACAGCTGCAGCAAAGTACAAGTCTTACATCACAAAGGTAATTACGTAATCAAAGTCAAATTTACAAAATGACACAATTTACTTTTTAATCTAGTTGTGTATCAACAGGTTGAAAGCTAATAATATTTATACTATTTTTTGTGTATTATAATGTATGTACATACTTTCAAATCTAAATAATGCTGTATTCTGTAAAACATCACTGTGTATTATGCATATTGTACAGTATATGTGTTTGTGAACATAATGGAAAATCGTTGATGCCAACTTTGCATATTTCATTATAATTAACAGCCTCAATCTCGAAAGAAATTGTGATTGATTGTAACAATATATCATTCCTCTAATTAATGGACCCCAAATGAAATCCAAATTGATTTTTTTGCAGGCATCCTTGACACTGAAATTACAAAAAGTATGCTTGAACCTTAGCTGAGAAATTAGTTAGCAAATTGCTCCAAAAATAATAACCTCAACTTCAAACAGATCCAAATAGTGAAAAATCATACATTGGTCTTAAAACGTATTCAGTGCACGCAGTTTGGTACAATAGGTTTTGTTAAGGTAACAATTGCTGAATCCTTGTCCAGTCAAGTTTGTGTTAATTCATCCACAGTCCAATGTTTTAAAATGGAATTCAGCTGTTTATTCTGTAGTCAAAGTTATACATTGCTAGTCTGAAATTATTAAAAAGTGTTTTAAAACGAGACTGGTTCCATGCCCATTGTGTCAAGGGCTATGTATTCGCCATCATCTTGCCAGCGATTTGTAACAGTAGATCTAAGTGAATTGTCATTTGATAAACAGAGTGATTTGTGTTTTAAGTAGCCCTATAGATAAGATGAATGAATTTCAGGAAAAATTAACCTGTTTATACAATGTAATATGAATATATATTTAATAATTTCCTTGGATCGGTCATCTGATTACCTGTTAGCTCAATAGGCTGTATGTCCAATGAGCTATTGGGATGGTGCTGTGTCCGGTGTTTGTTGGAAAATTTAACCAAATGTTTTTTCTGCTTTTACCTTACAGAGTTTATCTCTCTGGAATCTGAAACTGTTGTATGTACCTGTACATATTCCTTCTGCAAGTCATTGGGTATTGGTTGTAAGCATGACTTATCATTGAAATTGTTGTCATTGGGTTTTTGCTGTAAACTGATACTATCTATATACTTGTGAACATAAATTTGAAACATATTGTCAATGTAATTTATTGAGTATTGTGTTAAGTTTGCCATGCAAAATCAACTTCACACCAATGATTTACTTAGGAATTTATTAGAACCTATAATCGTATTTGCACTATTAGACATGTATATGCTTATGTAAATGGCAGAGGTGATTTTATTGTTAAAAATAAGATATTTTAACATTACAGTACACAATTAATGCAATATTTGGTTTAGATGCACTTCTGTTAGTAATAACCATGTAATAGAGCAAATATGGCAATACATGTACATGTACTATATTATTGAATTGCAGAAAATTGATGTAGAAAAGCAAGTCGTTGATATTTACAACTCCCTCTCATCAGAGTATTCTTATGTGGAAGATTCACTTAGGTGAGTTAATTAACATATTGGAACATTTTTAACTGCCATTGTGCTCAGCACAAAAACTGGAGCTAATGTCATAGCAGTGTCTTTCTGTGTGTACATCTGTGTGTATGATCTTATTCCACTGATCAGATTAGATTAACCAATGATTAGATTTGAATGAAACTGTACAGTAAGATACTATATGATAGTTGCCAGATCCAATTAGTTTTTGTTAAAAGTTTGTGTGTATATTAATATTAGGGTTAACTAGTTTCTAAATTGGGATTTAATCTTTCCTGATATCAAAAACCAGTTGTCATTTCGAATTTTATTCTCTTCGAAATCAGATTTATGCATATTAATCAGTTTAATTACTTTGTTTATTGGCAATTATACTTTCATGAATATGTCAAGAACCACCATTTGGATTTGAATAAAACTTGACAGTAATTTAGACACACTTGAAAAATTCACATGTTTGATTACTTTGGGTAACAAATTATTATTATTAGTTTGATACAAAAATATTTCACTGATATCTCACAAATCAAACTCAACAATTATGAACTATTGCACTCACTGTTGATTAGGCCTTGACAATTCACCTTGTTGAAATACTGGATAATAGAAATCCTACACCTAAAGTATTATTTTAATCACGGACTGCAGTACCGTACTATCAGAGCTTGAACCTCGTGATTTTGAGGTCATTCATTTTCAAGTCCTTGAATTCTGATTTTAAATATCATATGGCACCAAAAATATCACTTTTGGAATCTAGGCCAGCGGAGTTCAAGACCTGTTTTTATGTTCAGTCAGTAGACAATCTCAATGAACAGTTCTTGCAGTGTCTGCAATGGGACCTCAACCTCGAGCTGCAAGTCTAGAGTTCAATGTGTTTGTGAGCAATGTGAAATGTATTTGAGTTTTCTTGTTCACATTTGTATTCACTACTTTGTGTTATTTAACACACACTACAATTTATCCTTTTTCAGAAAATACATATCAGGAGATTCTCAAAGTTCAGATACGATCATGACACGTGAAAAGTCCAAATGGAAATACCATTATGTTAAGGTACACAATTGTAGGAACTAAGTGTAATTTTCAGATGTTTTGGTCATAAAACTGCAAACATTCGACAATAATAACCACAATTTTTTTTTTCTGTTTTGTGTAAAAAAAATCAAAAATGTTTAGTTTAATAGTGTTAATATATTATAATATGATAATAGTAACAATGAATTTGACTCATTACATTGTTAGCTGTAATTACTTATTAGTCCCCGTTCGGACGAAGTCCGAAAACGGGGACTTATAATTCGGTCTCCGTGCGTCCGTCCGGAGTCATATCTCAGAATCCCTTGGACCGATTCCGTTTATTCTTTGCATGTGCCTAGTACTTTATGTGGGACATATGCACATGCAATGGTTTAGCGATTCGATTCAAAATGGCCGACTGGCAGCCATCTTGTTTTTTGAAAATGTTGTATTTTGGACATGCTTTGTCAGTTGTCATTCAAACTTGGTACATAGATTATACATGTTAGGATACATGTCCATGACGATTTATTTCGCAATTGGATCAAAGATGGTCGACTGGCAGGCATCTTGTTTTTGTTTTTTTATGCGGTATCTTGGACGTGCTCTGTCAGTTTTCATTCAAATTTGGCACATACATGTACTTTATACATGTTAGGATGCATTTGTCATCAAAATCTGATCAAGGATGGCCGATTGACAGCCGTCTGACTTTTTGGCCTTACTACTATATTTCCACAATTTATGTACCATTTTCATTTGTATTTGGCACATACATCATACAACGAACGTCATAATTGCGTGAAATTAGTTTGGAACGTTCGGTCCGTTTGATTGATTGTGCGTTTGTCCTGCCAGACGCTCGGTGCCGTCGATTGCTTGTTGGCCGGTATAACTGTAACAACAAACTGGCTACATTTTAAAAACAATCAGTGACGAAAAGACGGAGGTTAATGAGACAAACCATTTTACTCAAAGGAGTGGTAACTGTGATGTCATTTGTGTCGAACAAACCCAGAATGTGACAGGGATCGTTCGTATAAAAACAAGATTTGGATGGTTACAGTTCAACAATTTTCGAAATATACCGATAACTAAATCCTGTAATAAACTGGAGCTGCCTGGCACCCCGGTCTGGCAACCCAGTGTGGCACCCATTTGTGTTCAGTCATCATTGTTTTGAAAAGCGTTTTTGTGTGTGGAATAGTCCAGGGAATTTTGTTTTAACAAAATCAAAAAGTACTTAGAGCGACCACCGTTGTCTTTAATCAGCTTCGGAAATTTTCCGTATTCTATATACTCTGCCGTTGAGCAAATTACACCAGCTGACACTAGGTCATTCTTTAGTGCAGCAGGATTTCTGTTCGTTTAGCGTTTAGCTCAGAAACTGAACAAAACTGCCCTTTTTGTGGCCACCACATTCTCCAGAAAGAGATATACCGTGTTCTAACAAGTGGCGGATCTAGGGGGGTTTGGCGTCCAGACACCCCCCCCCAACCGTTGAAAAATGTTTTCAATTTGTTTTTGTATAATATAAGTCTGGCCATTTTAAAGTTTGGTCCCCCCATGAAAAATCGTGTATCCGCCCCTGGATCAGTTGCTCTTTTCAAGTTGTGTCGGCGTTTAGTCTCTGTGGTGTGTTTTTAGTTGGTGTCATCAAATTTTTATTTTCATACATTGTTATCGACACTGAAGAGCTATGCCTCTCTATAAACTAGCCTAACACAAATGTGCGTCGCCAATACAACATTTACCGTCACCTATTTATATAACATGTAGTGGACGGTTGGCCGTTATGTTTGCAACAATGTATTTGTTTATCATAAATGTCTACTCTACTAACCAAAACATAACCGTTTACAAAGCCTGTCACCGACACTGGGACACGTTTTGATCTGACTAATTTCACGCAATTGTGACGTTTGTTGTACATATCAGTGTGTTTCATAATCAGATCAAAGATGGCTGAATAACGGCTTTTTTATTTTGGCCATATTACTATGACACGAAACACGTGTTTTGATGTAAATAAACAATCTGTTGTATACGCCACTTGGAACTCAACTTTAAAGGACACGCTCGCGACAACCCCTCCGCTTTAATATGACGAGCACAAAGAGAACTTAACGGGGACTGTGTCATTTTCAATGACTTGTTTCTTTATCATTTGATTTATTTAGGGATTACCATGCCAAAATAATGACAGTGACTGTGGTGTGTTTGTTTTGAAGGTATGTTAAGCTGCATGTTCACCAAATATTCAATTTCAGTGTATAGTGTTGCTAAGAATTGAATGTGTTAGTAAAAAATGTTATGTTTAACTAGAAAATAGTTTTCATTAACTTCTATTACCTGAACACATCAGTCTGAATTTGCATATCTACATTTCTGTATTTATGTATAAAGCATCCAAGTTCAAATATATTTTGCCAAATACTGCATGAATACAAGTTTTAGAGATTCACCATTACTCTGTTATACTTTTTTGTGTAGTATTTGAAATGCTGTTTGCTTGGTGAAGACATAAACTTTCAGGTGAGAAATAACATATCTGAGTTGTAGTATGCAGCTTTTTATGTAACTTTGATATTTGTTGATGTAACACTCATTGAACAACAAAATGATTTGATAAAAAATGATGGATTCTGTGTTTATTTTTGTAGGCTGAATCGTCTTCATTGAGACAAGAACTGAAAAATGATTTGCTGCAGTGGTGAGTATATTATTATTATTATCATTATTATTATTATTATTCAAATATAAAAGTAAAGGCTAACTATATTTTTAAGTTTACACCAATTTGGTACTTCACATTTTTTTTAAGTTGATATTAACTATCCTTAAAATAATGTATGGCAATATACTCATGGCAATAACACATACTTAAAAACAAAAATGATATACTTACCTTGTGAATGAATAAATAAAAACATTGTAAAAATATGTTTACATTAAAGACACATAGTTAAAATTATCCATAGTATGAGAAGTTTCATAATTTGTAATTTAATAATTGTAATTGTTAGTACGTCTTTGCTTTTTGTTGAGAAATGTCTGAAAGAACGTTCTGTGGAAAAAAAATTATACTTTCATTTTTACCTGGTTTTGTTACATATTTGTGTGTGTTTAGTCCAAATGTATTAACCAAATGTTTGTAAAAACAAAATTGGTTTCTCCATGTACATGCTTCATACATAAGTGTTTACCCCTTTTCATAGATTGCAGACATGTTGTCAAAACGTAATTGACAGTTTCCTATCAAAGCTTTTGTTCATTTTTTTTATTCAGGAAAATAGAACCTGAAGAAACAGTCCATGAAAAGATTCTTATACCAGGTTAATATTTCACACGTGTCAAAATTATGGGTACATTCAATCGCAATATTTCTAAAACAACTTACTTTCTCGTTGTGGTGTTCGATGTCTACCTTTTTACATACATGTACACAACAAAAAATATTTCAAATAGATTGTTTACATTTCAGAGTCGGACAGTTTGAAAGATGTCTCAGATGAAGGTCAAAGTGAGAAAATAAATGCAATCACAAATGACGAGGTACAGTTATAGTTACGATATATAATTGCAGTGTTTTGTATATTAGCGGATGAGTGTGCCTGTTGTCTAATTCTTGTGACATTTATATGAATTTGATAATGAAATGTATTCATCATTAAGTCACATTCATTTTTTAGTCTTTTCGAATACATTTCGATGTGTTCTACTCCATCCTCACCTATATATATCTGAGACATTTTGTCCATTCACATTCAACCTGAAACATACATGTTGCACACCAATCTGTTTCAAGATCAGATTCAATATACCCAACCAATGGTCATTTAAGTAATATAAAATCATTGATTTATTATGCATTCCCCTTCCTACCTTTTTTCTCTAGTAATGAAAGTCCTTGTCTTGATCTCTCAGAAACAAAAACACTGCATCCCCTTATTTTAGGTGTCCTAGCTCTGGGTTGCTTGAATGAGGTTCTACGGGTCAAAGTTCACAACTCCCTGACCCATGATGCATAGCGAACCATATTGGAAATCAGTTGTTTTTGTTTCTCAATGACCTTGGACCTGATTTCTGTAGCTCCCGCTTAGGAAAACTGGCGGTCTGTTTTATTGAAAAAATATTTCGGTCTCTCTACTGTAAGTCTGCTCACTGGTTGTACCTTGAGTGATTCTATCGGTACTTGTGGTTTTAATTTAGTTTGGTTTGAAGTTGCACATGATACTAAGGTGGAAGATTTTTATTGTTCATTTTATGATTTATGGTTTTCTTTCGCGTGCCAACGAGGCGTTCATTGTTGCGACCGGTATTTTAGTCAGTAGTCTGATGTGCCTTTGTTATTATTATTACTGGTACCTGTGTTTATCACGCTTTTGTGGCATGGAGAGTGGTGATTAGTAGTGGGCGTTGTCATGTTGCATTTTGACCACCAGTATATTATGCATTTTCATTCACGTTTTACACATGTATATCATATAAGTTGGAATACAAGTTTCCTTTCTATTCTCCTATAAAAGATGGTTAACTGGCAGCCATTATGTTTTTGAAAATGCTGTATTGTTTGTGATTAGATCAAAGTTGGCTTTTACCAATGTTTCAAACGCATGCAGCTACATTTTTCTCCAAATAAAATGAATTTTAACTGTATTCCAATCAAATAATACGCATGTAAAATAATACTCAGTCTGCTTGTTATTTATCTCCTATGCATGGGATTCTTTTCTCAGCTTTCCTTGATTAATTTTTGTTTATCCACACAGTGTGTAGACATATTGTCACACACGAATAAAGTCATTCAGTGTAATTATAGTAGGTGTGATGATCACCTAGACAGACATAAAGTGTTTCTAAAGAATTATCAGAAACTTTACGGTGGGAGAAGAGCCCTTATCAAATATGGATATGGCATGAACCATATATCCATTCAGGTGAGTTGAGAGGTTGAGAGAAAAGTTGTTTGTGCCTATTGAGGCAGTGTATTTCTCATTTGAGTCATTTTAACTACTTATATTAGTTTAATTGCTAAAATCTGTGCATATCCATTTTTCATTTTTTACAAATTTCTTCAGAATCTTTCATTTATTCTCTTTTTTCTGAACTCGTTTGACAGAAAATGCACTGAAATTTGTTGAACATGTATCTGCGACCTGTGTGTCAAATTATTTTTCTTAAAAATCAAAAACTATTACAATCAAGTCAGTTGTTCCTTAGTTGTAATGTAGTCTACCAGAGAGAAATAATTGGCAAATAATTTTGTCTTTTTGAGTCAAACCTGATATTTTGGACTATTTCTTTGTTTCATATTTGCGATGCAAGGACCTTGGGCGGTATCGATCTTTATTCTGTAGAGCTATTTTAACAAGGTTCTGTGTTTTACACAGAAATTGAAAGTATATTCATATATGCATATATTGCAGGCCTATGAGGAAGTTCAAGAGCGTCTAATGAAAGAGCACCTAGTGAAAAAGAGACTGGGCAAAAGGTATGTGTATGTAAATTGTGCTATATTCATATAAAGATGTAGAGTGTTCGTTTGAAAAACTTTTGGTTTTGATTTCAGCATATTTGATGCAAGCACTTCTATGGTATGCACTACAGAAAAAACAGTATTCATGGTGAAAGAAGCTAAAAAGTCTCCTATCCAGTATGTAAACCTTGTTAATTACAAATATTATATCATATTTGATTTTTACAGGTTACCCTAAAATGTTTAATCAATTTTTATAAACATTTCTCTTTTCAGTTTTGCTGTAAGGTTCATTGCAGATGTCTTGGTGAAAGAGGTCATTGCACTGTTAGTGAAGAAACAAAAAAACATATCTCTAAAAGATGCAGATAAATTATGTGAAGAGACAGAAAAATGTGCTTATTAGTTGACAACATGATTGTGTAACTTGCTTTGGTGTATACAGTATATTTATGCATTATTAGGCCAAAGGAAATCTCTGTTTCCAGTAAACTAGCTAGGGATTTTATTTTTTTCCAAACCTTTTTGCAGCCATAAAGGATTTATTTTATGCATAAAGATGCATTTGCTTGTAATGAAAATAACTGTTATGATCTACATTTCTATAGCCATCCTCTTACTGATGATGGCAGCCCAAATTGGGTCATTTAAGTAAAATATTTAGTCCCTGTTCAAATTAGATCAATGCAGTTATTTTCAGAACCCAATTTCAAAATAGCTTCCTTGTCATCAAAAGTCATCTTTTAGGTTATTATTACCCTACCCAAAAAATATGCAAATTAGCTAAATCCAGTTATTTCCTTTGATCTCAGCAACCATTGAGCTGATTTCGTTGGTATTTGGTAGGATTACACCTTGACACGAGTAGATGTGCTTCTGACAGTAATGACCAAACTCTCCCAAAAGTATGCAAATTAGATCAAGGCAGTTATTTGCTGCTATCTCTACCACCACTGTGTCGATTTTATTCATATTTGGTATGATAACACCTTGGCACGAGTAGATGTGCTTTTGGCAATAATGACCACATCCTCCCAAAAATATGCAATTATTTGCTCTTATCCCAGCAACCATTGGGCCAATTTAGTTTATATGTGGTAGGATCACACCTTGAAATGAGTAGATATGCTTTTAGCAATAATGACCACGCTCCTCAAATTACATGTACTTGCTCTGAAAACATAGCTTCTCCAATTGTTTAACAATTGTAGAAGCTATGTTTTCAGCATTTATTATGGTATCCCTGATATATATGGAAGTACTGGAATAATTACAATACTATTTAGTGTATAAAGAGTGTGTTAAGTATAATCTTGCATTATAAGTCATTTGAACCAATCTGGTAATGATAGTTATACAAATAAGATATGTAACGCCGTAGGGGCTTCATTTAACGCCATAGGGGTTTGCCCTCATTTATTATGGTACCCTTGATATATATGGAAGTACTTGAATAATTACAATATTATTTAGTGTGTAAAGAGTGTGTTAAGTATAATCTTCCAGTATAAGTCACTTGAACCAATCTGGTAATGATAGTTATACAAATAAGATATGTAACGCCATAGGGGCTACATTTAACGCCATAGGGGTTTGCCCTCATTTATTATGGTATCCATGATATATATGGAAGTACTTGAATAATTACAATATTATTTAGTGTGTAAAGAGTGTGTTAAGTATAATCTTGCATTGTAAGTCATTTGAACCAATCTGGTAATGATAGTTATACAAATAAGATATGTAACGCCATAGGGGTTTGCCCTCATTTATTATGGTACCCTTGATATATATGGAAGTACTTGAATAATTACAATATTATTTAGTGTGTAAAGAGTGTATTAAGTATAATCTTCCAGTATAAGTCACTTGAACCAATCTGGTAATGATAGTTATACAAATAAGATATGTAACGCCATAGGGGCTACATTTAACGCCATAGGGGTTTGCCCTCATTTATTATGGTATCCATGATATATATGGAAGTACTTGAATAATTACAATATTATTTAGTGTGTAAAGAGTGTGTTAAGTATAATCTTGCATTATAAGTCATTTGAACCAATCTGGTAATGATAGTTATACAAATGAGATATGTAACGCCGTAGGGGCTACATTTAAAGCCATAGGGGTTTGCCCTCATTTATTATGGTATCCATGATATATATGGAAGTACTTGAATAATTACAATATTATTTAGTGTATAAAGAGTGTGTTAAGTATAATCTTGCATTATAAGTCATTTGAACCAATCTGGTAATGATAGTTATACAAATAAGATATGTAACGCCATAGGGGTTTGCCCTCATTTATTATGGTATCCATGATATATATGGAAGTACTTGAATAATTACAATATTATTTAGTGTATAAAGAGTGTGTTAAGTATAATCTTGCATTATAAGTCATTTGAACCAATCTGGTAATGATAGTTATACAAATAAGATATGTAACGCCGTAGGGGCTTCATTTAACGCCATAGGGGTTTGCCCTCATTTATTATGGTACCCTTGATATATATGGAAGTACTTGAATAATTACAATATTATTTAGTGTGTAAAGAGTGTGTTAAGTATAATCTTCCAGTATAAGTCACTTGAACCAATCTGGTAATGATAGTTATACAAATAAGATATGTAACGCCATAGGGGCTACATTTAACGCCATAGGGGTTTGCTCTCATTTATTATGGTATCCATGATATATATGGAAGTACTTGAATAATTACAATATTATTTAGTGTATAAAGAGTGTGTTAAGTATAATCTTGCATTATAAGTCATTTGAACCAATCTGGTAATGATAGTTATACAAATAAGATATGTAACGCCGTAGGGGCTGCATTTAACGCCATAGGGGTTTGCCCTCATTTATTATGGTATCCATGATATATATGGAAGTACTTGAATAATTACAATATTATTTAGTGTGTAAAGAGTGTGTTAAGTATAATCTTCCAGTATAAGTCACTTGAACCAATCTGGTAATGATAGTTATACAAATAAGATATGTAACGCCGTAGGGGCTGCATTTAACGCCATAGGGGTTTGCCCTCATTTATTATGGTATCCATGATATATATGGAAGTACTTGAATAATTACAATATTATTTAGTGTGTAAAGAGTGTGTTAAGTATAATCTTGCATTATATGTCATTTGAACCAATCTGGTAATGATAGTTATACAAATAAGATATGTAACGCCGTAGGGGCTACATTTAAAGCCATAAGGGGTTTGCCCTCATTTATTATGGTATCCATGATATATATGGAAGTACTTGAATAATTACAATATTATTTAGTGTGTAAAGAGTGTGTTAAGTATAATCTTGCATTGTAAGTCATTTGAACCAATCTGGTAATGATAGTTATACAAATAAGATATGTAATGCCATAGGGGTTTGCCCTCATTTATTATGGTATCCATGATATATATGGAAGTACTTGAATAATTACAATATTATTTAGTGTGTAAAGAGTGTGTTAAGTATAATCTTGCATTGTAAGTCACTTGAACCAATCTGGTAATGATAGTTATACAAATAAGATATGTAACGCCATAGGGGCTACATTTAACGCCATAGGGGTTTGCCCTCATTTATTATGGTATCCATGATATATATGGAAGTACTTGAATAATTACAATATTATTTAGTGTATAAAGAGTGTGTTAAGTATAATCTTGCATTATAAGTCATTTGAACCAATCTGGTAATGATAGTTATACAAATAAGATATGTAACGCCATAGGGGCTACATTTAACGCCATAGGGGTTTGCCCTCATTTATTATGGTACCCTTGATATATATGGAAGTACTTGAATAATTACAATATTATTTAGTGTATAAAGAGTGTGTTAAGTATAATCTTGCATTATAAGTCATTTGAACCAATCTGGTAATGATAGTTATACAAATAAGATATGTAACGCCGTAGGGGCTACATTTAAAGCCATAGGGGTTTGCCCTCATTTATTATGGTATCCATGATATATATGGAAGTACTTGAATAATTACAATATTATTTAGTGTATAAAGAGTGTGTTAAGTATAATCTTGCATTATAAGTCATTTGAACCAATCTGGTAATGATAGTTATACAAATAAGATATGTAACGCCATAGGGGCTGCATTTAACGCCATAGGGGTTTGCCCTCATTTATTATGGTACCCTTGATATATATGGAAGTACTTGAATAATTACAATATTATTTAGTGTGTAAAGAGTGTGTTAAGTATAATCTTGCATTATAAGTCATTTGAACCAATCTGGTAATGATAGTTATACAAATAAGATATGTAACTCCATAGGGGCTACATTTAACGCCATAGGGGTTTGCCCTCATTTATTATGGTATCCATGATATATATGGAAGTACTTGAATAATTACAATATTATTTAGTGTATAAAGAGTGTGTTAAGTATAATCTTGCATTATAAGTCATTTGAACCAATCTGGTAATGATAGTTATACAAATAAGATATGTAACGCCATAGGGGCTACATTTAACGCCATAGGGGTTTGCCCTCATTTATTATGGTATCCATGATATATATGGAAGTACTTGAATAATTACAATATTATTTAGTGTGTAAAGAGTGTGTTAAGTATAATCTTGCATTGTAAGTCATTTGAACCAATCTGGTAATGATAGTTATACAAATAAGATATGTAACGCCATAGGGGTTTGCCCTCATTTATTATGGTATCCATGATATATATGGAAGTACTTGAATAATTACAATATTATTTAGTGTATAAAGAGTGTGTTAAGTATAATCTTGCATTATAAGTCATTTGAACCAATCTGGTAATGATAGTTATACAAATAAGATATGTAACGCCATTGGGGCTCCATTTAACGCCATAGGGGTTTGCCCTCATTTATTATGGTACCCTTGATATATATGGAAGTACTTGAATAATTACAATATTATTTAGTGTATAAAGAGTGTGTTAAGTATAATCTTGCATTATAAGTCATTTGAACCAATCTGGTAATGATAGTTATACAAATAAGATATGTAACGCCGTAGGGGCTACATTTAAAGCCATAGGGGTTTGCCCTCATTTATTATGGTATCCATGATATATATGGAAGTACTTGAATAATTACAATATTATTTAGTGTATAAAGAGTGTGTTAAGTATAATCTTGCATTATAAGTCATTTGAACCAATCTGGTAATGATAGTTATACAAATAAGATATGTAACGCCATAGGGGCTACATTTAACGCCATAGGGGTTTGCCCTCATTTATTATGGTACCCTTGATATATATGGAAGTACTTGAATAATTACAATATTATTTAGTGTATAAAGAGTGTGTTAAGTATAATCTTGCATTATAAGTCATTTGAACCAATCTGGTAATGATAGTTATACAAATAAGATATGTAACGCCGTAGGGGCTACATTTAAAGCCATAGGGGTTTGCCCTCATTTATTATGGTATCCATGATATATATGGAAGTACTTGAATAATTACAATATTATTTAGTGTATAAAGAGTGTGTTAAGTATAATCTTGCATTATAAGTCATTTGAACCAATCTGGTAATGATAGTTATACAAATAAGATATGTAACGCCATAGGGGCTGCATTTAACGCCATAGGGGTTTGCCCTCATTTATTATGGTACCCTTGATATATATGGAAGTACTTGAATAATTACAATATTATTTAGTGTGTAAAGAGTGTGTTAAGTATAATCTTGCATTATAAGTCATTTGAACCAATCTGGTAATGATAGTTATACAAATAAGATATGTAACTCCATAGGGGCTACATTTAACGCCATAGGGGTTTGCCCTCATTTATTATGGTATCCATGATATATATGGAAGTACTTGAATAATTACAATATTATTTAGTGTATAAAGAGTGTGTTAAGTATAATCTTGCATTATAAGTCATTTGAACCAATCTGGTAATGATAGTTATACAAATAAGATATGTAACGCCATAGGGGCTACATTTAACGCCATAGGGGTTTGCCCTCATTTATTATGGTATCCATGATATATATGGAAGTACTTGAATAATTACAATATTATTTAGTGTGTAAAGAGTGTGTTAAGTATAATCTTGCATTGTAAGTCATTTGAACCAATCTGGTAATGATAGTTATACAAATAAGATATGTAACGCCATAGGGGTTTGCCCTCATTTATTATGGTATCCATGATATATATGGAAGTACTTGAATAATTACAATATTATTTAGTGTATAAAGAGTGTGTTAAGTATAATCTTGCATTATAAGTCATTTGAACCAATCTGGTAATGATAGTTATACAAATAAGATATGTAACGCCATTGGGGCTCCATTTAACGCCATAGGGGTTTGCCCTCATTTATTATGGTACCCTTGATATATATGGAAGTACTTGAATAATTACAATATTATTTAGTGTATAAAGAGTGTGTTAAGTATAATCTTGCATTATAAGTCATTTGAACCAATCTGGTAATGATAGTTATACAAATAAGATATGTAACGCCGTAGGGGCTACATTTAAAGCCATAGGGGTTTGCCCTCATTTATTATGGTATCCATGATATATATGGAAGTACTTGAATAATTACAATATTATTTAGTGTATAAAGAGTGTGTTAAGTATAATCTTGCATTATAAGTCATTTGAACCAATCTGGTAATGATAGTTATACAAATAAGATATGTAACGCCATAGGGGCTGCATTTAACGCCATAGGGGTTTGCCCTCATTTATTATGGTACCCTTGATATATATGGAAGTACTTGAATAACTACAATATTATTTAGTGTGTAAAGAGTGTGTTAAGTATAATCTTGCATTGTAAGTCATTTGAACCAATCTGGTAATGATAGTTATACAAATAAGATATGTAACGCCATAGGGGTTTGCCCTCATTTATTATGGTATCCATGATATATATGGAAGTACTTGAATAATTACAATATTATTTAGTGTATAAAGAGTGTGTTAAGTATAATCTTGCATTATAAGTCATTTGAACCAATCTGGTAATGATAGTTATACAAATAAGATATGTAACGCCGTAGGGGCTACATTTAAAGCCATAGGGGTTTGCCCTCATTTATTATGGTATCCATGATATATATGGAAGTACTTGAATAATTACAATATTATTTAGTGTATAAAGAGTGTGTTAAGTATAATCTTGCATTATAAGTCATTTGAACCAATCTGGTAATGATAGTTATACAAATAAGATATGTAACGCCATAGGGGCTGCATTTAACGCCATAGGGGTTTGCCCTCATTTATTATGGTACCCTTGATATATATGGAAGTACTTGAATAATTACAATATTATTTAGTGTATAAAGAGTGTGTTAAGTATAATCTTGCATTATAAGTCATTTGAACCAATCTGGTAATGATAGTTATACAAATAAGATATGTAACGCCGTAGGGGCTACATTTAAAGCCATAGGGGTTTGCCCTCATTTATTATGGTATCCATGATATATATGGAAGTACTTGAATAATTACAATATTATTTAGTGTATAAAGAGTGTGTTAAGTATAATCTTGCATTATAAGTCATTTGAACCAATCTGGTAATGATAGTTATACAAATAAGATATGTAACGCCATAGGGGCTGCATTTAACGCCATAGGGGTTTGCCCTCATTTATTATGGTACCCTTGATATATATGGAAGTACTTGAATAATTACAATATTATTTAGTGTGTAAAGAGTGTGTTAAGTATAATCTTGCATTATAAGTCATTTGAACCAATCTGGTAATGATAGTTATACAAATAAGATATGTAACTCCATAGGGGCTACATTTAACGCCATAGGGGTTTGCCCTCATTTATTATGGTATCCATGATATATATGGAAGTACTTGAATAATTACAATATTATTTAGTGTATAAAGAGTGTGTTAAGTATAATCTTGCATTATAAGTCATTTGAACCAATCTGGTAATGATAGTTATACAAATAAGATATGTAACGCCATAGGGGTTTGCCCTCATTTATTATGGTATCCATGATATATATGGAAGTACTTGAATAATTACAATATTATTTAGTGTGTAAAGAGTGTGTTAAGTATAATCTTGCATTGTAAGTCATTTGAACCAATCTGGTAATGATAGTTATACAAATAAGATATGTAACGCCATAGGGGTTTGCCCTCATTTATTATGGTATCCATGATATATATGGAAGTACTTGAATAATTACAATATTATTTAGTGTATAAAGAGTGTGTTAAGTATAATCTTGCATTATAAGTCATTTGAACCAATCTGGTAATGATAGTTATACAAATAAGATATGTAACGCCATAGGGGCTACATTTAACGCCATAGGGGTTTGCCCTCATTTATTATGGTACCCTTGATATATATGGAAGTACTTGAATAATTACAATATTATTTAGTGTATAAAGAGTGTGTTAAGTATAATCTTGCATTATAAGTCATTTGAACCAATCTGGTAATGATAGTTATACAAATAAGATATGTAACGCCGTAGGGGCTACATTTAAAGCCATAGGGGTTTGCCCTCATTTATTATGGTATCCATGATATATATGGAAGTACTTGAATAATTACAATATTATTTAGTGTATAAAGAGTGTGTTAAGTATAATCTTGCATTATAAGTCATTTGAACCAATCTGGTAATGATAGTTATACAAATAAGATATGTAACGCCATAGGGGCTGCATTTAACGCCATAGGGGTTTGCCCTCATTTATTATGGTACCCTTGATATATATGGAAGTACTTGAATAATTACAATATTATTTAGTGTGTAAAGAGTGTGTTAAGTATAATCTTGCATTGTAAGTCATTTGAACCAATCTGGTAATGATAGTTATACAAATAAGATATGTAACGCCATAGGGGTTTGCCCTCATTTATTATGGTATCCATGATATATATGGAAGTACTTGAATAATTACAATATTATTTAGTGTATAAAGAGTGTGTTAAGTATAATCTTGCATTATAAGTCATTTGAACCAATCTGGTAATGATAGTTATACAAATAAGATATGTAACGCCGTAGGGGCTACATTTAAAGCCATAGGGGTTTGCCCTCATTTATTATGGTATCCATGATATATATGGAAGTACTTGAATAATTACAATATTATTTAGTGTATAAAGAGTGTGTTAAGTATAATCTTGCATTATAAGTCATTTGAACCAATCTGGTAATGATAGTTATACAAATAAGATATGTAACGCCATAGGGGCTGCATTTAACGCCATAGGGGTTTGCCCTCATTTATTATGGTACCCTTGATATATATGGAAGTACTTGAATAATTACAATATTATTTAGTGTGTAAAGAGTGTGTTAAGTATAATCTTGCATTATAAGTCATTTGAACCAATCTGGTAATGATAGTTATACAAATAAGATATGTAACTCCATAGGGGCTACATTTAACGCCATAGGGGTTTGCCCTCATTTATTATGGTATCCATGATATATATGGAAGTACTTGAATAATTACAATATTATTTAGTGTATAAAGAGTGTGTTAAGTATAATCTTGCATTATAAGTCATTTGAACCAATCTGGTAATGATAGTTATACAAATAAGATATGTAACGCCATAGGGGCTACATTTAACGCCATTGGGGTTTGCCCTCATTTATTATGGTATCCATGATATATATGGAAGTACTTGAATAATTACAATATTATTTAGTGTATAAAGAGTGTGTTAAGTATAATCTTGCATTATAAGTCATTTGAACCAATCTGGTAATGATAGTTATACAAATAAGATATGTAACGCCGTAGGGGCTGCATTTAACGCCATAGGGGTTTGCCCTCATTTATTATGGTATCCATGATATATATGGAAGTACTTTAATAATTACAATATTATTTAGTGTATAAAGAGTGTGTTAAGTATAATCTTGCATTATAAGTCATTTGAACCAATCTGGTAATGATAGTTATACAAATAAGATATGTAACGCCGTAGGGGCTGCATTTAACGCCATAGGGGTTTGCCCTCATTTATTATGGTATCCATGATATATATGGAAGTACTTGAATAATTACAATATTATTTAGTGTGTAAAGAGTGTGTTAAGTATAATCTTCCAGTATAAGTCATTTGAACCAATCTGGTAATGATAGTTATACAAATAAGATATGTAACGCCGTAGGGGCTGCATTTAACGCCATAGGGGTTTGCCCTCATTTATTATGGTATCCATGATATATATGGAAGTACTTGAATAATTACAATATTATTTAGTGTGTAAAGAGTGTGTTAAGTATAATCTTCCAGTATAAGTCATTTGAACCAATCTGGTAATGATAGTTATACAAATAAGATATGTAACGCCGTAGGGGTTTGCCCTCATTTATTATGGTATCCATGATATATATGGAAGTACTTGAATAATTACAATATTATTTAGTGTGTAAAGAGTGTGTTAAGTATAATCTTCCAGTATAAGTCATTTGAACCAATCTGGTAATGATAGTTATACAAATAAGATATGTAACGCCATAGGGGCTACATTTAACGCCATAGGGGTTTGCCCTCATTTATTATGGTATCCATGATATATATGGAAGTACTTGAATAATTACAATATTATTTAGTGTATAAAGAGTGTGTTAAGTATAATCTTGCATTATAAGTCATTTGAACCAATCTGGTAATGATAGTTATACAAATAAGATATGTAACGCCATAGGGGCTTCATTTAACGCCATTGGGGTTTGCCCTCATTTATTATGGTATCCATGATATATATGGAAGTACTTGAATAATTACAATATTATTTAGTGTATAAAGAGTGTGTTAAGTATAATCTTGCATTATAAGTCATTTGAACCAATCTAGTAATGATAGTTATACAAATAAGATATGTAACGCCGTAGGGGCTGCATTTAACGCCATAGGGGTTTG
The DNA here is from genome assembly GCF_978046115.1 of Saccoglossus kowalevskii. NCBI lineage: Eukaryota > Metazoa > Hemichordata > Enteropneusta > Harrimaniidae > Saccoglossus > Saccoglossus kowalevskii. The sequence goes on along the minus strand of NC_140643.1, from coordinate 32,583,168 downwards.
CCCTCATTTATTATGGTATCCATGATATATATGGAAGTACTTTAATAATTACAATATTATTTAGTGTATAAAGAGTGTGTTAAGTATAATCTTGCATTATAAGTCATTTGAACCAATCTGGTAATGATAGTTATACAAATAAGATATGTAACGCCGTAGGGGCTGCATTTAACGCCATAGGGGTTTGCCCTCATTTATTATGGTATCCATGATATATATGGAAGTACTTGAATAATTACAATATTATTTAGTGTGTAAAGAGTGTGTTAAGTATAATCTTCCAGTATAAGTCATTTGAACCAATCTGGTAATGATAGTTATACAAATAAGATATGTAACGCCGTAGGGGTTTGCCCTCATTTATTATGGTATCCATGATATATATGGAAGTACTTGAATAATTACAATATTATTTAGTGTGTAAAGAGTGTGTTAAGTATAATCTTCCAGTATAAGTCATTTGAACCAATCTGGTAATGATAGTTATACAAATAAGATATGTAACGCCATAGGGGCTACATTTAACGCCATAGGGGTTTGCCCTCATTTATTATGGTATCCATGATATATATGGAAGTACTTGAATAATTACAATATTATTTAGTGTGTAAAGAGTGTGTTAAGTATAATCTTGCATTATAAGTCATTTGAACCAATCTGGTAATGATAGTTATACAAATAAGATATGTAACGCCTTAGGGGCTACATTTAACGCCATAGGGGTTTGCCCTCATTTATTATTGTATCCCTGATATATATGAAAGTACTGGAATAATTACAATATTATTTTGTGTGTAGAGTACATTCTTGCATTATAAGTCATTTGTACCAAACTGGTAGTGACAGTTACATGTATGTCAATCATTATCGCAACACCTTAGGGTTGCAATTATTAGGTTTGATGGCTCGTATTATCTGGTATCCCTGGTTGATATGGTTTTATTTGTTTGTCTGGATTTCGTAGATTATAATCTTGCAAGTTTATTAGTCATTTGTACCAAACTGGTAATATTAACTGGTAATATTGTTTGTCAATAGTGGGTCTTCCAGGTGTCCAGGATACATAATGCCATGAAAAACATTTTGTTGGATGGGAAAGCCTTGCATCCCATTTAATTGAGTGTTCCTGTTATGTTTTTTTACAGCTGTGTAATAAAGTTATTCATATTATTGTTATTGGTGTCTCAGAGTAGTTTCTATAACATAGCTGCAGAATATCGATTATCCATATCATGCCCAATATGGCGATTCAATAAAATTAACATCTTTATTTGCAATATTGGAATAGTTGTTGATGTCAACCTGTGCCGTTTCATTACATTTAAATGTAGTACATACCACTAGTGTAAGGTAACAATTGGATAGAAACGAGCAGAACTAATGCAAAACCTATTTGGTATGGATGGAATTGATCTCCATGAACTTTGCCTAAGTCTCTGCTGGACCCTGATTGTAAATGATGCAGATGCTGATTTACTGGATTGAAGTAGGACAATTGTCGCCCCCAAATTCCACCCTAGACCAGCATTTAGCATATTAATGAGTCATGCATCATCTGGCAAACAGGTTTATTTCAATGAGGTGCATCATCCATGTTAATGCGTGTAACTGCGAAAGTAGGTCAAAGGTCAATACAAAATTTTGGAAAAGTGTTTTTCAACAGTTGTCCATGCTAAGATGTGTATCAGTATTTCTAAGGTCATTTCCAAAATTTCCAATATTTCAATGAGGTGCATCATCCATGTTAATGCGTGTAACTGCGAAAGTAGGTCAAAGGTCAATACAAAATTTTGGAAAAGTGTTTTTCAACAGTTGTCCATGCTAAGATGTGTATCAGTATTTCTAAGGTCATTTCCAAAATTTGAAAAAAAAAAAAGAAAAAAATTATTCCACAAGTTCCATCTCACACATCTGATACTCAGTGTGGAATCAGGTTTTTAGTTATACATACCCCAACTATTTCATAGACTTGCAAAAATCTTATTTTCCCAATTGGGTGTATCAATAATGTGTCACTTTATCATATAGATATTTCTGTGTTTATCTATTGTCGACTTGCATTGTGGCATTTATTGGTGGATAGCTTGACTCAATACAACCAAAACCAGACTACCTAGAACACTGTTTAATGGTGCCGATTTCCCTACGGCGTTAAAAACCCCTACGGACGCTTAACAATCGTTACATTGTGACTGGTTTTTATTTTCTTCAGTATCCACTAAATGATCCGTGGGTATTACAACATTGTCCTTATTAGTATCTTGTGATTCATTTGCGTTTTCATTATTTTCCACTGCAATCTGGCTGTCAACTGTTGAAGTTTGTTTTGTTCTTGAGTTGTCTTTACAATTTCGTTTAATGTGACCTTTTTTGTTGCATTTATAACATCATCAGTTGATCTGTAGATCGGTAGATCTGTCCCCCATATGGCACATTGATTACGCCGTCGAGTTCACCATCATTGCAGATCATGAATACTTGTCGGCGAAAAGATTTAACATGTTTCAATGTCGGTTGTTTGCAGCCCAAAGGGATTGACCTGATAGCACTAACAGTGCGACCATAATGTGACAGTTCAGTTTTCAGTAAATCATTCGGTAGAAACGGAGGAACTCCCGATAACACAACTTTTGTTGCTGGCTTAAGCAGGGGCTCCACATATACACTAGAATGCCCAATAGCAAAACCAGTAGAGCACACCTTTTCAACTGCTTTCACAGTGTCAAGAAAAACAACGACTCTGCTACTTACTCGAGCTGCAGCAATAATATTTTGTGGTGCAAGCGTGTTTGCAATTGCCTGTACATAAGCTTCAATGTCCACACCATAAAGAGATTCGCATTTGATCCCGTGATTAGGTGTTAATCCAGTAAACAAGTTATCACCATTATCAGAAGACAACATGGCGGCCGCCATATTGGAAATCAGCTGTTCGCGGACCTGAAAAGGTCCACGAGATAAAAAAAACGACTATAATACGTCAATAAATGATCTGTAAACTCCAAAAACGTACCAAAATGTTCGGTTAATGTTCACGGATATGGTAGTTCACAGATTTGAATCCAAAGGTGCAGCAAAAGCGCGAAAGAAACAATTTTTGTAGGAGCTCTTCTCAGTACATGTACATGTACATACATACATACATACATACATGATATTGTATTTATTCTCGAGTTATAAGATCTGGTACTATGAAATATTTACATAACTATTGCATATTAATGGTAATACATAAGTAAACAAATAATTAATTGAATAAGTGGTTTCCAACCAGTACAGGTAAGGACAAAACTATAATTGATAATGTACAATGCAATTAAAATGAAAAATACAAATAATATATATGTACAATGTCTCGAGCGTGATATGTAAATGATATATAAATGATTTCAAATATATATAACTTATAATACATAACGTATATAATAACAGAGTAGTAATCAATCAGTTATTTAATTTCGTTTTCAGTTCATTACTGTTCATTTTTATTTAAAATTGTGTCCACGTCTAGTGTAATGTTTTTTGAATTTCTTCATTGGTGCTTTCTGCACTCTGTTTTCCCCGACTTTTACACGCCTCGATATAATGTTTGTTAAGCTTCGATGTAATTCTTTGAATTCGTAACTTATTCTTACTGTTAGTTTCCGTACTTTTGCGTAGACATGTTAGCGATCTAATTAGAAGTTTCAAGTCAGGGCAAAATTCAATTGCGTGTTCAATAATTCGTTTCGAGTGGAAGGAGTCTTCTAGGAAGTTCTTTAGTGATTCAGTTGATAATAGCCTTTCATTTTCAATTGTATTTTCATCATTTGTAATGTAGGATACGTTTGATATATCAGAAGACATAGATTCTATGTCATCTCCATCGTCTGAAATATCGGCAGGAACAGTGTTTTTTGTATTAAAAACTTCCGAAACGTTTGATGTACGTTTTGTGTTGTTAGAAAATGCGAATGAAGAGCATGAAATGGTACTGGGTAGTGAAAACACGGGTGGCGTTCGTACCTTTGCCTTTGTTGCAACTCTAACTGGCACAATACCTTGTTTAGTTGTACTTGTATCCTCATTTGCGTCACTGGTGACAGTAAATGAACATTTAAATCCCGGCGGCATTGAGAACGAAGGGCAGGCTTCTACCATCTCTTTGTCGTTAGTTGTTCCAGTTAGTGTGGAGTTATCAGTCTCAGCAATATCTGTTTCACTAGTTGGCACACCTGTTGCAGTTACCATGGGTACAGTTATGTTGTCAGTATTGGCGTTATTTTTAGTATCTTCATTAGCATTACAATCGTCTATGCACACGTCAAGTCTTTTGTCTTTCCCTGGAAGTGTGGCAATCGAGTTGTTTTCAATTTCAATAGTGTTCATTTCTAGTGATTGATTTACATCGTTACATTGTGACTGGTTTTTATTTTCTTCTGTATCCACTAAATGATCCGTGGGTATTAAAACATTGTCCTTATTAGTATCATGTGATTCATTTGCGTTTTCATTACTTTCCACTGCAATCTGGCTGTCAACTGTTGAAGTTTGTTTTGTTCTTGAGTTGTCTTTACAATTTCGTTTAATGTGACCTTTTGTGTTGCATCTATAACATGTAACCTCATCAGTTGATAAATATATACGGTAGATCTGTCCCCCATATGGCACATTGATTACGCCATCGAGTTCACCATCATTGCAGATCATGAATACTTGTCGGCGAAAAGATTTAACATGTTTCAATGTCGGTTGCTTGCAGCCCAAAGGGATTGACCTGATAGCACTAACAGTGCGACCATAATGTGACAGTTCAGTTTTCAGTAAATCATTCGGTAGAAACGGAGGAACTCCCGATAACACAACTTTTGTTGCTGGCTTAACCAGGGGCTCCACATATACACTAGAATGCCCAATAGCAAAACCAGTAGAGCACACCTTTTCAACTGCTTTCACGGTGTCAAGAAAAACAATGACTCTGCTACTTACTCGAGCTGCAGCAATAATATTTTGTGGTGCAAGCGTGTTTGCAATTGCCTGTACATAAGCTTCAATGTCCACACCATAAAGAGCTTCGCATTTGATCCCGTGATTAGGTGTTAATCCAGTAAACAGATTATCACCATTATCAGAAGACAACATGGCGGCCGCCATATTGGAAATCAGCTGTTCGCGGACCTGAAAAGGTCCACGAGATAAAACACGACTATACGTCAATAAATTATCTGTAAACTCCAAAAACGTACCAGAATGTTCGGTGAATGTTCACGGATATGGTAGTTCACAGATTTAAAGTCAAACGTGCAGCTAAAGCGCAAAAGAAACGATTTTTGCAGGAACTCTTCTCAGTACATGTACATACATACATACATACATACATACATACATACATACATACAGACAGGGTAACTGCAAAGACTCCCTTTTGTGCTTCGCACACGGGAGTCAAAAACTGGAAAAAATGGAACGTATGTGACATCCGAACTATTTATTAATGTCAGACTTCAGTAAAAACTATGTTTTGCAGGGTAATGTTACTATAGTGATCGAAATGGCGCACGTGTTATGTGCATGGCTCCTTGTCTAACCGTCCAGGTACAACAAAACCATGAAATTCTCTGGGATATCTGGACCAGCATTGATTAAATAATCAATAATTATCTTGTGTCCTCTTTTTGGCAAAGCATGTTCGAGATACGGGACACAACGCGCGAAAGGATAAAATGATGTCTAGTTGGAATTAGAACTTGATGAAACCGATCGTCACGTGTTGAATCAGACTGATAACAATTCATAACTGGGGTATAAACACAATAAATGGGTCGATCCTTCGCAGCACCCTCCCCAATCACTGGGCATGTAAACGCATTGGCTGAAATTAAATCACTGTGATATGCGACTTCGGGAGATATTGTACGATGTAAGGTCCGCAGGTGCCAGTAATCGCTGGAATGGGCTTTGTTGAAGTCAGGCTAACTCATGAAATTGTCTTTGCAGGGCTTTTGCGACAGTATGATAGGAAGACGGCCACACAGTCCTGAAATCTAGTTGGTCCAGTTACAACTCAGAACTAATAGTTTGAAATACTAATGAAATAGATGCGGAAACTATTCTCTAATTGATTTTTGAATATGAATTTGAAATGTTTACGAATTGTAAAAATCTAAACTGAACAAAATAAAAAGACAAAATTACAAACCGTGGTTCTGTCGTCTGCCATGATTGAAGCAAGGTTTGATTTTGTCTGAATGTCCAAATTGAAAACTAGCGTTTTTGTAGTGAATGTGAGTATTAATTCCAAGAAACAGTGACCAGATCGTAATACCCATGGAATCAGACATTACGTCATTGTGTACCACGTGATACATTCTAACCAACTAATATCCCATACATTGACAATTTTACATTTTAATTAGGGAAATCCCGGTTATCGCGTCATATCACTTGTATCAAAAGTTGTAAGTTTGCCAAATTATTTTGAGACTGCGTAGGTATATTATGAAAATGATTCAGTGAAATGCAATTCAGTAAACACGAATTTCTGTAATGTGTGAGTTAACAAAATAAGAAGAAATTCGAAAGGTTTGCTATATTTGCAAATTTGTTTAAAATTGTCTTCATGTTCACATTTTGGCGAAAATCTTTCAATTCCAATTTAATAGTTTATTAATGTTTAGTAAAAGCATTTGAAAATGAAATCAAACTATAGAATTTAAATAACTATAATATAAATAATTAATTTTTAAACTTTTTTATTTTCACAACAATGAGAACGATTGTACAAGATTTAACAACACACCAAAATGGGCTAGCCAGTACAAATGTACATGGGATCCATGTCAGTGTCACCAAAATGGGCTGGCCAGTACAAATGTACATGGGATCCATGTCAGTGTCATCAAAATGGGCGAGCCAGTACAAATGTACATGGGATCCATGTCAGTGTCACCAAAATGGGCTAGCCAGTACAAATGTACATGTGATCCATGTCAGTGTCACCAAAATGGGCTAGCCAGTACAAATGTACATGGGATCCATGTCAGTGTCACCAAAATGAGCTAGCCAGTACAAATGTACATGGGATCCATGATAGTGTCATCAAAATGGGCTAGCCAGTACAAATGTACATGGGATCCAATGTCAGTGTCACCAAAATGGGCTAGCCAGTACAAATGTACATGGGATCCAATGTCAGTGTCACCAGAATGGGCTAGCCAGTACAAATGTACATGGGATCCAATGTCAGTGTCACCAGAATGGGCTAGCCAGTACAAATGTACATGGGATCCAATGTCAGTGTCACCAAAATGGGCTAGCCAGTACAAATGTACATGGGATCCATGTCAGTGTCATCAAAATGGCCTAGCCAGTATAAATGTACATGGGATCCATGTCGGCGACACCAGACTAACCTAATAATACATGATTCATAATCATCTACTACTACGAACAAAAATAAATAAGCATAAACTATTAGTATATAAAAATAGATATAAAACATGCATAAACATTGCCAAGCCAGACAGATGAGCACTGTTCTGTTTGTAAGTGGAGACGGTGGGTCTAAACAGAACAGTTTGATTATTATTTGTCAGTGATTGGTCGTCATGCAAGTTTGGTATGCATAAATCCAGTCTCCCCCTGAAAATGATAAAGGGTGGGTGTGAAATACATGAACAAATCGTGTCTTTCGATCTGTGTGCCAAATTCTCAATCATATCGCTTGCATGCCCGAAATGCTAGGCAGACCCTGTGAATGCTGGATAGCGAGTTACCCCTGAGATAATGGACAGACCCATACCCCTGACGACTGAAACGAAAGCGAAAGCATCGCATGGTGAATATTAATTTGAAGAATAGCTTGACACATTATTTCTACGTAATTCCAGCGTCATATCTACGATAATTTAGGGAATTCCACTTTGCGCAAAAATATTGATTTTTCAAATTTTGCCAAGCTGAATATATAACAGTAGGACGACAGGGAAGGGTGTGGCACTAAATGTAAGTCAACAGGGAAAGGTGTGGCACCAAATGTAAGTCGACAGGGAAGGGTGTGGAACTAAATGTGAAGACAAACATTTGTGCAGCAAATCGGTTTTTGCAATTTACACGCACAACATTGATGATGAGTCATATTTCATTTTCTGCGGGTACATGTCTGGCGAAATGTCTTTCTACACAGTGCGATTTACTAACAGAATTCTGTGCATATTTTCTGATGCTGGAAATCCGTGGAAATTTTGCATCAATTACAATTGGATCAATCAAGATTACGTATTTTCTTTAAGAAGGTAGTAAAGAGTAACGACATCAAGTGTTTCAACACGTATTTGCTATAAAGTACGAGATGTGACAGAAAAAAAAAACGAGTTACGAGTTCTGTGATTTTCTTAGCAGTTAGAAGATATCCGCTGGTGAAGTATATAATACACGACAGCTGACTATGTCAAATGGAGATGCTAAAAAGTGTGAAGTGAATTCAATATTCTTTGATGCTTAATTAACATATCCATGGTTTGCGCCAACATTTGACCAGGTATGGAAATAGTTTAGGATGGACTATCCTCGGGGGCGGAGCTATGTCACGGACGTTCTACGTTGCTAAGACGCGCACCACTGTACCACGTATTTCTATGGGCTTTGTGCGCGCTGCTGTGGAATGCTGGTGGAGCCGGTGAAAACTCGAGAAAACAACACAAACTCAACTTTGAAGTAATCCCGAAACAACCAAATTCATATATGTTACACACGTAGGGCTAATCTTGTTACACTGTTCAGGGGACTCTCATCAACCATCGCAAAGTACCGTTTTCTGCGAGTTTTTGGTCTTTGTTTTCACCGCGAGGGTTGCCAGGCGGTAGAAAATGCCCGGATGTCCGCCCCGAGGATAGGGACGACCATGAGGGCGCTGTTCACACTCGGATGCGATGATGTCATACGGGGATGGATGACGTCACAATGTGTGCCCGTGCATAGATGAGCATAAATAATGACGTCACAATGGGAATTCGTGCATAAATTAGCATAAATGAGGACCATGGCCGCAAAGGGGTTCATTTGAATGAGAATAACGTCACAATGGGATATTGTGAATACATTTGCATACATAAAATAGATGTGAATAGGAGGTCGTGTCCAGATCATCGTGAATACATTTGCATAAATTACCATAATTTTTTTAAAATTATTTCTTAATTGGATTTTTTTAATTTTATTTTTAATTGGACGAGCATGGACGTCACAAAAGATTTTTCAGAATGTATCATAGAGGGCGCTCACACACAAACACACACACACAGGCTAATAAATACACGTCATTTTGAAAAATAAGGGAGTTTATTACACAAAGAAGGGTAAAACTACTAAGATCAGTGACATGGAATATACATTTTTTGGGGGGTTTTTTTGAGTAAATAATCAAAAAGAATGGATTAAAAACTGAGTAATTGAGATATAGAATATATATAAAGTATACATTTGTTTTTGTTTTGTTTTTTTGTTTTTTGTTTGAGTAAATAATCGAAAAGAATGGATTAAAAACTGAGTAATTGAGATATAGAATATATATAGAGTATACATTTTTTGTTTGTTTTTTGTTTGAGTAAATAATCAAAAAGAATGGATTAAAAACTGAGTAATATAAGAATAAAAAATGACATTTTAAGTATATAAAGTATACATTTTTAAAAGCGGATAAGTATTCGATTATAATAAAAACAAGAAAAAACGAGTAACATCAAAAAGTCAATACACACTTTTTTTTCTAATCAGAATCGCTCATCTGTGATAAAAAGAAAAAAAGAGAAATAATATATATATATATATATATATATATATACATAAAGTTTTCGATATATCTGTTCACATAGAGGTCGTTCAAATGTCTATCACGCGTAAAAGAGTCGGCTATTGACTTCATAGGTTCCCCTCGACATCTGCGCAGCAAATAGGGTTAGGGGTCAGTAGAAACTCACCGAGTGTCTTTCACTGTACTACAGAGAATGATTGATAAAGTATGATTGACATTCTTATTCTATATATGATGTTGTATAATGTCAAAAAGTTGGGAATCCATTTCACAAGTTGATAGCGTAATTTCACAGGAAACTAAACACATTTCAGGGTTAGATTTATACCGTCGAAACAGAATACGTGTCTATCGCTTGGAAAATTTTCCAACCAAATCTGAGTGAATGCGTTGAAATGTGTCATAACACGTGGCAATTTTACCACTATTAATTTCAGATAAAGCTGGGTCAATAAAAAAGCGGATTTCATTGATCTGGCTATTTTTATCGGCGAATCCATAAGATAAACACAAATGTTGGCGTTGTGACGGATGCTCTATTTCACATCCGAGTCAATTGGCTTGAATGATATTGCGAACTTGTCTACAAACGAATTCAGCGACGATTTTCTTTGAAACAAGTGAAAAAATACAAAAATACTGTAAAGGACTAATTTTCACTGGCTTTAAATTTCACTGATTTACCATTTCAGGCATATTCAGTGGGTTTTAAATTCACGGTTTTATCGTTTAGATAAAGTGTTCTATGCTAATTTTTATATATTCACTGGGTTTCAATTTAGCACATTTCCATTTTACATTTTCCAGTCAGCGAAATAAGCAAAATTAAAACCCAGTGAATAATTAAATATAAAATATTAGTATATAAAATTGCACTTAGTCGCGTCCACTCTGGACTAAATTATATAACATTAGGAGTTGAGGAAAATGAGCAATGAATATTTGGATTTTTGAAATGAAAACGAACATACCTGACAGCACGATTGATTTGCGGCATAATGTCATTCAATACTCTGAACTGGTTCATCCTTAAGGACACACCGCGCTTCATTGGGTGACCGTTATAGTGCTCGCGAATATGTACATAAGTTTGTCTGCGAAAAGTATTTACCGTGACAAACAAATTTTTGACAGGACATAGCAGATATGTAAAAATTTCCTCACCTCTCCGGGGGCATGCGGGTGATGGACGTGTTACATAGTCGTCACGAGCTGATGGACGCATTGTACCACTGTCAGATGATTTAGGTGTAGGCAGCGCATTCGTGACTTTGCGCCGTTTAATACGGCGAGTTGAATTTTCAGAAACAACGGGCTGTGCTGTAGCTGGAGTAGACATACCAGGAGTATGATCATACATGGGAGAAGTCGCGTCCTGTAGGAGACTGCCTGAGAAATCATTGAGATAGGTGTTGAGCTGATTTGAAGCCATGTCGCTAGTACGCTAGTCAGTGATAAAATTATTGCAATACCCACGCGTCGTGTTAAAAAATTCCCATTTCTGTTGCCCCGGATGTTTACATCATGTTCACATTTTTCCCAACCAAGTCAAATATATTTATAGATTCATTACACACACACACACATGTTTATCGTAAAATAAACAGGTTTCTCCCATTCAGAAACAATTCATGAATCCAGGGGGGAAATCAATGTCGAGTTCGCTAAGGTGTTGAGCGATGAGTGTCAGACCTATGTCGTCATAATCCAATTTTATCACACAAACAGACACACACATGTCCTGTTCATGAATCCAGGGGAAAATCAATGCTGAGTTCGCTAAGGTGTTGAGCGATGGGTGTCAGACCTGTGTCCTCATGATCCAATTTTATCACACAAATAGACCACACAGACACACAGATGTTTATAGTAAAATAAACAGATTCACATCTGTCTCTGGATCCAGGAGGGGATTGTGAATGTCCGCTATCTAAGGCATTTGAGGTGTCAGGCCTGCTATCAAAAACACAAATCGTTGGAGCGTATTTATCCCAGTGACTTCATAGCTTAGTCAGTATGTCTAAACGAACCACACTCGTTACACGGAATGAAATGGCATCCACAGATAATATAAGGTAAGGGATTCATTTTTACTTTTTTGTTTTCATGTTGTAAACACTACCCAATAATTCGGGATATGTGAGTTTTTTGTTTTTTGAAATAACTTTTAGTTGAAACCACTAAGGAAGCGTCTACCAATGAGCCTTTGCGTCTTTAAAGAATACTTATCTTTTTATGCTATGAGAGACATTGTTATAAATTGGCACAGAAAATAGAAAGTCTGAGTAGGTAGAAAATGTATAATAATAAAGACTTTTTTACTAAAAACGAATACTACAATATTTTCAAATGATGTCATACCATGGTCATTCGCAAAGAATGCCCTGACATAGCGAATCAATGATTGGACTCAATCATCGAGCATACCACCCAGCTTTAAAACTATGATTATGTGCAGTGTTATCCCAATTAGTTAGGGTGTCTTTTCACTAGACTTGACCTTTTATTTTGTCATGAAGCTCAACATATTGTATAGCATTACCCGCCAACATGTTTGAACATAGCAACGTTATTTTCCAACCTTAGCTTGTAAAAATCTTTTGTTTTTTAATCAGAGTATGAATGCACGCCCTTTATGTCTAAGTAAGTTTTTTTTTTGAACTGACCACAAAGTTGTAGCTGATTCAAAACTCTTGTCATTTTCAGACAAACAGAAGAAAGCGACAATTCAGATGAAGGGTAACTGATTTATTTATTTATTTATTAACCATTTTCCAATTTTATGTGAGGAAAAATAAAACAGAATAAAACATGTTTTTTAACTTTTTGAATTTACAGGGAAAGCAATTCACAGCTTCAAACTTTGTCAGACCTAGGACATGAATATGGTTTTATAAGCAGGTGTGTACTCGAATACTATATGAATAATTTGTTCGATATGCATGTGAAAATTAGTAAACAATATGAATAATAAAAATAATATAACTCTTATTTTTTTCAGTGAAGACGACACACCTTAGAAATCACCTACGAAAGATAGGGTTTATTTATTTATTTATTTATTTATTTATTTATTTATTTATTTATTTATTTATTTATTTATTTATTTATTTATTTATTTATTTTCTTTTATTTTTTTCTTTTATTTTTTTCTTTTATTTATTTATTTATTTATTTATTTATTTATTTATTTATTTATACGATGTTGTATTTTTTTTTACATAGTTCATGGTCTCCATCCAGCAGTATAGCTACTCCAGATTTCAATCAGAAGTTGAAATGTCTTATTAAATCTGGTTCCGACTCACATGTAACATAAGTATACTTGGTAAAAAATAAAACAAAAAAAACGTGAGGTAAGTTGAAATTTGTTTTTCTTCTTTTTCTTTAATCTTTGTTGTTGTTGTTGTTTGTTTTTATAGTTCTACAAGTACTGGATTTGCAACACCCAAGTCCTCTAAGAAAAGTTTGTACTCTATATATGGAGAAATGAACATGCCTACCCACCCTCCAAGTCCAATAGGGCCTGTTAACCGTCCATCTACCTCGGGATATCAACGTGGGGGTCGTAAAGACCATGTAAGGTATGTTTATTTATTTATTTATTTATTTATTTATTTATTTATTTATTTATTTATTTATTTATTTATTTATTTATTTATTTGTTAATATATTTGTGTATTTATTTATTTATTTATTTATTTAATTATTTATTTAATTTGAATTTTATTACAGTGATACTGACAGGGATGATAGTGACGAGAATATCACCGACAAGATTAATTTCAATCTTGTCAGTAAGAGAAAACGTTTTGTCAAAAAGTTTAAGGTGAGTGGAACGGACTGGGTCATAAAAGTTTCGCATCCAAATGCCAATACGTTCAATGAAGTGCATAGCGTATTACACGCTACTTTTCATCAACTGCTCGAGCTGGTCACCTCTGACCTTGACGGACGTGACCAAATTCGCATTTCCATAAACGTACCCAACTTGAACAACGAAATTTGGCTACCATTTATACCGGTTGAGGACATGAATGTCAACAAGGTGATGTCCAAAGTGGAGAGGATTCTACAATTTTACCAAGATATATCCCTCGAGGAAAACATCACCATCAGGACGGTATCTGTTGAAATGCCCCTTGGTGCCGGCAAAACACGAGGGAGGAAGCGACAGTTTGATACGAAGATCGCAGACAGGTTGAGAAATTCCAAATTTGTCATTGAAATCGTTTCTGATGACCAGATGTGTTGCGCAAGAGCGATCGTGGTTGCCATGGCACACGCCACAAAAGACGAAAATCAACCATCGGTGTGGGATTCTATAAAGAGGAAAAAAACGGCGAACTACTCTATGCAAACCGTCCAAGCTAGAGAACTTTTACAGAAGGCCGGAGTTGAACATGGACCATGTGGCATCGAAGAGATTAAAAAATTCCAGAGCATGTTAACCGATTTCAGAATACACGTATTGTCGCACGATCATTTTGACTCCATCATCTTTGTGGGCGATGCCGCAGAAGGTTCCAAAGACATATATATCTGTTTCTGAAAGATAAACACTACAATGTCATCACAAAAATGACTGGTTTTCTGGGAAAGGACTACTATTGCACTCGATGTGACAAGTCTTATTCTAACTGTTATGATCACATGTGTCCGACTGGGTGTTTGAGTTGTGGGAATCCGTCGTGCAGATATCAAATTCATTGATAGCTTGAATTTCCTGCCCATGGCTCTATCTAAACTTCCTAAGACCTTCTGCATAGACAAGTTACACAAGGGGTTTTTTCCTCACCTGTTTCCGAGAACCACTGGAGACAATTACAGAGGACCGATACCCGGGGCTCATTATTTTGACCCAGATGGTATGAAGGAGGCGACTAGAAAGACATTCTACACATGGTACAATGGAGAAGTAGAAAAGAACTCTGTTTATGATTTACATAAAGAACTACTCAAGTGCTGTCGAAGCGACGTGCGCATACTCGAGGAGTGTTGTTTGGCATTTAGATCGATGATGATGGATCTCACCAAAGTTGACCCCTTCAGCCATTGCATCACGATCGCTTCCGTGTGCAACGTCATATTTCGAAAGAATTTCCTGACATCTGACACAATAGGGGTTGTGCCTGAGAAAGGGTAACTCAGCGCCCAGAATCAATCCGCAGATGCTATAAGATGGATGGAATACGAGGCACACGTCAATAACACGCATATTCAACATGTTCGTAATTCCAGAAGGGAGATGAAAATTGGACCTTATTACGTAGACGAATATGATGCTTCTACGGAAACCTTGTATGAGTACTACGGTTGTTACTTCCATGGTTGCCCAAAGTGTTTTCCCAGAAGGAATTAGACGAATCGCAAGAATGAACTCAGTATGACATCCCTCCACGAAAGGCTACTGGTGAGGGAAGAGTGGTTGAAATCGAAAGGATACTCGCTAGTCACCATGTGGGAATGCAATTTCAAAAACCTGATGAAGAACAATCACAAAGTCGAGAGGTTTGTCGGAAGCTTAGATATCTCAAATCCTATCAGAGGCAGGGAGGCTTTTCTCGGGGGTCGTACCAATGCCCTGCGTCTGTATTACGAGGTCAAGGAAGGCGAAAAGATAGAATATGTTGACTTTTGCAGACTCTACCTGTACATCAATAAGACGTCGCGATATCCAGTTCGCCACCCGACAGTCATAACTAAAGACTTTATTGCCAAACCCACAGACTATTTCGGTATTATCAAGTGCGACGTTTTACCTCCGAGGAGATTGTATATACCAGTTCTACCTTTCAGGGTGAACATCAAACTGATGTTCCCACTCTGTTCCAAATGCGCGGAAACATTGAATCAAGACGAATGTCATCATGGTGTCAATGAACGCCAGCTGACTGGTGTTTGGTGCACTCCGGAATTGGAAAAGGCAGAAGAAGTAGGGTATCGCATCACCAAGGTATACAAAGTTTGGGATTACAATGAGTCGGCAACATACAACGCCGAGACTGGAGAAGGAGGGTTGTTCACCGAGTACATCAACATGTTTCTGAAAATTAAACAAGAGTCTTCCGGTTTTCCAGAGTGGTGTCACACCGAGGAAGACTGAATCATGTACATCCAAAGGTACCACGAAAAAGAAGGTATCGTCTTGGACAGAAGCAAGATAACCACCAATCCAGGCCTCAGAGCTCTCGCCAAGCTAAATCTCAACTCGTTCTGGGGGAAAAGCTGGGACAGAGATCAAACTTTGGACAGAGCACGTATGTTGAAACGCCCGGCAAACTGTTGGAAATGTTGATGGATAGTACAAAGGACGTCACAGATCTTTCTTTTGTCTCTGACGAAATGGTTCTTGTCCAGCACTGCGATAAAGAAGACTACATTACTGAAGCACCCAATACGAACGTTGTACTGGCTGCCATGACGACGAGCTATGCCCGACTTAAACTCTACAGTGTTCTGGAGAAATTAGGTAGTAGAGTCTTGTACTTTGACACAGATTCCATTATTTACATCCAGCGAGCTGGAGAATGGGATCCACCGACGGGTGATTATCTCGGAGATTTGACGAGATAAATAACTCTGACGGATAATTACATCACACATTTCGTATCGGGAGGACCGAAGAATTACGCGTACCGACTACACAAACTGAACAAAAGTGGGAACCAAACGGTGTGTAAAGTGAGAGTGTTCACCCTCAATTACAAAAATCAACTGGAAATTAATTTTGACTCCATGAATCAACTCGTTCGGAAAACAAGCGGTCCTCTACAAAAAGACCCTCGAAAAATAACGCACAAGGGAGATAGAATATTCAATAGAGAAGAAGTTAAAATGTACAGTTTAGTGTATGACAAACGGGTGATACAAGATGATTACTGTACCCTCCCATACGGCTTCTAAAAACAAAAACAAAAAAATATATAAATAGAAGCTAGATCGTTGGTCACCCATCATTCATCCATTTGAACCTTGACCAATCACATTGGCATGGGCTCTACCAAATCGGACATGGTTCTAAAACTCATCTATTCTGGCTTATGTACACTGCCTTATTTTGTTTTAAACTGGATATTGAAAAAGTACATTGAAGAACGTAAAAAGAGACGCGATAACGAGCGAGGTCCTATTATATCGTCATGGATGCAAGATTGAAACACCCATTTACCTCTCTCGTGTGCGGACCCACGCAGTCTGGGACGTTTTTAGTCAAACAGATATTAGAACAATGTGACAGCGTCAGATCTCCACCACCAGACGTTATCTATTGGTGCTACGGCGAGTTTCAGCCAGCCTATTTGGAAATGATGAAGACAATGCCTCGAATTCGCTTTATCGAAGGGATACCTCCAGATATTGGTAGTATAATCGACCCGGTTAAAAGAAACTTGTTGGTGATAGATGATCTGTTGACAGAAACGGGTAACGATAAACAAATCGCCCAGTTCTTCACGAAGGGATCTCACCATCGAAATTTATCCGTGATACTGATTTTGTAAAATCTCTTTCATCAGGGCAGGCAATCGAAAATCATCAGTCTCAACACGCACTACATTTTCCTGTTTAAAAATCCAAGGGACACATCACAAGTCAACGTTCTGGCAAAGCAAATGTACCCCAGAAACATTAAGTTTCTTCAGGAGGCATTCACTGATGCCACCCAAGAACATCACGGATACCTCCTCGTGGATTTGATGCCAGACATCCCTGAAAAAGTACGCATTCGAACGAACATACTTTCATCTCAAGTACCGATAGTGTACGTGAGAAAGGTATAAAAAAAAGACAGTCTTTCATCGTCAGTCATTTCACCATGTCATCCCGTATGAGAAAGAACGCTGATTTTCTCTCCGTATTGCACAAGGCCAACTCGAAACAACAAAAGGGGATAATTGATGGAGCCTCTAGTGACTTGATACAGTGTCTGTGCGAATGCTCGCTCAATGTGTTGAAAGGGAACGTCCAGCTATCACCTAGTCAGAGAAGAAAATTGGCGTAGTACGTGAAACATCTTCAAGCACTGTCCAATAAGAAAACTCCAGTCAAGAAAAAGAAAAATTCTGGTTCAGAAAGGGGGTTTCCTGGCCGCCTTGATTGCTTCCTTAATTTCGAGCATACTCCCTCCCCTACACGGTCTTAAATAGATGGAATCCGTGAAGAAGATGGCTTTAGTCCCTGCTGAGCTATTATTTACCATCCAAAGCCAGAATGCTCAAATGACGAGACCTGTGGTGAAATCAATGACTTCGCTGGATAGAGACATGAACGACATAACGCAAATGGAAGAGCTGCCTGAAGACGAAAAAGTCAAACTGTACCAACAAGTTCTACACAAGTACTTGTTGTTGCGGGAACCGATTCCAATCTCCATTACGCAGCAATTACCCAGTGCTGTCGCTGTAGCTGATCGGGAATTTCAACCCAACAAAGATGGTGTGCCAGATCAAATTACATCCAAAGTCTTACAAATGTTCCCAAGAGCATGCAGAGAAAAGCAAAACTTCTATTTCAGAAAGTTAAACAGAACCAACGGGTCGACTTGGGTGAAAACAGTGAATTACTTATTGATGGACAATCCATGCCAGGCACGCACGCCATCGATTTAGTCAATGATTTCTTGCGTAAAAGGAAGAATTTCACCCCCACAGGTTGGAGAGAATTTGCTATGAAGTTATGAAAATGTCAAATGTTCCTCAAGATCTTGTTGGCAATACAGATCGGTAGTCTTACATGCATACCAACACACTCAAGGGGAGAGTTCTGCAGAGACGTGGACCCCATGTGGTTTCCACTCCCATTCATCCTCGACACATGTGGGTAACATATTAAATAGAACCTTGTCGCACCCCCTCAATCTCACTTTGGTGCAGTCGGTCGTGATGGATCCACGCTGTCCCGCTTTGCTTTCGTTTATCGAATGTATCCACTGCCTCTGCGCATGTGAAATAACCACACCCTAGACGAACTGTTTTACGATGTTCAAAGTCCTGGAAGTTACGGGGGTTTGAATTCCCTTTACGCTGCCGTAAAAAAAACAAAGAGAGGAAAAAAGATAACCAAGTCAGACGTGAAGAAGTGGTTGAGTAAACAGGATACATATACTATGCACAAACCCTCTAGACGGTCCTTTAAAAGAAGGAGGGTGGTGTTTTTCCAAGTGGACAAGCAGTGAGAGGCTGATCTATGCGATCTCTCCTCGATATCCAGATACAACAGAGGATACAAGTTCTTATTGATGTGTATCAACGTTTTTTCAAAATATGCTTTCGTCGTACCTCTGAAAGACAAAAGAGGGGCGAGTTTGGTCGAGGCATTTCGGAAAATACTCGAAAAGGGGCATCGCCCCGACGTTTTGCACACGGACAGAGGAACTGAATTCACCAACAGACTTTTTCAAAACTACCTCAAGAGCAAAGACATTAAGTTCTTTACTACAGGCAATGAGACTAAAGCCAGCATTGTGGAGAGATACAACAGAACCATCAAGGGAAAAATGTTTCTGCCTGTATTAGATGACATGGTACGTTCTTACAACAATACCCATCACAGAAGTATAAATACCAAACCCTCACTCGTTACCTACGCAAACCAGAAAAAGGTCAGAGACATATTGTACGGTGATTTAAGCTTCGCTCGTGAAAGTACGGCCGCAGGATACACCGCATCACTCGTGAAAATAACTTCCATACGCAACGAAAGCCACCGGGAGGGTGTGGGGTTCTGTCATAGTATTATAAACTTTTCTGCAGCTGAGCTGTAGGTTTCTGGCACAGGAACATCTGCAATTGCGAATGGGAGAGCGCAATAGCAATATCATTTTTGAATACAGGTAGCTGTTGTGTGGAGATAATGAAATTATTTTCCATGGCTGCAAATGTCAGATGGCCCATAAGCCCTTAATAATTTGCAATACGCCTCTGTGATCAATAGCTATCCCACAACTAGGCAGCAATGACGATAAGGTACAACTCTAAAAATGCCAAGGAAAATGTATCATTTCATTTTCACTGGCCACAACTCGCTGAGCCATATCTAGAAGAAACCTATACAAACCAAATTCACTGTGGATGAAGCATCTGAATAAAATTGAAATCAGATGCATCAACCAGCTCAGCATTGAGAAACAAATACATTCCAATCCAGTTCTGCAAACAGACTTTCCACATAGTCAATTCCATGCGTCAATCTTTGTTTAAAGGCACACTGTGATGAAGTTTATGCATAGATGCGTCCAGATGCAGCATATACAAAACATACCAATGTCCAGTTGAAAGGCAACCATTTCTGTGAAATTCAAAATTATACATAGGTACTCTAGGTCAAGTGAAGAACAGACTGTTTTGTGAGCTGCCAATAGAATGTTCAAAGATGAAAACATGGCTATCATAGCAATAGTACGAATGCCATCCTCCTCAAATGCATCAATTATCAACAAAATCATCAAGCAAGTGGATAATAAAATTCATGATATACTTACCTTTAACAATCCAGCAGATTGTCTTCAAAATCTGGTCAAAAATCTTGATGACTTGATCTGCTGCCAAACACAAGCCTAACACCAGGCAGATCATGTGGGGCTGATAGATCCACAATTGGCGAGCACTTTATAAAAAAAGACTTTCTGCTATTCCCAATGAACTAACTCTATAGACAGGAAACGGTAGAGCGTCATACAGCCTATCAAGTGTTTTTCCTGCAATAACTTCAAACATGCAAAAGAGGGCACTGAGAACACAAGCAACCCCTCAACAACCCCTCAAATTTGTAATTATTGCAAATCCCTTGAAACTGATACTCCTAAAATAACTGTTCTACGTGTTTGTGCACGATGAAACGTCTACCATTCCATTTAACTTGTTGACAATCTGAACCCGTTGAATTGTCTTCGGCTAAAGATGGAAGCCCAGGGGTCTTGAAAAATTAGACCTAACCGTCTGACAACCTGCCTTTCTCGCTAGATATTGTAAAGTCTCTGTGTACAGAATCCGAAATGACAAGGCATGAACCAGATCTGTATGCAAACCCTCCTCTTTCATCTGTGATCAACCTATAGTTAAACTTAAGTCATCCCGTGCACGGATAAGGCCCTCTATTATGTATTGATAATATAATAAGTTAAGACTGGTAAGGCAGTTAGATGTAAGGTAAGAATTCAAACTGCTATGGCTGTTAGATCATTGGTTAAGAATATTAAGATCATATTAAGTGTTAAGTTAAGAATTAAGACTCACAAGGCTAAAGGGTTAGAACACGATTATATATGCTTTATATTGTGGGGAAATCGTATATTTGGACGTAATATTCTTTATATAATCAGATATCCAGCAGTCAGACACGACACGTACTTATTAGCGTATAACTAGTTGTTTATTTGAACTACGTGAACATATCATAGAAGAGCCCTGAATCAAGTACATCGAGTGCTTATACACCCTCTTAGGGATTATGAAGCGGAAAACTTTGATACAAATATACAACACTGTGATTGGTCGATAAAAATATGTGGTGTTGCCTCTCACGTTCGCACATAACACAGTGTTCAAGGTCCTGTTTTGTCACATTCAAGCCCAGGCGGTATAAACGATATATATATAACAGTATAATAAAACGATACAATATCAGTAATAATAATAAACAATAAACCTTTTCATATATATTTCCAACATTCATCAAAGACTAATTCAAATCTGGAGGCCATTTCATTACGAATTTACTCAACTTCGTCTTCATCCAATAAAGTATTTTCTGAAGCAGTTATGTTAAAGTTTCTGTTTTTTCCTTTGAACTCCTCTCAAAAACGAAGGAAATGCCATTTCATATATTTAATATCAACAACAAGCTTAATATACGCCATCAACACATTTGGCATCAGATCAGCACGTTAAATGTTAGCCATTTATGTTAAACAAATGCATTAGCCATCTTGGTATTACATAATTTTATATTGATAATGTTTACACTAAAAAATAACACAATAACTGCATCACTTTATCTGAATTCAGTTATGTATGTAATATGTAAATATAAATCAAATCTATTGGTTTCATTGTTTACTTTCACAAAGCACACATAAATACAATGTTTTGTTGAAATCTCACACGGTTTTACATCTGATCAATGTAATTAACATATTTCTGTTTATTTAAAATTGCATTAGCCATATATATTACAGAATGTATTAATAAAAAAGTTTAACATTAGCACAATATTTATATAGCACTAAAATATTACAATAACTTCTTCGCTTCATACATCTACTCTTTGTGGTCTTTTACGTCCATAGTTTTATTGTAATCTTGGATATATGGCTCCACACACGCCCATACCTAAAAAAAATCACATTCGACATTTTACTACATATATGCCAATGATTTACTTGTGACCTTTTACACAAAATGCAAATACTATTTTTTTTTTATTTTCAAAGAAGATGTGGCTCATGTCACGGTGTAACCTGTTCAAGCAAAAGACAGGCACTGTATTCCCGAGAAGATGCGCAAACAAGTCATCTTATCCATTGTCTGTTCTCATAGTTACCATGACACCGTTCACACACGTTCTTTCAAATACCGTATAGCCACTTTAATGTACATTTCGCACATGAACTCATTTATGAATGGACTATAAATAAATACGTAAATAAATTTACATTGTGTGTATGTATGAGTAATTCATTGTCATTGTCAATGATAATACATTACCTTTTCTTCTTGCAGAAGTTTTGTGACAGCATTAATGTCAGGAGCCATGAAACGATCTTTATCCCAAGGTCTGGTGACAAACATGGAAACTCCATATTACAAATACATATCAGTGACATTTGATGAAGTCGGGATATATGCATGGCAAATTTCTTGAATATTAAAACTAATTATCACAGCTCCTGCTTTATATCTCGACGTTGTATTAAGCTGGCCCACTTTCTCTTGCATTGTACCAGTACTATATTGTTCTTACTTATGCTGTCGCCGATTATTAGTATTTTCAATGGTCCATTATGACCACACCGCTCAAATAAATCATCGGAGCAAAACACAATAATGAAGGCAATACTTACTTAGCCACTGTACGCACCAAGTCATAAACAGCCTGTAATGGTTTAGTAGTCTTATAAGGCTTCAAGAATTCAAGTCCCTGGCAAGCAGCTAGTAGTTCAATGGCAATAACTGTTAAAAATAATATATTAAATGTAAGCCTCACAATGGTCAACACTTTGTGTAAATACATTTTTTCACGTATTGTGTGCGTCGTATCAGACCTATATTGAATATGACGTGAAGTGACGACCACGGTGCTATAATTGTAAACATGTAAACATCGCCGAATAAACGGCATGACACATACAATGTCAAATTAAAGTAAATATGTAAATACCTTGTTCCACGTGTTCTACCACGGTCAGCGCCTTTCTTGCAGAGAATCCACCCATTGATACGTGGTCTTCAGACCCAGCACTGGTTGAAATGGAATCCACGGACGATGGGTGCGTCAAGACTTTATTTTCAGACACTAAATGAAATCATAAGCATATTATATATTTTTTTATTAATATGAAATTCTGCATGACTGTTTTAGTCACGTGTAAATTAATATCATTGCACATTTTTAACTTGCACGAAATCGTAGAATGAAATATGTTGCGATTATCGTCTTTGGTGTGTTTGTCCAACAACCTACCTAAAGCCGCAGCAGTGCAATGAGCGATCATAAAACCCGAATTCAGACCACTGTCTTTGACCAGAAATGCGGGAATCTCGTCTGGCGTGTAGTCTGTAAAATAATATAGAAATTGATTCGGGGTTAATACGTTGTAATCCATTCAGCAAACACAATGGCGTGCTATACAAGGATTATATACTTACTTCGGTTACACATTCTATTTATTCTACGTTCGCTCATATTAGCAATTTCATGAATACCAATTGCCAAGTAGTCCAGTGCCTGTGAATTGAAATTAAATAAATAAATAAATAAATAAATAAATAAATAAATAAATAAATAAATAAATAAATAAATAAATAAATAAATAAATAAATAAATAAATAAATAAATAAATAAATAAATAAATAAATAAATAAATAAATAAATAAATAAATAAATAAATAAATAAATAAATAAATAAATAAATAAATAAATAAATAAATAAATACGATATTACATACCGGTACCGTGGCCATCATTTTTACAATGTTTACCGTCTAATTAAGAATAGGGTTATTATAAATTATATGTTACACTGATAAATAATAAACTTTTCCGTCATGAAATCTCGTCTCACGTGAGACAGTATGAATCATACCTTTGCCGGATACTCTCCGTGGAAATTGCCCCCTGATATGATTTCTTTCTCCTTAATGAATACCAACTATCACACTGATTAAGAAAAAAAACAATCATCAATAAAGCACCCTCTCTATCAAATCCAATCAACTCACTCAGTGATTCAGTCAGCTTTCTCTTTATTGATGTAGACACTGACACCACCCTTTACACTTCATTATTATTGTTGCGCGGTTGTTCTTGGAACAAACAAATACATATTCGTTGAATATCTTGAATGTGGGGTTCATAGTCGGGAACTATAAGTGCGTTTGGGTGGTTGTTAGTAAATAGACATTAACAAATGAAATATGCATGCAATGTGATCAACCTAAAGGATACAGGGTTGTCGGTTGAAGAATTCATTTCGGTAGTCAGAATTCCGGAAACAAAGTCAATTGTGTCATTTGCAATACCATGGACCTGGAGAACAGATATGTTGTATTGTAGTTAATTCAGTGCAATTGAAACTATGAGTATCAACAGTCCAAATGTACGCGACTGAAGGTGAAACAACACTTACTTTATTCCACGATAATTGAGCTATAATATTGTTACAATCTTACGAACTGTTGATATAAATTTCTATAAATTATATTGAATGAGCAACATTAATAATGATATTATGGACGCATGGAAACTAGCAGCGCTAACAGATGTGTTGGTATTTTTTATTTGTAGAAAGTCTTTACTTCACACTTCTAAAATATAATCAATAGAGGAACTGCACGATTCCAGTGCTAGATATGTCCTCTAAAGAACAATGGATACTATTTCCCCTCAGTTGTTGCACATGGTTGATCTCAGGTTTTAGTGAGTAGCGCCAACATGCGGTCATATATACCTGTGGGATACATCTGAGCGAATAGTTGTCCTGAACCTTCTTGTGTGACTCATAATACTCAAATATCTGGGAAGGAAACACCTTGGAATGGATGAGCGATCTAAATCTGCGTGCTACTTTCACTTGACCAATATGTGGTCTTGCATCATGGATACCTGAATATACAACGTATAGTTAAATGAAGTTCATCATCAGCTTGAAACACAACACTGAAATTTGCAGGCAAATCTAATAAACAGTATATATATTGAATAGTGTGCATTCATTTATTTGTCAGATTTCACTTAGTTTAAAGGTTTTCCAGTCCTATCTTCAACTTTTTACATTTGCATTAATTGATAAACAACAGCAGAATTACACACCAATCGGACGGACACCATGTCAAATTATACATACAGTGTTAAACGTGACACCACTTACGTTGGTCAAAAGCAGCATTAGTGCCTTGAAACACATCCAAAGTTATGGCTGCAACCACATCGGCTTGTCTGGCAATAGCTTTTGCTTTTTCTAAAGCTGCAACAAGAAAACAAGAACATACATACGGAAGATCGGCAAAGTTCATGTCAGGATGAGATAGAACACTCTTTAACGACACCGATTTATGAAAGACACTGGATATGCAATCGTATGTATTAATACATTATGAGTAACGAACCTAATGTTCCAATGGCTGTTATCAACTGGGCACCATTGATGAGACTTAAACCCTGTGAATAAATATAAAACTCTTGGCGTGAACATTAGATGTTACGTATATGTAGACTTGTAATTTGAATCTAATAATGTGCTGTTTATTAGAACAAAATGAACATACGAACAGCATGGCAAGAAATGTTTTACCTCTTTGGGGCCAAGTTCTATCGCCTGCAGTCCATGCGATTCCAGTACCTATCAGAACAAATAGTCATACTATGATGAAAACCCTAAATGGAAATGATTATTGTAGTTAACTTTGTATAAGGTTATAATGGTTAACTAGGGCTTTTGAAGATGGTTATCGAGGTTAACCTGAATCTTTACAGATAGTTATCAAGGCGAACCTGGATGATTACAGATGGTTATCATGGTTAGCCTAAAATCTTTACAGATGACTATCTTGGTTAACTTGTACCTTTGCAGATGGTTATCATGGTTAACCTAAACCTTTTTTGATAGTTACAGATGACCATCTTGGTTAACCTGAACCTTTACAGATGGTTATCATGATTAACCTAAACATTTTCTGATAGTTATAAAGGTTAACCTGGACCTTTACAGATGGTCATCAAGGTTAACCTGGACCTTTACAGATTATCAAGCTTAACCTGAATCTTTACAGATGACCATCTTGGTTAACTTGAACCTTTACAGATAGTTATCACAGTTTACCTGGACCTTTAAAGATGGTTATCGTGGTAAACCTGGACTTTTAAAGATGGTCACGTGGTTAACCTGGACCTTTGAAAATAGTTCTCATGGTTAACCTGGACCTTTAAAAATGGTCATCATGGTTAACCTGGGTCTTTGTAGATGGCTATCGTGGTTAAGTCATTTGTAGATATAGTGGCAATGGTTTCTGTAAATATTATTCATAATACAATAATTGGGTCAGTCCAATATCAAAAACTCACTTCATACCTCATTTGCATTACCAAACTGTTCTGTATCTGGGTTCCACATGTCTCCTTCTCCCATCATTCCTAGAGACAGATGTGCCAACGGCGCCAGGTCACCACAAGCACCAACTGTGCCCTTTTCGGGTACGTATGGTAAAAGGGATTCTTAAAATACAACGAAAAACAATTATGTTATAATCATAGCAACAGTTTATATTTAATTTTATAATTGTCAGTTTTTAAAATGTTTGGAACTCACTATTGAAAGCGTCTATGAAACGTTGCAATGTTTCAACAGATATTCCGCTGTTTCCTCTGGCCAGTACATTGATTCGAATCGCCATCAACATACGTGTCTTTTGAGGACTCAGCGGCTCTCCTACTCCAGATGCATGTGATCGGATAAGGTTTTCTTGTAGCTCACTGCAACGTAGAGCAGACATTTCTGTTATATTTAAAAGACAAGGGTGGGGGTCGTAACGTGAACTTAGCATTAAGTATTAAGATGAATTGAATGATACAATGATTTCATTGTGTCAATAAAGTTCCCTCACAGAATTATAATGATGTTCGGTATTTATATTTATATATATATGTATGCTTTCCATCAATCATTTTCTTACCAAAGTTTGTTTCTTGGGATTACTTCTGATTTCAGCTCTCCAAATCCAGTGTTTACGCCATATATTACTTGAAAATATAATATAATATAATATAATATAATATAATATAATATAATATAATATAATATAATATAATATAATATAATATATGGAACAAAATTTCATAAAATCAAAACATTTCAATAATTTCATAAAATCACAAAATACAAGCACGTTTTACCTCTGGTGTCGTCATTGAGTATAGCGTCTATGACCTCCTTCGATCGTTCGACACTTGACAATGCATCAGCTGACAGCTGGAAATAATAAAAGTTTCAAACCAGTGAGTAAAAAAACTAAGATATATGTCAGGTTGCATTACTCGGTGTAGAAGATAAAAACGAAACATTTCGTTCCTTTGCTCATATATTAGAGTTGGTATAGTGGTCTATGGTACCCACCTCAATGATTGCACCACCCTTTCCAAGAACCATTAATTGTTCCGGTGTCAGCTCCTCTCCAGTGATTAAAATCTAAAATATACAAATTATATATTTATAATCCGAACAATGTCATATTGTTGCATACATCTTGTTAATCTTGGTCTGTACTACAGATGATGTACATGTACAATACTGCAAGAAATCTAAGTTTACGCGGCTAATTATACAAATTATGTATTTAATCTGCACATTTTTAATCAGGTCTCCGGATTATTTCGGATACACATAATCTGATTGAGTTGCACCTGATATAGCCTAACAAGGTCGCGTGAGTTGCGCCCTCCATGTGTTCCAAACCTAACACAGTTAGAGTGGTCTGATGCCGCTCGGCCGGCGAGGGCGCCACTCGGCCTACACCTGGGCCGGGAAAGTCTCCGATGGCGGCGCTATAAAATGTTGAAGTCTTTTTCTTCTCACACAGATCTACACGTGTTACCAATTCAGTATGATAGAAAGCGTATATATTCTTCTGATTACCACAATAGACAAGCTGCATACCCAGACCGAAAATATGTGGTTGCAATGTTTCATGATCAAAGCTTTCAATTAAATAATTGGACGTTCAAATATCATTCGTGAGATACGGCTGAGTCATTACTTTGTGACGTTTTTAGCGCTCGTTGTCTAGCGTCATGTCAGTGACAAAAGGTGACGCATCTGCGCACTTGTTTACTCACAGGGAGCCCAGGAACTATGATCAACTCTATAAAGGGGCGAACTTCTGTGTTCATGTGTGTTGAAGTGAACGCTATGCCAAATATTTGCGTCACTGTCAGATGCACAAAAATAGCTACTCCGTCGACAAGAAAAGGTCGTTTTTTGACTTTGACTTTGACAATTGGCTGCTGATGTATGCAGAAACATGTTAAACTGTATCAAAAGTTGTAAGTTTGCCAAATTATTTTGAGTTTACGTAAGTATATTATGAAAATGAGTCAGTGCAATGCAATTCAGTTAACACGAATTTCTGTAATATATCAGCGAGCAAAATAAGTTCAAAGGGTTTGCGGTTTTTGCATAATTGTTTAAAATTTTCTCAATGTTCACTTTTTGGCGTCAATCTCTCAATTTCAACTTAATAGAAATAGGTTATTAATTTTTAGGAATAAACATTAGAAAATCAAATCAAAATACAGAAAATAATTTAAATAATTAATTTTAAATTTTTTCACAATAATGAGAACGATTGCACAATAATGAACAACACATTTTCGGTATAACCAGATTAAGCTACGCAGTACAAATGAACACGTGATCTAAATGTACATATTCAGTGATTCATAATCATCTACTTTTAGTTAATCACATCTATATAAGAATAATCAGCACTCAGTGAATATGTCCAACTCCAAACAATCTTTGAGAAGCTATATGTGTGTGGGACAACACTTTTAACAGAATATTATTAAATCATCAAATGATCGATACATTTGACACTAAATTATTCGGAAACGGAAAAATATGCATAAACTATTAGTAGCTAAAAATAGATATATAACTGTAATGGCAGTTACGTGGATCATAAATAACGAAAACATACATAAACATTGCCAAACCAGGTAGATAAGCGCTGTTCGGTTTGTAAGTGGAGACGATGGGTCTGAACAGGACGCCGCTAAGACTCCTCAGAGCTATATTAATGTTTACATTGGTGTATCAGTTAGACTGTCAGTGATTGATTGTCATGCAAGTTTGGTATGTATAAATTAGCAAGTGCATTATCCCTACGCAACAATGTGTGAACTTTCCAATCTCCCCCTGAAAATCATAGAGGATGGGTGTCAAATACATGAACAAATCGTGTCTTCCGATCTGTGTGCCAAATTCTCAATCATATCGCTTGCCTGCCCGAAATGCGAGGCAGACCGTGTGAATACTGGATAGCGAGTTACCCCTGAGATAATGGACAGACCCATTCCCCTGACGACTGAAACGAAAGCATCGCATGGTGAATATTAATTTGAAGAATAGCTTGACACATTATTTCTATGTAATTCAAGCGTCATATCGACGATAATTTAGAAAATTCAGTTTTCGGGAATTGAGTTCCAAGCGATAACAACCCCCGAGGGGGAGGGGGGGCTACTTCCATAGAAGTGCAATACGGGTATGTGCCGCCCGACTGGAGTGTCATTTCACGTTATTTTGTTTAGAAGTGGGTAGCCATTTATCAATGGTTTGGTTTAGAAATGTGTAGCATTTATTTACTTTTTCACAGATCCTTATATTCAAAGCCAAATACTGGAAAAGGCTGAATAAAATGCATTGCCCTGATGCCCTCACTGGTTGCGAAAGTTGTGAGCTGGGTGTTTTTTTTCGGTGAAAACACTTGTGATTAGAAGTGGGTATATAAATAGAAAGTGAGTATGGTTTTCGAGAGGTGGGCTTCACACCCTTGCCCACTTAATGTGGAAGTAGCCCCCCCCCCTCCGGATAACAAAACACGCTAAAAACGCAAAGGCTTATGGGTAGACGCTTGTTTGTAAACAATGACACGCTATGGCCGTCTGACGCACGCGCAGGTGAAACTCCCCCGCTTTAAATTATGCTAAGCTGAATATGAGCAGGTAAGTCGACAGGGAAGAGTGTAGCAGTAAATGTTTCTAGAATGTGAAGACAAACATTTGTGCAGCAAACCGGTTTTAGCAATTTACACCCACGACATTCAGGTCTAACTCAATCTATTGTCTCGATGAGACATGGTCCCCCCGGGGGAGGGGTATGTGCCGCCCGACTGTGGTGTCATTTCACGTTATTTTGTTTAGAAGTGGGTGGTCATTTATCAATGGTTTGGTTTAGAAGTGGGTAGTCATTTATCAATGTTTTGGTTTAGAAGTGTGTAGCATTTATTTACTTTTTCACAGGTCCTTATATTCAAAGCCAAATACCGGAAAAGGCTGAATAAAATGCGTCGTCCGGATGTGCTCACTGGTTGAAAAAGTTGTGAGCTGGGTGTGCATTTTTTTTGCTGAAAATACTTGTGTTTAGAAGTGGGTATATAGATAGAAAAAAATGGTTTAGAAGTGAGTATGGTTTACGAGAGGAAGACTGCACACCCTTACCCACTTAATGTGGAAGTAGCCCCTCTCCCGGACATGGTTCGTTTTCTTCAATGCGATATACCAACAGTTTGACAAGAACACTGATAAACTCAGCGTAAACATTTCCCTCAATTTCCAATTAGTAATTCAATAAAACGAAACGTCCCATAATGAGCCTAGGGTTTTGATTTTTGGCGTTCGTTTTAAAATCTTATTCTTTGTCGCCACCACAGGAATGTGGAACTTTGAGAATCAAAGCTAAAATCTAAATTGCGATCACTTACCGCCAATTCATCAAATGAAAAATCGTCAAAAAAAACAAAAATGTTAGAATCCAGAAAATATAAGAAATTCACATGGCCGTCATTAACCACAGACCCAATTAATGCTTGAAGAATAATAAGGCATCAGCAGGAAGTTAAAACTTGCAATGAAATAGTGAAGCATGGACAAGTACATCTCGCAAATCATGGAGTTCCAGCATTTAGTCTCAATTCATAAGCCAGGATCTAAATTCAATCCGGAATTACAGAGGAATATCAATTTAAAGTCGTTTCGGAAAACCATTTACAAGCATTTTAAATACAAGTTTAACACTTTTTCTACACCAAAATAACCTACTCTGCAAAAAACAAACTGGCTTCAGAAAAAAATTATCGCACAACATGTAACCTATTTGTTCTTCAAACTATCGAATAGGGTTGTGTTGTGCCTAGATCAAATTCAGCTTATTACCTAGACACTACATAGAATCCGATTATGTGGCGTCGTATAGAAAAAAAAACGGGTTTGGAGGATTTTGTGCCTACGCAGATGAGGTGCGTAGGGGCATGCAGGGTGCAGCGGGCTTACTTTCTTGGTATACACTTGAATTCTCAAAAAAAGTACTTAATACAATGTGCTACGAATTATTTGTTATATCGGAGCCCACATGATACTCCCATCAATGGTAAAGTGAGTTAAATCATATTTTGAAAACCTGAACTGAAAAAAAATAATTAAAATGAGATACAAACCGTGTCTCTCTGGTCAGCCATGATTGAAGCAGGTTTTGATCAATACTGAATACCAAAAGAGAAAACTGGCGTTCTTATATAACCATATTTGTATTGATTCTATAAAAATTTGCGTCATTTGTGTGTCACATGATATATTCTGACCAATTACATTCAAGGATCCACCTGACTCACACCTGTCAGACTGGATTACGGCTGAACATTTTGGATTTGCGCCAAACAACGATAGAGCGTTAAAAGTTGCAAAAACAGGATTATATTGTCGTTAAGTAAAGAAGCAGTGAAGTGGGGCACACTAAACATAACATTCGACATGCAGCGATTTGAAGCAAAGGTGACAACAGTCTAAAATGCAGAGACCGAAAAACACAAGGATTTTAAAACTGACGTTATTAGGCAAAATATGAATCGTAAAAGTAAACAAATAAATAGTTGCATTCATCGTCTAGATCAGGAATACCTCATAATTTGCACAACAATGCCTGTATTGTTCATACATTATACCTTATGACGACTGCTTTTTTTTTAGCATTTCACCCATCGTACTGAGTCAGCTGAGTACACTACGAGTTATTCATTATTAAATGTGAAGAAACGTTTTCATGTATCGAATATTTAATTAGTACTTTAATTATAAACCTTGCTTTGATCTGTCATATGTTGTGAATGATTGCCCTCCTCTCTTTTAAATACTATCATGTACAATACAATTTAGAAAGTATATACATACGAGAAAGTATAAATTTGTATTTTTGTACAAATCGCGGCCCTACAATATGAAAAACGATACAAATTAAAAATCACTACTCATATAATAAATATGATATTGAACGGTTACCCATGACACAGTCCTCTCTCGATGAATGTGCCCACAGAGGCGGTGGCACGAAATTTTGCATGGAGGGACGAGATCTGCTCACCAACCTTGCGCCGAAGGCGTGGCCTTACAGTGGCATGCTTCCACTTAAAAAATGGAAATCTAGACCATCTGAAACGCTATTTCCTGCATTTTGAGGGGCACATTTTGCTGACACAAAAGGTTTCAGCTTGATTTTGAAGTAGGGACACCCCCTCCCCGTGCCGCCGCCACTGGCCCATGATGTACATGCCAGAATGACAGTAAAAGAGAGTGTAACACTACGCAAACGCGACCAGTTATGTGAGCTGCAAGACCATTTTGATTGTTAAACAGTTTATAAAAATTCACAATTCAAAAATGTTCGTATAGTTAGCTGCTTTCACTTTATAAGTATATTTGACAGGCCAGTACAATCGTGTTGTCTTATTAACGCAGTAATAGGTACATACTTGTGAGTTTGACCTTCCACACATATGAGACAAACGAGGGTAATTATGGCAAGCCGTGACTGGTACACAATATCGCACTACGGAATGTAAGTGACGTAATGAAACAAATCGAAACAGTCTTGTGTATTTTTAGCAACTTCGGATAGTACTAGTATATAGGGCAGTTTATAGGACACTGACATGGCAGTTAAAAGGCCTTCTTACCCTGGTTTTCTGACTTTTATTGGGAATCTGTATACATATGTGCACCTAATTTGGGTCTTTTTTGTCTGGAACGAGGTGCATTTTGAGCCAACATTACATTTCAACATTTATGATTGAAATTATATGTATAAACCTCAAAAGGTGTCGCCCAAGCCATTAAAATTTAGAAAATCGAGCTCGAAATCGGCCTAAATAACCCATGTTAAAAAAACACAGATGAGAAAGAGCAAAATGTCTAAAAGTTCTGGTATAATACAAGAAAAATGCCGTCCAATGCAGTCAATACTGTATATCATATTTCAAAACATTCTCTCACTGAGATTGAAATCCACTTCATTCTAATTAACCCTGGGCCAGTATGGCAATGGCCCACTATATACATGTACATAATAAACGGACAAAGAGGGCCAACATCAATTCTAAAATTATTTAATAGTTTAACTATAGTCACATAAGCACAGTATTGCCTAACCAATCTTATTTGTGATTCGATTACTTGACGAACAGGCCACACCTGCAACTAGGTGGGAACATTAAAAAAAATCCTACCCTAGCGTTGTCATGACATCGCCCGAAAATATGAATTGTGACCGTGGCCTCACGCAAAATCAATCTTTTAATAATTATTTTAGACATTCGCTCATTTTACTTTGCTTGAGTGTGTGTCCAAAGATACTATTTTGTTTTTGAGTTGCGACCAGTGCATTTACTGGGTCAACACTCTATGCATTACACCGAGCACTTAGTTCAAAAGTTCAAGCTATAAAACATTTAACTTTACTGAGTCTTTGAGTTCATTGAACGTTCAATTCCATCAAGTGATCAAGTCTAATAAGTTCATTATTAATAATGTGAAGTCAGTCAACCTTTCAGCCTACAAGCTTGTCTGTATGCATGTATGTATGTATGTATGTACGTTTCTGTGATTTTTGACTCGGGTGTACGAAGTGTCATATGATATATTCTGACCAATTACATTCAAGGATCCACCTGACTCACACCTGTCAGACTAGATTACGGCTGAACATTTTGGATTTGCGCCAAACAACGATAGGGCGTTAAAATTGCTGAGTTGCAAAAACAGGGTTACATTGTCGTTAAGCAAAGAATCAGTGAAGTGGGGCACACTAAACATAACATTCGACATGCAGCGATTTGAAGCAAAGGTGACAACAGTCTAAAATGCAAAGACCGAAGAACACAAGGATTTTAAAACTGACGTTATTAGGCAAAATATGAATCGTAAAAGTAAAAAAATAAACAGTTGCATTCATCGTCTAGATCAGGAATACCTCATAATTTGCACAACAATGCCTGTATTGTTCATACATTATACCTTATGACGACTGCTTTCTTTTTAGCATTTCACCCATCGTACTGAGTCAGCTGAGTACACTACGAGTTATTCATTATTAAGTGTGAAGAAACGTTTTCATGTATCGAATATTAGAAGAAGAAGACAGATTTTTTCACTTCTCGGTATTTTAATCATAGACCTTGCTTTGATCTGTCATATGTTGTGAATAATTGCCTTTCTCTCTTTTAAATACGTATCGTGTGACATACAATTTAGAAATTATATTTATACGAGTAAGTATAACTTTGTATTTTTTTCTTTCTCGCACAGACCCAAATACCGACCAACTCCGGGAATGCGACACACCAGGAGTAATTAAATTAATAACACTGTTTTAAAGTAAGGAACTGGAAATATCGTTTTTTATATCAAATTTTTACAGGTTCATGTAAAATTGAAATGGCCACCTAAGACACCGACAAAGTGTGTTAGGTCATTGTAGTGCATTCCTAATAGTGTGGTGGGAAAACAATAAATTGCCTTGGCATTTCCAGTTATTCTTTAGAAGCCGACACGGTGAAACGGGTGCATGGGATAAACATGAATCTACAATATGAAAAACTATACAAATGAAAAATCACAACTCATTTAATAAATCTCATGTTGAACGGTTACCCATGACATATTTTTCTCTCGATGAATGTGCCCACAGAGGCGGCGGCACAAAACTTTGCATGGAGGGGCGAGATCTGCTCGCCAACCTTGCGCCGAAGGCGCGACGTTACTAGGGGGTCCGGGCGAGCTCCCCCTTAAAAAATTTGGAAATCTAGACCCTCTGAAACGGTATTTCCAGCATTTTGAGAGGCAAATTTTGCTGACACAAAAGGTTTCAGCTTGATTTTGGAGGGTCGACGGCCACCCAACATTTTTTTCCGAGGGGGATCGCCCCCTCTGCCTACTGTGCCGACGCTTGCCCATGATGTACATGCCAGAATGACAGTGAAAGAGAGTGTATCACTACGCAAACGCGACCAGTTATGTGAGCTGAAAGACCATTTTGATTGTTAAACAGTTTATAAAAATTCACAATTTGTAATATCTCATTTACATGGGAAACACAACACTAACTTCCCATTGTATTAGTAATTACAACTAGTTATTCGTATAGTTAGCTGCTTTCACTTTATAAGTATATTTCATTTAAGTATAATAATCTTAGTATATCAGTGGTGTTGTCAAATATATTGTATGTGTTTTGAGTATACAGCTACAATAGCTATTCAGCTTATGTGCGCTTCAATGATAGTCCCAGTGCGATCGTGTTGTCTTATAAACTCAGTTCGACCTTCCATTCATTCGAGACAAACGAGGGTAATTAGTGGCAAGTCGTAACAGGTACACCATATCACACGTGCATGTGACGTAATGAAACAAAGCGAAACCGTCTTGTGTATTTTTGCCAACTTCGGGCACTATA
Organism: Saccoglossus kowalevskii; assembly: GCF_978046115.1. NCBI lineage: Eukaryota > Metazoa > Hemichordata > Enteropneusta > Harrimaniidae > Saccoglossus > Saccoglossus kowalevskii. The sequence continues at coordinate 32,547,166 of NC_140643.1, read as the reverse complement.
TAGGGCAGTATATAGGACATTGACATGGCAGTGACAAGGCCGCCTAACCCTGGTTTTCTGACTTTTATTGGAAATCTGTATACATATGTGCACCTATTTTTTTAAAGTGTTTGAAAGGGGGGATTTCAACATTTATGATTGAAATTATAAGTATAAACCTCAAAAGGTGTCGTCCAAGCCATTCAAAATTTTGAAAATCGAACTCGAAATCGGTCTAAAAATAACCCATGTCAAAAAACCACAGTCTGATGAGAAAGAGAAAAATGTCTAAAAGTTCTGGCATAATACAAGAAAAATGCCGTTCAATGCAGTCAACACTGTATATCAGATTTCAAAACATTCTCTCACTGAGATTGAAATCCAGGTCATTATAATTAACCCTCGGCATGTAGTGGACAATGGCCCACTATATACAAAGCAAACAGACAAAGAGGACCAATATCAATTCTAAAATTATTTAATAGTGTAACTAGTCACAAAAAGCACAGTATTGCTTAACCAATCTTATTTGTGATGCGATTACTTGGTAACAGGCCACACCTGCAACTAGGTGGAAACATTTTTAAAAACTCCTGTCCCGGCGTTGCCATGGCAATGCCCAAACATATGAATTTGTGACCGTGGCTTTATTAAAATCAATCTTTTAATAATTATTTCAGACATTCGCTCACTTTACTTTGCGTGAGTTTGTGTCCAATGATACTATTTTGTTTTTTAGTTGCGACCAGTGCATTTACTGGGTCAACACTCTATGCATTACACCGAGCACTTAGTTCAAAAGTTCAAAAGTTCAAGATATAAAACATTCAACTTTACTGAGTCTTGAAGTTCATTTGAACGTTCAATACTATCAAGTGATCAAGTCTAATAAGTTCATTAAATAATAATCTGAAGTCAGTCTACAAGCTTGTCTGTATGTATGTATGTATAAACGTTTGTGATTTTTGACACCTGTGTACGAAGTTACCCTGTCTGTGTGTATGTGTGTGTGTACATGCATGTATGTGGGTACGTGTGTACATGTATGCATGTCTGTTCCACGGATATCTCAAAAACCACTAGACAGTCAATGGAACTTGGTACATAGGTCTTCTAGGACGATGCACAGGCCTGATTTATTTTGAGAAAAAAATCGTGCATATTAATCATCTAATTCGCATAATAATCAGTCTTTTCCACTGATATCCAATGTACTAAGCATCACATTTCAATGGAACTTGGTACATAGATGCTCTAGAACAAACAAATATCTGATCAGTTTCGGATTAAAATCTGCTCATATCTGTTACCTTATTTGCATAATAATTAATCGTTTTCGGCTTTTCCATTAATATCTCAAGTACTAATCAACTTGTTTCAATTAATCTTGGTTCATGAATGCTCTTCAACACAATGCAATGTTCTAAGTAGTTTTGGATTTAAATACATCAACCATAATTACCTAATCTGCATAATTATTTAATTTTCAGTTTTCCACTAATTAATCATCACATTCTAATATGTACTTGGTACACAGGTGATCCGGAACAATGAACATACCTGCTTAGTTTTTGGGTTCAAATCCGTGTATATTTATTATCAACTTCAAAATGTAATTGCTTACGTTACCATTGCGGTGACTACTTGGTGTTTGTTTTCTGGAGCGTTGTGCTGGGACGGAAATGTTTCTGGTGGTGGGTTGGGTCACATCTGACTCACGTTTGCTATTTTAGAGTTTGATATCATATTTTCCAAAAGGTTTGTTTTTATGGCCACTTCATAATTAAATATAATTACATAATTTAAAATGAATCCATTTTCATATACCTTATCATGTTTACATATATGACATGGCAGTACCATATTAAAGGGGAGTAGAGGTGTGGCTTTTGACACTCTGTACATGAAATTTGAGATCTATGAATGGATTCTGTTGATAAAAACAACTTGTATGTGCTGCGAAATGTCCTAAATATCGGGTATAAAACGGGCTGTGAAGCAGACGACAAACTTTCGCTTTTCCTGGTGTCATTTCGCCTCCGGAGGGCCAGTCAAATGACGTCATCAGTGAACACTGATAATTGAACCCATTCATGCTAGTAGCCAATCCCATAGAAATGCTACTATGAAAGACCTTGTTAACTGACTACTTAAAAGTTGAAACATGGCGAAATGTTGTGCCCATGAATGCCATAACGATTCATGTTAAGTTCCTCGAAATCCCAAATAAAAAATCACGTTGTTGGTTGCGAGAAACGGCAGAAGAACTAACCTGAAAATGAAGACACGTACAGCGCTCTAGCTATAGTAAACGGTGAGTAAATAAATATTGAGTTAAAAAATAAATTAGAAATACGCTAATATCATTACAGTAATCATTTCGCCCAACTTCCCACTTTTAATCGACTGCTTATCGCTTAATTTCCGACCGCACTGTATTTTCCGACCGGAAAACGACCGCATTTTTATCGTAATTTCTCTCTCACCGACCCATTGAAAACACCGACCGGTCGCCCAAACACTGGTCATTAGCAGAGGAGTGATCGAAATAGTGGTTTTGAGTGATACAGTTTGGGGATACAACGGGTACTAACTATTATTAAATTCCGAACTACTCTTCAAATCTATACCACATTGTATCATTCGCGGAGGAAACTTCACCTGTGTCCAATATTAAATAACTGACTTTGCGTAATTATTATGAAATCGATATATTACAATGTTGAAATTTTTAGAGCCGGTACAACATTGTAAACAAATTTGCGTAATTAGAAAAGCAGCGCACTAAGTAAACGACCTCAAAATATACAAGTTTGCGTACAGCACCGTCAGAACTAATAACAATTTTACAAGATCGACGCGCAGAGCATGAAAGAAAAAGATTGCTAAGGTAACGCGCCTGTTCAGTGCGTGAATTGGGGTCAAACTTCGGTCAACACACACTTGATGTCAGCATCGCCGCGCAGTAAGTTACGCAATGAAGTACTTAAAAGTTTTTTGCAAAATATTATAACTAGTTTCCAAGCTTTTGATGCAGCCAGATTTATTTAACTTTGTGGAAATATAATTTTTTTAATTTCTCAGTCCTTTCTGGGCGACCTGCGGCTGTTTGATTTCCTACTCGCTCCTAAGCTAGCGATTGGTGAGAATGGTTATCAATATATTACCCAATGTACTTGTAAATCGGACAGTCATACCGCAATTGTGTTGAAACATTTTTGGGGCAGTAAGTAACGTCAGAATATTGTTTAAAATAAAATATTCCATCCCAATTAAATCTAGATCAAAGGGTCAAAGTGCGTGCATATAATTATAGATACTAGTAGTTAAAAACTAAATATATTTGAATTTTTGACGGCTATTCAACGTTTGTGCAAACCAGAATAAAAAAAGGTAGTGTATACAATAGCAATATGACTGAGATATCATGGCATTTGTTTACAATATTGTACTGGCTCTAGTATTTGACACAGATAAAGTTGTTCGCGAACGATACAGAGTGGTATAGATTTGAAGAGCCGTTCAGAATATATAATAGTTAACACTTGCTGTATATCCCAAAACATTTTGACTACTCCTGTGCCGGTGACGAGTGTTTGGGCGAGCGGTCAGTGTTTTCAATATACAAGCGAGAGAAAAAAAACGGTAAAAATGTGGTCGTTTTCCGGTCGGAAAATACAGTGCGGTCGGAAATTAAGCGATCGTTTAAAAAGTGGGAAGTTGGGCAAAATGAGTACTGTGGTTCAAGTGATATTAGCATGTTTCTCATTTAGTTTTAACCCGTAGAATATTTATTCACTCACTGTTTACTATAGCCAGAACGCTGTACTGTCTTCACTTTCAGGTTAGTTCTTCCGCCGATTTCTCGCAACCAACAACGTGATTTTTTATTTGGGATTTCGAGAAACATAACATGAATCGTTACGGCATTCATAACACAACACCTCGCCATGTTTCAACTTTTAAGTAGTCAGTTAACAAGCTCTTTCATAGTAGCATTTCTATGGGATTGACGTACTAGCATGAATGGCTTCAATTATCAGTGTTCACTGATGACGTCATTTGACTGGCCCTCTAGAGGCAACATGACGCCAGGAAAAGCGGAAGTTTGTCGTTTGCTTCACAGCCCGTTTTGTACCCGATATTTAGGGCATTTCGCAGCACATATAAGTTATTATTTTTATCGACAGAATTCATTCATAGATCTCAGATTTCATGTACAGAGTGTCAAAAGCCACACCTCTGCTCCCCTTTAACGCATAAATACACATTTGTATTGGTTAATATTAGAAGAATAAAGATATTTGAGAGAGCACAACAATAGTCATTGTTAATTCGTCAACCAAATACCAACAAGTACAGTACCAAATGAGTCAGGCAATATAGTAGTGAGGAATCAGCATAGACACAAATAAAAAAAAAAAAATTAGTTCGAATCTCGAAAATAATACGACTTACACCCAATATGCATGATCTTCATTCAAAGTTTGAATGGAATAGCCATATTCATGTCTCAGAAACAGTTCCAATTTCAGATAAAATACAACAGCAAACGCCTGCATGACTGGTGTTGAAATCACCTGCCATATACATGGAAATATTCACCACAAATTAGAGAACGAAATGAACAAATCTGAGAGCAGTTCACCTGTAGTACCTATATATATAATAGCAAAGCAATCAGACTTACGGTTCTCAACAAGAAGTTTTTATCAAAAATATTAATTAAAATTAGATAATTGAAAAAATCATCTCGAAATGAACAAATCTGAGAGAAGTCTACCTGTATTACCTATGTAGTTTATATAATATCAAAGCAATTAGACTTGTGATTTTTAACAAGAAGTTGAAAATATCACTTTTTTCCAAAAATTACAAAAATATTCAACAAAATTAGAGAATTAAGGATATCATCACAAAATTAACAAATCTAAGAGAGGTCCACATGTAGTACCTATATATGTAATATCAAAGCAATCAGACTTGTGGTTTTTAACAAGAAGTCGGAAATATCACTTTTTACCAAAAATATTCACGAAAATTAGAGAATTAAAGATATCATCACAAAATGAACAAATCTAAGAGAGATCTACCCAAGGTACATATACAGCAGGTATCACATTGACACAGACGGCGACGGAAAATCATTCATATGATAAGCTCCACTCGACAGCGGAGCTCAAAATTACAAAAATATTCAACAACATTAGAGAATTGAAGTTATCATCATGAAATGAACAAATCTGAAAGAGGTCCACATGTAGTACCTATATACTAGTATATAATATCAAAGCAATTGGACCTGCTGTTTTCAACAAGAAGACGAAATTAGGCAGAGGGTTCTCCGGACCCGCCTATTCACATAATTCATATCCACCATAGACTCCGATCAGTCAAAATAACTATTTGGAACTATAGGCATTAATCAGCGATTCTGCCAATGACGGAGAGATAAAATCTAGGTCAGGAGAAGCCCCATGACCCCAAGATTTGTTCTCCTTATGTCACGACTGAGGTAATGTGGCGACGCCACCTCACTTTTAACTTCACTCTGGTTCCTTTCTCTCTGCATCTACGACTAGACCAATGCTACAGAAAGAGTGGGGTGGTTTGGGGGGCGGAGTCTATGGTGGGTATGAACTATGTGAATAGGCAAGTTAGGAGAACCCTCTGCCTAAATTCACTACGTTCAATTACCCACCATAGACTCTGGTCAGTCAAAATGACTATTTTTAACTGTAGGCAGAGTCAGATGCCGATAGGTGGCGGTTTTCTGAGCAAACAGAAAATGATGAAATTCTTTTTTCGCAGTCCGTGATGATACACTCTACAACTACTATCACCTAGCTAAGACTTCAAAGAGGGTGGTGTCTTATCTTGCCTGTGCTGTCCCTGGTGCAAAAAGCCAAAAATGCTGCTACAGTGACAGGGTTCAGTGTGCCCGAGAAAGCGAGACACAAACCCTATTCAGGGGGTAGTATGCTTTCAAAGTAAAGATTGAAACAGTTCTACATGAGGACATAGGCCGAAAAGCGAGAACTGGAAACTTCCAAGGGATGCTGAAAGTAGAGAAATGTGTATGCAAAGATGCTGAGACCAACTTATTGTCTTTGCGCAGGAACTCTTGTGGTCAAGGCCCTTCTCAATAGATTGGTTGTCTCTTAGGTAGGAGTTGATAAAGACATTTTGCGTTCTGCAGAAGCCTGCCCTCAGTATATGTTCAAGGGGGGCATCTGACGCTAGCGCTAGTGAGTTAGCAATCGCACGGACCTCATGCACTCGTACTTGGTGTCCCTGTAAGCTCTGTTTCAAGGAAGTTAAAGTATTATAGACCTCTAATACAGTCGTAGTAATCCACCTAGCGATGGAAGTCAGGGAGGCCGGCCTATCCTGCCTGCCTGGGCCATAACACAAAAACATGTGCTTGGCATCCTGTCTCGAATGTCAGTACGGTTTTCGTAGCAACTCAGTGCTCAAATCGGGCAGAGAAGCAATTCCTCCTGATCCTCCGAGCCGACAATATTTTACAGCCGGGGATGACGATTAGCTGAGATTTGTGTCCTGGGATTTGGTTCTTGGCAAGAAACTTGATTCATGCCTTTAGCACAACCTGAATCTCCATAAGGGCGGCACATTCGTTTGAGAAGGACAATGCCCCCAGTCCTGACCGACGCCTACCTGAGGCGAGGGACAGTATTTGAGTGGTGCTGATGGTGCTGATCAGAGAGGCTCAAAGGGCGTTCTGCTTAAAGCGGACAACACAACCGACAAATCCCAGTCGGGTGGTTCAGGGTCTCGGCCTCTGATTATGGAAAGCAGTAAATAGTCTCCTAATAATAGGACAATCGGCTCGTCTTGTTCCCAAATTGTTCTCAATGGATGGGGACAAAGCCAACCTGTAGCCAACGTTTGCTGCGTAGGACAAACCCACTTCATCAAACAGGTGGACGAAGGAGTCTGCTACCTGGCTAATAGAGGGATGGTATGGATCGATCTTCCTTCCACTACACCAATCAGTGTATGCTCGTCACCTTGAATTGTAGGCCCAGGCTCCTAGAGTTGGCAGGGGTGTTATGTACGTTGGGAGCTTGGTGTTCCGGGGTGCGGCAAACAGGTCTATCTTTGGACCGTCCCACAGCCGAAACAGCCTGGAGGCTACCCACTGGGGTATCTGCCACTCCATGTTCTGGAGACGGAGCCAAATCAAAAGGGCGTCTGCTAGGCTGTTCCTCACCCCTGGAAGGTGGTTTGCGGTTAGCTCCACATTGTGTTTTCTGTGCTTGGGGCGTCCTCCGTTTACCCTTGGCAGTGGCCAACTGGCTAGGGGTTACGCTCTGAACCATCTGGTTTGTTGCACTCTGAAGCTCCGGACTGCACGCACCATCTCCCCATCAAAGAGGGTGGAAGATGTCCAGTCTGCGTAAATTAGGTGGTGATGTACTCCCTGACTCAGTTTGCCGGCAAAAACACACCGTGCCTAAGACCACGTCTCGTTGCACAGTAGTAGCTCTGGCCAGGAGAGCCAGGTAACACTGGGGATATCGCACGTAGCTGTGCAGTCACCCACTAGTAAATGTGTCACCTGGAGGCTGGTACATTGTGTCGCCTGGTCTAGGAGTTTTTTTTGTCTCAGGCTGAGCTTGCGAGAACAGCCATGGAACGCAGCCGTCCCCCTTTACTCGGTTTGCCAAACAGAAATTTGTGGTACCGGGGTCTTGGGAAGGAGCCTTAGGGATCTGGTTAGGGGCGTTTGGTCTCATCACATCCTTTGAAGTCTGATCCAAAAACCACACCGTCCGGGTAGCGTTTGGTCCAGCGGAAAGTGTTGCATAAGATTTACCCACCCGGGGGTCTTAAGCGTTACCTCCTCTGCAGCTGACCAACATCTGCCCATCAACACCGTCTGCGCACCAGGGCCCCACTTAGCACTCGACCGGACATGGGGAGACATGCCAATGGGGTTGCTTTGGATCCCAGCACCTGTGATCCCATAAGCAATGAAGCAACCATAAATGGTTGCTTTAGGATCGAGGTATGGGGTAAATACATTGTATCACTAGGATTGATGATACTCCGCATCACCCCCAACGGTGTGGCTCATCAAGTCATTACGAATGGAAGACTCAGACGAGCCGCCCAAGGTATTGGCTGTATTCGCCGAGTGAACTTTTCTTTCAACTTAAATATGTGAGCGAGAGTGTTTTCGACTGTGCATCTCATGACAGGGTTGGTTCCCTCTGGGGACGCCCGTGGGTGGACAAGAAGTGAGTCACAACTCACAGCGGAACCTGGACTCAAGAGTAGATTCCTGAGTCTGATACCATGCGACAGACCTTGGCTGACTGAAAGTAGGGGGAGGCACAATGTGTGCCCTGACCAAAAAGCCCTGCCCCGAAATTGGAGGAGTGGCTGCCAACATCCCTGTTGGCAATCAGTGCCCGAGGTCCCAGAGGAGACGCAGTGCAACTAAACTGAGCATCGGCCGAACCCAAATCAGTGGGAGAGTCGCGGCTGGGAATGGGGGGTTCCCTGGAAGAGACATGCGAACAATGGTCAACATCCCAGGCCTCAGAACTCCAGTGAAAAACACACACCTTCAAGGCAAAAACCCGAACCCTGCACGTAGTCAGGGCAAAAATAGCATTTTGATGTGAAGATAAAGAAAGAGTGAAGGTTAAGGTGAGGTGGCGTCGACACATTACGTTGGTCACATGGTTCGTGACGTGAGGGAAAAACCAATCTTGGGGTAATGGGGCTTCCCCTGACCTAGATTTTATCTCGCCGTCATTGACAGAATCGCTGATTAATGCCGACAGTTTAAAATAGTCATTTTGACTGGCCAGAGTCTATGGTAGGTAATTGAATGTAGTGAATATATCACTTTTTACCAAAATGACAAAAATATTCATCAACATTAGAGAATTGAAGATTTCATCATGAAATGAACAAATCTGAGAGAGGTCCACATGTAGAGCCTATATGTATAATATCAATGTAATCGGAAATCGAAAATATCACTTTTTACCAAAAATTACAAAAATATTCATCAAAATTAGAGAATTAGGCAAAAGGTCAGTCATAATGACTATTTTCAACTGTAGGCATTAATCTACAATTCAGCCAATGACGGAGAGAAAAATTTACATCTTTCACATCAGGTAACACGTGACTGGGGTCAAGAGGTCAATGCCCATCTTGCCTTAGGTTCACTACCCTGTTTTCTCTGTATATGAAGACTAAAGCCAATCTCTACAGAAATTGGGGTGGTTGTGAGGGACCACACCTTGGATGTTCAAGGAGTGCTGACGGGGAACTTCTCCACGCAAATCTATAGTCGAGACTGCTCTATCGCCTATGTGCAGGGATCCCTGTAGCCGTTCAAGCTGGGTCAACATTCAAAGTTTGACCCGCAATGACATGACCCACCCTAAAATTGTAGTTGCGAGTCTATTAGGTAATAATTGAATAATTGATCAAGACATTTAACGGTCTACAGAAGCTCCCCTGAACATGTTCTAGGGGGGACACACAAACCTCATGCGCTCGTATTTAGTGTCTCAGTCAACCCTGTGCTGAGGATGGCAATTGGTCATAAACCTTAAACACTGTCAAAGCTCAGACTAGTAATACAAAAGACTCCTAGACGCCGCAGCACTAGAGGAAAATGTAGTCGAATGACTGTCTCCTCCACTGAGATATGTAAGAATCGAAAAGTTCAGACTCTGCCACTCACCGAACACTTGCCCATTTCCCCGCGACCTGGGGGATCAACCACCGAGTCCCTTCTTCCTGGTGGGCGCACTGCCAGAGAGTAGGGGCACTTGCCTCCTGGTTGCTTCAGGCCAGCGGGTGCTGACTCCGGCTGTTGTGTGTTCTCCACTTGGGGGTCTCATCTGCTTGCCCTTGGCCAAAACAGCATCCCGCTGCACATAGGTAGCCCCTGCCAAGCGAGCCAGATCACACTGCAGAATATCACACATATGCTATATCCCACTAACAAATGTGTCTACTGGTCTAGGAGGCTGGTGCGTTCTGCCTCTGAGACTTCAGATTCCTGGACGCCGCAGCACCAGAGGAAAAGTAGTTGAATGGGAGGACTTCACACCCATACTAACACTGCTCTCTGTCACGCCTGTAGGGACGTCCAAACTGATGGCGCGACTAGCACGACCTCTGGCAACATGATCAGTCTCTGCAACATAAACGTTGGCTTTGACACTATCCCAGGATTTCAGATCCCAATTAGAGCACACGCACTTGTGGCAATAAACCGACCCGCGAATGCATTCTAAACAAAGGTGACATTTGCTACTTGGCAATTCACGCAAGACAAGGCATGCACGAGTGGTCATGACTGGACACAAAGGTGAGTCTGGAATCGCTAGGCAGGCACATGAAGAATCCTGTCGCCAAACTGGATAGTCTAAGACCAGGTAAATCACACCTGTATCAGAAAAAAAATTCTATGTATAAGGTGCTTGTTGATGTTAAATTCTGATGCTGTGCGGGGAAGCAAATTTAATTTACAAACAAGCAGCCTATTGGCTGAGATAGCTCCGCTGTTAGCAATGCACAATTCAATTAAAGAACTGAAGACATCATTAGAAAATGAACAATATGAATAGTATCAAAGCAATCGGACTTACAGTTTTTAACAAGAAGTCGAAAATATCACTTTTTACCAAAAATTACAAAAATATTCACCAAAATAAATTAATTAGAGAATTGAAGATATCATCACAAAATGAACAAATCTGAGAGAGTTCCACATGTAGTAATATCAAAGCAATTAGACTTGCAGTTTTCAACAAGAAGTCGAAAATATCACTTTTTACCAAAAATGGCAAAAATATTCACCAAAATTAGAGAACTGAAGATATCATCACAAAATGAACAAATCTGAGAAAGGTCTACATGTATTATCTATATATGTAATATCAAAGCAATTGAACTATTGATTTTTAACAAGAAGTCGAAAATATCACTTTTTACCAAAAATTACAAAAATATTCATCAAAATTAGAGAATTGAAGATATCATCACGAAATGAACAAATCTGAGAGGTCCACATATAGTACCTATATACGTAGTATCAAAGCAATTGGACTTGTTTTTTAATTCTATTTGTTGCAGGTGTATGGCAGGAAATATTACTGCCAATAAATACATATACATGAAGTCAGTAGGGTTGTACAAACCAGTTTGTTTACATAATCATACCTACCAGAAAATCCGTGGAAATAATGAATTTAATTTATTACTCTTTATGCTCAATTACAGATTACAGCTCCAGACGGAAACTATTCGAGAATATACCCAGGTCGAATGGGAACAACCTAGGGTTACATTCTCTAAGAAAGGCCTCACCCCGTCTCCGTTCTCCCAGCAGGTCACTCAGAAGCTTGTGGGGAGGTGGGCGGATTTCCATGGTATGGACTTGGGAATTCATTAACAAGCAGACTGTTGGCTGAGATACTCCGCTGTTAGCAATGCACATCGCAATTAAAGAACTGAAGATATCATTAGAAAATGAACAATATGTATAGTATAAAGCAATCAGACTTCGAAATATCACTTTTTACCAAAATTATCATCGTCATCAAATTTAGAATTGAAGATATCATCACAAAATGAACAAATCTCGGAGGTCCACATGTAGTACAGATATATATAATATCAAAGCAATCAGACTTGTGGTTTTAAAAAGAAGTCATTTTGACATGAAATGAACAAATTTGTTTCCATCCAGAAGCAATAGAGCTCCACAAACCCACTCAGCCGACTGAGGTCTAGGAGAGGATGCCACCCCTAAACTCTTGGGAACAAGGAAGATGTGGAAATAGAACCATGGATCTAAATTTTCTCCAGAGGGCTGGCTACTTCCTGCCGGACTGTTTCCGATTAGACCTCGTCCCTTGACGGAAGAGCAGGAGGATGAGGAGTCAGAGGAGACTGGAGAGGAATCCGTTACCACGGTGAAACTACTGCGAGCGTCCAGGAATCGGAAACTGCATCAATCTGGTGTGTGCTGCTTGAGCTCCCCGACCTCCAGCCTCCAGTGCAAGAGAACAAAAACAGGGAGCCCAAGGACTCCGGAGGGAGTAATGTACCTGGGGTCGTACCACCATCCAAGCCAAGGCAGCCGGTGAAGCCTTCAAAGGGACTTCGAGGCTCCCTGGACCCCAGAAGAACCATAACATCCACCACCAGGGCCATGTTTCTTGGACCTCTTCTGACGTTTCTCACTACCGGTCATCTTCTGTGCCTTAAGAGACCAAGAGCATTTTGATCCTCGCTGGTTCTGGTCATGAGCAGGGGACTTATTGCCTGAGCCATACTGCAGTTTTGGTTTGAACTGCTGGCCGGAAGGGCTAGCAACCTTGGCCAATAAGGTTGATTGCTTCAATTGACTTCTGATTCCCCTCCACAGCTTGGGCACACAAGGTGCCCAGGGGAGTGGTCTCCACGCCGGCAGTAGGAGAGGAGAGTGCCGTTGAAAAGGGATTCAAAAGAGGCCCCCCATCTGGCCCTACACAAAACAAAAGTCTCGCGCACTGATAACAGTTCTCCCCAATCCTCTTAGGGAGAGATCAAAGTAAGGATGGAACACATCCACCCCCTGTCCCACTGATGTGAGTTTCCCCCATCCCATCCAATCCTCCTAGGGAGAGATTGGTTCTGACAGGCAGCACAGCCTGCCCCCTAACGTTCCTCCTGTGTTGTGCACCGCGACTGCAGGAGGGAGTCTACTTTGGAGGCCAAGCTAACCATCCAAGCCATCTCATCATCATGGGAGGAGCCCCTTTCACCTGACTAATATCAGTAGAAGACAACCAACCCAGGTTGCGTAACCACCGATGAAGTCTTGGTGGATTGGACCAGCTCAGCCCCTAAGGACTGTACCGATCCCGCCTCGGTACTCGCCATCGATGTCAGTGCCCCAGCAGGAACACTTTGTATCCCTGTGTCAGTACCAGCAGTGGTTGGCAACTCCATTCCTCAGGCAGGAAAAGGTGTCGAGCACATAATCACCCTGGGGGTGACCCGTCCCTTAGGTGAGGCCTTTTTCTTAAAGAATGTTACCCTAGGATGTTCCCTTTGGACTCGGGTATATTCTCTAATAGTTTTTATCTGGGGCTGTAATCTGTAATGTAGCCTAGACTACAGACAAAAACTTTGTTGTGTAGACTAGCCAGATGATTTATTATTACATTTTTTTCTAGTATTATTCATGTTATTTATATTATTCTATTATTTATAACTTAACAATTAATCTTCTGGTAAAATGAGTCATTCAAAGTTCATTCAGTCAACACCCACACCCAAGAAAACACCCACACGTCAGCTAACAAAATTGATCAATCCAAGGTCATTGAATATAATCTTGCCTGTAAGACCGAAATAAATGAGAAGCACATGTTGAAAAAAAAGACTGTCAGCATTCTTTTGTGTATGCAAGGTATAATACACTACATGATAGTTATTTTTTGTGGATTTTTCAGATTTTATTTTTACGCTTAATATACAATCTTCTTAAAAACATAGTCAAACTATTATCTGTGCATATACGAGACATGACATATACGTAAAGTGTGAACATGATCAGTCAAAACTTGTTAGATATTGCATTGGAACAGCATTCATAAAAACAAAATGGACGCCAGTCATCCATTTCAGATCCGAACAGAAAAACAAACTGAAGTGCATCAAGGTCCCATAATACAATGTATATACCAAGTTTGAAAGCATTCCATCCACAAATGACCAACATTCAGTTCCAGAATGCCAGAAATGCTGGGTTTTATGATTTTTTATCCCAAAAATGGATAACATTTTGAATTAGATCATCAAACCAAGAATCTGTATATCTATGACATGATGTATAATGAATACCGTTATATAAAATCTGAACATACTCAGTCAAAGCAAATCAGATATGTGGCTCCAGAACCAAATTCCTTAAAACAAAATGGGCGCCAGTTAGCTATTTTGAATCCGATCCGATTTTCTGAAAAACAAAATCATATGCATTAAGGACCAATAATGTCTAATGTACGTACCAAGTTTGATCGAAATCCATCCATATATGACCAAGCTCTAGTTCCATAATCCATCTGTAAACAGCCAAGATCTGGTTGCGGAAAGCCTGAATTGCTTGATTGCAATGACTTCAGCACAAAATTAGTCATCATTCAGCCATCTTGAATTGGATCGTGAAACAAAATGATGTGCATATGTGTAATATTATGTATTGAGTTTCAATTTAATCGGTCCAGGCATATTTAAAATACAGGTCTGCACGCATACATGTACATGACGAACGGTTGGTGACCTCTATTTTTGTTATTATTGCTGATATATTATAATAATTTCCCATTGTAGAAAAAGAAATGAGAAGTTTCAACGTATACTGTATCTGACATCCTTAAATATTTTATTCAACTTGGAAAATGATTTACCTCGAGAGAAGCTGCTCATATGCAAGTGATAAAAATAATCCATTTCATGAGATGATCTAAACTGGTCATTCATTTCCTATTTTATGTAACTAAAAACCAAATGAGGGATTAACAGCTTCAAAAACAATTGAAATTCTAAATAATTCAAATTAGTTATCATAACGAAGGGATTACAAGTCCAACTAATACAAAAATAACATATATAACTATCCATTACATGATATCATAAAATCATAATAAAAATATTAAATATATATGTTAGCTCCTTGTGTCTCTTGTATTTGAGGTTTGCTCTTCAGTGCCTCCTTGAGCATTCGGTATATCAACAGTATCTTTCTCTTCAACCCCATCATCTTCTTCATCATCTTTATCAGGGTAAAGTTCAGGATACTCCCTCATACAATTTTGCATTGACCGAAACTCCTCTAGGCAATTGGAACCTTTCACTTCAGCATTACTATAGTGAAAACATGAAAATGCTTCCTTGAATTCTTGTCCACATGGGCCTGTAGCCATACCACCAAGACAGGGACAGCTCCAGTTAATTTCTCCATTCGGAAGAATAAGTCCTATTAATAGAAATGATAGAATAATTATAAAACAAACTCTCAAGTACATGAAGCCAATGAACTATATTCTATCCTAGACTACAGACATGAAAAAAAGCCAGATAATTTATAATATTTTTTTTTAGTACTATCCATGTTATTGATATTATTACCAAACGCTTCAGCGCCGTATTAAGAGTTTGATTTTAGGGGTGGGTGATACCAAGGTAGAAAATGGATGCACATATGGGGGAAATTCCTGGAATTGCAAAAGAGGGTGCAGGCCGAAATACAATATATAGTGTTTTCATGTTTCGTCTGATATTTTTGTGGTATTCTGCTGCTGTAAATAATGCAAGATTTGTTCCGAAATTCAGTGTGTTGTGTGCACTCCAGGGTTATTCGTTTTTTGCTCAAAACACCCCTATTTTTTAGTGGCAGAGTCGAATAGTTTCACTCCCACTGGGAAATCTGCAATGTTGCTTGAATGAGAGCTAATGAAACACATTTTCCAGATCGACGAAAGAGTATGCAACAGCCAATTTTAACAGCCTGTCACGCGATTTTACTCTGAATGTCAACATGAAAAGAGGCTCGTCCATTTTACGCGGGAATAATTGGAAGTAGAATATGTGAGGGGTAGTATCAACAGAGATGTGTATACTGGAAAGTAATATATATCCTTCTTTTGCATCGCTGAGCATTTCTGTTTTAGTATACTAGTTTGAAAATGTTGAATTTACATGATTTGCGATGTTTTTTTTACTGAAACTTCCCTATTGATCGAATCCCGGGTTTGAAGGAGAACGGCACACCACGTGATTCATTTGAATACAATGGTTAAGGCAAACATGCCGTGTTACTGCAGTACTCCACTAACTTATGTCGTCAGCGGCCTTCGCTGAGCTGTACGCTACAACTTCACTTGTGATGTTGCTTGTTAGCCGTGGATTGAATGAATCTTGATTACGGGTTAAAATGTTGCTCATTTGGCATTGGTAATCTTTATTTGGATCTGGGTAACGTTGCAACGTCGCCAGCAGAAACCTCCTGGTATTTTGATGTTGATGGTTGCGCCTCCATGGCAATCGCTAATTTTACTGCGGGTGAATCTTCCAAGAGCCCTTCAGGGTTTATAAAACTCAACATACATCAAGTTCTCTCAATCGTAGTATTCCATGTGATGTACACCTAATATGCCAAAAATGTTGCTGAATGATTTTGCCAATGAAAACAAGCCAGTAGGTTGGCGATCCGCTCTGCTCAAAAAAAACAACAAGCAATATGTTTTTGGCTGTTGCCATGGTAGGACATGAACGTCGGAGCTAACGTCGGTTTATAACTAAAACCGGGCAAAAAAAACATTCAGTCATTAGAAGTCATTTTATTTCATTGCTAGGTGACTGCTTAGAAGTACCGTTACTGTTGTTCAAATTTCATTTCACTTGGCAAGTATATTCATGTACCCAAGGGTAAAATATTGTACTTCTAAATATTGTTTATTTCTGTTTCGAAAAAACACTACTCCTGAACGGACTACTTTATTTGTTCTCAGACCTCATTTGCATATGGGGTGTGGAAATACCGATTTTGATTTCAGGGATGAATCAAACTAAACTGCAGTATATATGTAACAATGTGGAATACTTAATTTTCACTGTAAACATTTTCCGCTAAAATAAATTTCCCTCATACTCTATTGAGACTTGACACAGCACAGTGAAAATTGGATTCACATGTAATGCTTGAAAACTTTTCATCGAAAATAAATTAAGTGAAATTCTATGTGACTTCCAACCCTACCACTCGATACACAATGTAAACTACACCCCCAAAACATCCTTTCACAAGTGTATTCTATTTGACTTCAGGAGAAATTGAAAAAAACAAATTATATGACAATGAACTTAATTATAATTTCAGCCTCTAGTTCAGCACTGATTAAATAAACTACCTCGTCTTTATGCCAACTTGAAGTTATTCAATGTCTACATGAGTGACTTCAAAATCTATGTTTCAATTCCAGGAATTTCACTTGCTATTAATTGCATAGGAGTGCCAGTCTTTTATTTTCTATTGTAATGTCAATTTCTTGTGATTACTCGGAACATGAAGCTGTAACCACAGACCGTCTAGGTGCTATAACTAAATCCTGGTGTAAGCACCGGTTAGGCAGGCTTGAACAATGCATGTGAAGCCAGCTGAGAGGTATATCCAATTCTATATATTTCTCATTGTTTGGTAACTATTTGCTGCAAATGCAACAAAAATCAATATAAAAATATTACCCACACAGCACTCTACAGGTTACTTGTTCTATTATCTATTACTTTTCAATAAATCTTTTGGTAGAATAAGTCATTCAAAGTTCATTCATTCAGTCAACCTCAGGTGACTGACCAATAAAGGAAACACGCACGTCAGCAAAACTTGGTCAATCTGAGGTCAATGAAAAAATTAAATAAGAAAAACATGTTGACAAACAACTTTGTGGTTATTTTGCCAAAATAGAATTAGTTTTGAGTGATTACAGTGGGTATGAATGAATTTTCTATACATTTGTTCTAAACTGAACACTTTGCAGGTTTGAACAGTTTGATTGCGGTTAACAATCCTGTATTATGAAATAAAATGAGCCCTGGAACTAGCATGCAGCCAAAGCCCATACATGTATCACCAGAATACCATTTTTTTTTCGATAAACATTCATTTTATGCTTTCTTATATAAACTATGATAAAATTCACAAATAATAAGTAATTTTCCATGCTATTTTTGAATTTTGACCAGTTTTTACATTCAAATCCACAAATAATGAGGGATCTCACAGTAGATGAAAAAAATGATCAGTTAACCATTGAACTTTCTTCTCCATATTTTTTTTAAGGAATGTGGTATGAGGGCGCACTTCAATTACATAAACTATGAGACTGGCATGTCAAGGTTTGTTTATTGACAAGCACCTGTTGATCTGACATGTTTTTCTGTGTACTATAAATTACTTTATATTCATTTGGAATTTATTTTCGTTATTGAATCAGTAAAATTAAAAATCAGTGACAATACCTTTTTTACCTAAATCTCACATTCAACTTCGGGAAAAGTCTAAGAAAATAAACTTTGAAAAAAAAAAACAGCCAAAATGTTGTGTCAGTAAAAATTAATTTCAGCTGAAATGAATTATTTTACGGTAACTTAAAAACTAAAAAGGCTACAAAATATCCGTTTTTGTTTCTAGCTAGACATGTTATTCTTGCAATAAAATGATTACATAAGTATGGGCTTCAGCAAGTAGAACACATTTTTTCTGTGAAACGTTTTTTTTTTTTTTTGAAGGACTAGTTAAGTAGCTTTGTGATGAGTGGCTTTCTTGGTGAGTGACTTTTGTAGTGAGTAATCCTTTATCGCAGTAGCTGGTCTCATCATCAGAGATGAGAATTGATATTTATTGTTTCATGAGCTGGGAATACCATCGTTTAGGAGCTGTTAATATGTCCTTATGATTTGTGCAGTTGCTCTGGCAGGAGCTCTGAAATTGCTCTCCCCCTAGTTTCTTACTTTGACCCCAAATATTTGACCATTTTGTCTTTGCATTACACATTCTTGTCATACTGCTCAGAGACATACTGAAAGTATGATCTTATTGGTGTTGTAGAAGGATAATTGAATATTGTTCATTGAAATTAATAATCCCCAGAACAATTTTCAAATATAGATAAGGAATTATAGTTTGAAACATATGTATTCTCAGCATTGAAATACAATGTATATATATAATTATATAATATATATTACTAACGTGCTACAATACAAAAATTGAAATTGAAAGAAATTGCAATATAAACAAGCAGCCTCTCGGCTGAGATTTCAATTAAAGAACTGAAGATATCATTAGAAAATGAATAATATGTATAGTATAGTATAGTATCAATGCAATCAGAAAATTAAAGATTTTATCACAATATGAACAAATCTGAGAGAGGTCCACATATAGTACATATATATATATACATATATATATACATATATATATATATATATATATATATATATATATATATATAATAGCAAAGCAATCAGACTTATGGTTTTTAACAAGAAGTCGAAAATATCATTTTTTACTAAAAATACCTAGTGCAAACCTGTGTCTAAGAAGATCATACCTGGTGCAAACCTGTGTCTAAGAATATCATACCTGGTGCAAACCTGTGTCTAAAAATATCATATCTGGTGCAAACCTGTGTCTAAGAAGATCATACCTGGTGCAAACCTGTGTCTAAGAATATCATACCTGGTGCAAACTTGTGTCTAAGAATATCATATCTGGTGCAAACCTGTGTCTAAGAATATCATACCTGGTGCAAACCTGCGTCTAAGAATATCATACCTGGTGCAAACCTTTGTTTAAGAATATCATATCTGGTGCAAACCTGTGTCTAAAAATATCATCTGGTACAAACCTGTGTCTGAAAATATTATATCTGGTGCAAACCAGTGTCTAAAAATATCATATCTAGTGCAAACCAGTGTCTAAAAATATCATACCTGGTGCAAACCTGCGTCTAAGAATATCATACCTGGTGCAAACCTGCGTCTAAGAATATCATACCTGGTGCAAACCTTTGTTTAAGAATATCATATCTAGTGCAAACCTGTGTCTAAGAATATCATACCTGGTGCAAACCAGTGTCTAAGAATATCATATGTGGTACAAACCTTTGTTTAAGAATATCATATCTAGTGCAAACCTGTGTCTAAAAATATATCTGGTGCAAACCTGTGTCTAAAAATATCATATCTGGTACAAACCTGTGTCTAAGAATATCATATGTGGTGCAAACCTGTGTCTGAAAATATCATATCTGGTGCAAACCTGTGTCTAAAAATATCATCTGGTGCAAACCTGTGTCTGAAAATATCATTTCTGGTACAAACCTGTGTCTGAAAATATCATATCTGGTGCAAACCTGTGTCTAAAAATATCATATCTGGTGCAAACCTGTGTCTAAAAATATCATTTCTGGTACAAACCTGTGTCTAAGAATATCATATCTGGTGCAAACCTGTGTCTGAAAATATCATATCTGGTGCAAACCTGTGTCTGAAAATATCATATCTGGTGCAAACCTGTGTCTAAAAATATCATATCTGGTGCAAACCTTTGTCTGAAAATATCATATCTGGTACAAACCTGTGTCTGAAAATATCATATCTGGTGCAAACCTGTGTCTGAAAATATATCTGGTGCAAACCTTTGTCTGAAAATATCATATCTGGTACAAACCTGTGTCTGAAAATATCATATCTGGTGCAAACCTTTGTCTGAAAATATCATATCTGGTGCAAACCTGTGTCTGAAAATATTATATCTGGTGCAAACCTGTGTCTTAAAATATCATATCTGGTGCAAACCCGTGTCTAAAAATATCATCTGGTGCAAACCTGTGTCTGAAAATATCATATCTGGTACAAATCTGTGTCTGAAAATATCATATCTGGTGCAAACCTGTGTCTAAAAATATCATATCTGGTGCAAACCTGTGTCTAAAAATATCATTTCTGGTACAAACCTGTGTCTAAGAATATCATATCTGGTGCAAACCTGTGTCTGAAAATATCATATCTGGTGCAAACCTGTGTCTAAAAATATCATATCTGGTGCAAACCTTTGTCTGAAAATATCATATCTGGTACAAACCTGTGTCTGAAAATATCATATCTGGTGCAAACCTGTGTCTGAAAATATATCTGGTGCAAACCTGTGTCTAAAAATATCATATCTGGTGCAAACCTTTGTCTGAAAATATCATATCTGGTACAAACCTGTGTCTGAAAATATCATATCTGGTGCAAACCTGTTTCTAAAAATATCATATCTGGTGCAAACCTGTGTCTAAAAATATCATATCTGGTACAAACCTGTGTCTAAGAATATCATATCTGGTACAAACCTGTGTCTAAGAATATCATATCTGGTACAAACCTGTGTCTAAGAATATCATATCTGGTGCAAACCTGTGTCTAAAAATATCATATCTGGTGCAAACCTGTGTCTAAAAATATCATATCTGGTGCAAACCTGTGTCTAAAAATATCATATATGGTGCAAACCTGTGTCTGAAAATATCATATCTGGTGCAAACCTGTGTCTAAAAATATCATATCTGGCACAAACCTGTGTCTAAGAATATCATATATGGTACAAACCTGTGTCTAAGAATATATCTGGTGCAAACCTGTGTCTAACAATATCATATCTGGTGCAAACCTGTGTCTAAAAATATCATATCTGGTGCAAACCTGTGTCTAAAAATATCATATCTGGTGCAAACCAGTGTCTAAAAATATCATATCTGGTACAAACCTGTGTCTAAAAATATCATATCTGGTACAAACCTGTGTCTAAGAATATAATATCTGGTACAAACCTGTGTCTAAAAATATCATAGCTGGTGCAAACCTGTGTCTGAAAATATCATATCTGGTGCAAACCTGTGTCTATGAATATCATATCTGGTGCAAACCTGTGTCTAAAAATATCATATCCGGTGCAAACCTGTGTCTGAAAATATCATATCTGGTGCAAACCAGTGTCTAATAATATCATATCTGGTACAAACCTGTGTCTAAGAATATCATATCTGGTGCAAACCTGTGTCTAAAAATATCATGTATGGTGCAAACCTGTGTCTGAAAATATATCTGATGCAAACCTGTGCCTTAGAATATTATATCTGGTGCAAACCTGTGTCTAAAAATATCATATCTGGTGCAAACCTGTGTCTCAGAATATCATATCTGGTGCAAACCTGTGTCTAAGAATATCATATCTGGTGCAAACCTGTGTCTAAGAATATCATATCTGGTGCAAACCAGTGTCTGAAAATATCATATCTGGTGCAAACCTTTGTCTAGGAATATCATACCTGGTGCAAACCTTTGTCTAAGAATATCATACCTGGTGCAAACCTGTGTCTAAGAATATCATACCTGGTGCAAACCTGTGTCTAAAAATATCATATCTAGTGCAAACCTGTGTCTGAAAATATATCTGGTGCATACCTGTGTCTAAGAATATCATATCTGGTGCAAACCTGTGTCTATGAATATCATATCTGGTGCAAACCTGTGTCTAAAAATATCATATTTGGTGCAAACTTGTGTCTGAAAATATCATATCTGGTGCAAACCTGTGTCTAAGAATATCATATCTGGTACAAACCTGTGCTAGATATTAAACACAAAAATCAAAGTGTTTCTTTCAGTCTTTTGTATTCAAATACAGATCAACCCGAGGTTCAAAGTTGCCACTTATCCCCCGGGGACCCTGGGGATCAAACAACGCTCCGGGATCGTTAATTTTTAGAGGAAACACTTTTTTACTGCTTAAAATGGTGAGCTTTTAATATTTGGGCCTATTAAAAAAAAAAAAAAAAAAAAAAAAAAAAAACGCAATCCGATATTTGGTGTTCAGTTGGTGTTGCTGGGAAGATTCACTAAGAAAAATATATTTGAGAAAGATTTCATGTTGTACAGCAGCAAGGAAGTGTGCGGCTCAAAAAATATATTTATGACTTTAAAGTTCAATCAGTAATTCGATAAGAGGGCACCAGTGCTGCGCCTCTGTTCCCCGGTTTAGAAAAAAACCTGTACTGGTAAGTACATTTTGTGTACACTGTAAGGGAAGTAAATTTCCCATGCTTCTGGTCAAGATAAATAGTTTGCATCACAGTTTGTAACCACGAGGTTGACTGTAATATACTCATGTAATAAACAGATGTCACTCCAGTACTGCGGTGGTGTCATTTTCATTATGTTAAGGTTATTTTTATTAACTGTTATGTTACACACTTTTTACACTATTTTACGCTTGTGTAATATTGATAAATTAGAACTACTATTTTTTCTTTTTTGGTGGATGTGTTAGTCCTAAGGGTCGTTGGAACGTGATGTTCCATGTTATACAACAGGTAAGGGGCATTGTGTAACGCTCTGTAAATCATCAAAAAATTGATATGTGGCACTGGAATGAAGAATGTAATCACTGTATACAGTAACATCTGAGTTGAGCTGTACTATGTAGGAACGGTTATGGTATGCGACTCCCAAAAATGTCATCATAAACTCAAACTGCTTTTACATCTTGCGGATTGAAATCTTCGATCTATCACTGGCAGTTTTTGCCCATATACATGTACTAGGGTACTGTGATATACATGGTTATCCTTTATGACTAAGTATTCTAAAATAAAAAGGGTTATTTCTATAAAGCTATAAATGGGGGTACACAATTTTGAATTTTCTTAAAAAATAGTCACTAACATTATGTTATTCTAAAATTTTTCGTTATTTTTTTAAATACTAATTTGAGTTTATCAAATCGATCGATGAGAGCTTGCTTAAATATCTCGATGATTTTCTTCATCATGACTTGAAACAACCAATGTATTTTCTGATGTATTATAATTGTGTATTAGTGTCTTTATCATTTTATTTTTTATTTATTTGCATACGTACATATATTTATTCCGAATCCGAACTATTTACTTCTGCGTTGTTGGGACATTGCTTAATTAGGGAGATGAGAACAGCCCCCCCCCCCCCCCCCAACGGCCAGTTCAAAGTATTCTTTCAAAATGGCCGAGTTCCATTTTGTGGTTAGTTTTGATTCGTTTGTGACTTGTTTGTGTAGTTTTTGTTCCATTTGGCTCATTTTCAGCTCTTTTTGGAGTTATTTAATAATATGGGTTTTTATGGCTTGGGAAAGGAAATCATTGGTCCATAAAATACCATGTTATGGTAAAATATGGTTTGGGGAATACACGTTTATTTTATCATAACCTCAGGACCACAAAATATGGTACTTTATGGTTTCAGAAGGAATAAGTATTCTGCCAGACAATATGGGTTTTTATGGCTTGGGAAAGGAAATCATTGGACCATAAAATACCATGTTATGGTAAAATATGGCTTCAGGTTTTTATTTGAGAAAATATAATTACCTAAATGCGACGATCAAATTCTGTTAAACTCTGAATTATTTTGAAACTCAAAATGATGTCAACAGATTTAGCATTTACATGTACTGCCCGTGTAGTAACCTTTTTACATGTATGGGCTAAAACAGCTGTCATTTTGAAAATGTTAATGATCTTCATTTGTTTATAGACTAGCGGCACTAGAAGAATTTGTTTATCAAAAGAAATGAACATTTCTACAGTTTGACCACTGATATATTTTGGCTAAAGAAAAACTAAGTATAAATATGATAAACAAAAACGTCTGGACAGATAGAAGCAAAAATATGTCATTAGTCCAAACAGATTTGCACCTGTGTATCAAATTTTAATGAAATCTTGATGGTATAGTAACACATGGTTTAGTGAACTCTGACACCATATATTACCATAACATTTTTAATCTGAAGCCATAATATACCATTTCACAATCAAGTATCATAACATAGTTGAACTCTGGTGACCTTGCCCTTTGTTATATAATATAATTCCCTTTATCATAGTTTGTTTCAATATAAATATGCATTGTCATAATTAATTTTGAATACAAACAAGTTTTGGGGTTGAACCAACAGTGGGGAATCAGTCTAACGAATGTTCTTAAAAGATGTAAATATCTTACAAAAACATTGGTGCCTTATTTTAAGAAACATAATTTCCAGCTTTATTCAAAGTAATTCAGATATTTTAGAATAAAAACAAATGTCTCATTGCAAAAAAAAAGTGCTGCATTTAGATGTGAATAGATTCATAAAACATGCAAGATAACAGAACAAGCAGCCTCTTGGCTGAGATAGCTCCGCTGTTAGCAATGCACATTTCGATTAAAGAACAGAAGATATCATTAGAAAATGAACAATATGCATAGTATCAATGCAATGGGACTTGCTGTTTTCAACAAGAATTCAAAAATATCATTTTTGACCATAAATGATTGTGGTTTTTAACAAGAAGAAAACATCACTTTTTACCAAAAACGACAAAAATATTCATCAAAATTAGAGAATTGAAGATATGAAATGAACAAATTTGAGAGTGGTCCATATGTAGTAACTATATATGTAATATCAAAGCAATTGGACTTGCAGTTTCTAACAAGAAGTTGAAAATATCACTTTTTACCAAAAATGACAAAAATATTCACCAAAATTAGAAAATTAAAGATATCATTATGAAATGAACAAATTTGAGAGTGGTCCACATGTAGTACCTATATATGTAATATCAAAGCAATTGAACTTGTGGTTTTTAACAAGCAGTCGAAAGTATCACTTTTTACCAAAAATGACAAAAATATTCACCAAATTTAGAGAATTAAAGATATCATTACAAAATTAACAAATCTGAGAGAGGTCCACATGTAGTACCTATATATGTAATATCAAAGCAATTGGACTTGTGGTTTTTCAAAAGAATTCGAAAATATCACTTTTTAACAAAAATGACAATAATATTCACCAAAATTAGAAAATTAAAGATATCATTATGAAATGAACAAATTTGAGAGTGGTCCACATGTAGTACCTATATACGTAATATCAAAGCAATTGGACTTGCGGTTTCTAACAAGAAGTTGAAAATATCACTTTTTACCAAAAATGACAAAAATATTCACCAAAATTAGAGAATTGAAGATATGATCATGAAATGAACAAATCTGAGAGAGATCTACCCAAGGTACATATACACCAAGTATCAAAGCATTCAGACTTGTAGTTTTCAAGAAGAAGTCGAAAATTTAAAACATTGACACGGACGACGGACACCGGACAATCACTCATATGATAAGCTCCGCTCGACAAAGTTGACAGCGGAGCTAAAAATTTAGCTGGCTTTAGTCCAAGTATTTTGTACAGGTGTCTGTCAAAAATTAATGATTCACTGAGACAAATATGAACTGCCTCATTGTGTGATTTTCTGACATCTTGTTTTCTGTAAAGATTTTATTGGTAGGTTTGCAAATGTGTATCAGACTGTGCAATCTCTCCATGAGTTGGTTTTGAAACCCAGTATGGGATTCTGAGATACATTACCAAGGATATTATTACAAGATAAATCATTTGCTTCATTGAACACATACAACAATGCATATTTCCACTCAGATCAGTGACCTTTGATGTGTATCACCAGTGATCAGTCAAGTAGAAACAGTCAAAATATTTTATCAGATTTTCTCAATTTGTGCATGATGTTTTCATACAGGACATCTGTTGTTCAAACTCAGGGAAGACTTTATACTGATGAATAAGGTGACCAAGTTTGATAAAGTTTGGAATAGAATTAGTAAAGTTATTATGCACACAATAACAATTATTAACGACGACGACGACAACGCCGGACAAAATTTTTCCCTTAATATACCTTTCCCTTCCATCTTTGATGGTACGGGCAAGGTAATAAAATGCCATAAATTACCATATTCAATCCAAGTGTAACAAATTTTACCATAAAAAAACCATAATGTCCATAATAGCCAATACCATAATAAACCATAAATCCATACCAACAGCAATATGGCCCAATCCATAAAAAGCCATGTGTGATTTTTTAGTGATGACTAGAAAAATACCTTTCGTGTATTTCATAAAAGTAGTATAATACATAAAGGATATCATAATAGATATAATGCATACAAGAAGTTGTAAGAATATTCCATAATCTAAAGTTCGGGAGATGTAAAACCAAAAGAGACAATGTGCAAAAATGGCAATGGTATTTTAAGGTATCAGGCAAAAATGCCCTCTATTTTCACAAGGTTTTTATGGTGTCGGCAGGATAACACAAAATATATATTGGCTAAAAGAGGGTTAATTTCAACAAGCAGCCTGTCTGCTGAGATAGCTACGCTGTTAGCAATGCACATTTCAATTAAAGAACTGAAGATATCATTAGAAAATGAACAATATGTATAGTATCAATGCAATGAGACTTGCTGTTTACAACAAAAATTCGAAAATATCACTTTTTACCAAAAAAGGACAAAAATATTCATCATAAGCCATCAATGGCACATTCCCCGTTAGTTATCAAATTTAAGATATATAGTTTTGTTTATAGTAATATACATGTAGCTGGAATATAACCATGTCAGCAATATGATTTTTTAACATTAAAATGATTGACATTTCTATCTGATCGTCAAACAAGTACTTGTCCATATTGAGAGATATTGCTCTGGAACAGCATTCAAAATCAGCCATTTTGAATACATGTATATATATAACATGATGTATAACGAATATATAATTTTTGAATATAATCAGTCAAAGCATTTAAGAGATATGGTTCTAGAAGCCCAATCATTAAAACAAAATGGCCGCCAGTCAGCCATTTTGAATCCAATCTGAAAAAATAAAATGACGTGCATCAGGAACCTGTAATGTCTAATGTATGTTATAATTTTGAACGAAATCCATCCATAAATGCCAGAAACGCTTGATATATGATGATTTTTTAGCACAAAAATGGCCACCATTCAGCTATTTTTAATAGAATCGTCAAATCAATATATCTGTATATCTATGACATGATCTATAATGAATATTAAAAATTTGAACATAATCAGTCAAAGCAAGTCAGAGATATGCATCTTGAATTTTCAAGGTGAATGTTCCGGCGAAGCACTCGACTATCACCTTGAAGTATTTCATTAGGATTATGTGTATGTGACAATGCCCTCTCAGTTTAGAATCAGTTTAACAACAGCCAATCATATAACTTCTTTCTTCAACGCGCTTGGCCAAGCTATCAAAATCTTCGAGGCGGAGCTAAGTCACTAAACGCTCCACGTTGCTATTTAAGATGCGTAGCACTCTACCATGTATTTCTATGGACTCTGCGCGAGCTGCTGTGCACTGATCAAAAAGCCGATGAAAATAGCTAAAATCGAGAAAACAGCACAAACTTAACTTTGAAGAACTCCAATCAAATTTAAATATGTTGCATATGTAGGGGGTGACAACAACCATCCCAAAATACCGTTTTCTGGAAAATTTATTGGCCTTTGTTTCACCATGATGGTTGCCAGGCGGTGAAAATGCCTGACCCGAGAATAAGTGTCGCTGAGCACAGCTAAAGCTGTGTTGGCTTGGATGTTGAGGTGATACAGCGACAATATCCATACATCATGCAACTCACTGATATTCAGACCAAAGCTATTCAAGCTTTACTTAATAATAGTGGTAATAGTGTTGTCACCACTGTTGACTATTATAGAAGAGTAGGTGTTATACCCCAAAGCTCGTGATATCACTACAACACATATCGGCAGTAATGAAGCCGAAAATATCAGAAATGCAGAGCTCCAAGCGCTTTCTGGCAGTCTTTGTAACAAAGCTTTCTATTGGTTGGTAAACTTTCTATCGTGCAACCACGTGACATATACGGTTATGAATGGTATTACCGCACGGTGTTGTAGAGGGAGGAATGTCCGAACGGAACAACACCGTGCAAGCGGACGATGGAGATATGGCACTAGAACCACAGTCATTGAAACAAAATGGCCGCCAGTCAGCCATTTTGAATCTTATCTGGAAAAAAAAAAAAGATGTACATCAAGGTCCTATAATGTCTAACGTATATACCAATTTTGAACAAAATCCATCTGTAAACAGCCGGAAAATGCTTGATTTCAATGATTTTGATGATTCGGCCATCTTGAATCAGATTGTGAAACAAATTGACGTGCATATGTATAATATCATGTATGTGTGAAGTTTGATTGTGATTGGTCCAGGCATTTCTAAGATACAGGTCCGCATGCACGCATGGACACACGGAGGTCAAAACATAAGTCGCCGTTTTCGGACTACGTCCGAACAGAGACTAAAAATTAGATAATAGAAGATATCATCACGAAATGAACAAATCTGAGAGAGGTCCACATATAGCACCTATATATGTAATATCAAAGCAATTTGACTTGTGGTTTTTTAAAAGAATTCGAAAATATCACTTTTTAACAAAAATGACAAGAATATTCATCAAAATTAGAGAATTAAAGATATCATCATGAAATGAACAAATCTAAGAGAGGCCTACCCAAGGTACATATACACCAAGTATCAAAGCATTCAGGCTTAAGTAAAACATTGTCACTGATGACAGACGATGACAAGCTTCGCTCGACAACATCAGCAGCAGAGTTTATAAAGCCAATGACATACCGCTATCTGGTAAATTACAGGCATGTACGCACAGACTGACAGATATCTGCTCGACATTACCTTCTTTACTCTTAACCTTTTCACCACAAGTTCCCTATTTACATCACAAATTCAAAAATAGTCATGTTTGCACTTTCTTTTCTTTTTACACATCTACACTTTTTCTGAAGAAAGTTGGGACAAAAATAGGCAAATTTTTTGGGTAAAAACTGATTCAAATTGTGTTTTTTGAGTCCAAAATTAGGGTTCACTTCCAGAAATATTGGAAAATATAAGAAACAAATTCAGAAAAATTTTGGGCGAGAAAGTATGGTGATGAAAAGGTGCACGATGTGTTCAAATTTTGTGTTAATAAACATGGCATTTTACATGCGCTGTGTCGCTATGAATCCCATATTAAACATGAGACGGTTATGACTACTCTAACGCTTTATATGTTAAACATATACTGTGGAGTACTTTATTTTCACTGGAAATAATTTTCGCTGAAAAGGCATTTTAGGCGTTATGTATGGAATTTATTTTCAGTGATTTTTGATGAGTTTAATGTGAAATATAGGAAAAAAAGTAAATTTGCTGGTTTTTATTTTCACGGACTTATCCCTTCAGCGAAAATAGCGAAAATAAATTCCAAGCGAAAATAAAGTATTCTACAGTATATGGAATCTGAAAAGAGTACAGGGGGAAATATTTGTGTCACATTTTCTCACCTGGCTCATCATCATCATCTTCAAAGTCAACGTTAGCTGTACTTGGTTCTTCATGGTCTTCTTGTGTAACAAATATAATTCTATCTTTACCTGAAAGTTGCCAATACTACATAATTTGTATTTATAGAAAACCATGACAACACATAGTCCCAGTTGTTTATAAGCTGATTACTGCAATTTTGGGTTGTCTGCACTTTCGTATCTCAAACTTAAACACTAAAACCTCATCTACAAGTAGAACATATCTGAAAAACAATACTTGCAAAGTGCAAACTACTGTTTTGACAACATGTATAGATGGACCACTAACTGTATAACAATTAAACAATAAGAAATATTGATTACAGTAAATCTTTAATCTTCAGCTCTATGGAGGGATGGGTGATCTGCATATGAAGAAATATTGGAAATTGGATCACATCACCACATGTAACCCTTTTCATCCCCTCCGGGAGATGTTGTGTGTTAATAAATAAATGAGCATACCCTATTATGGATCGCATTATTGTACACATCGCACTAAACAAATTTTACTGCTGATAGTGCAATAATTGTAAAAAAACACAATAATTGTGAAAAACACAGTATGTGCCATGTATTCAATCACTGTGGACCATTCATTGAGTCAGGGTCATCCGATTACATAGGCGTTGACATTGCACCATCACATGGGTGAAATGATTTAGGTATGACTACGAATCTGGATTGAACACATGGAGTCCCTCGGTGTTGAGGAACTTTGGTTAAAACTATCTACTTGGGATTCAATACCCCCCCCCCCATAGTTCCATGATTCTCTCGAACTGTGTCTCACCAGCAAAAATCCAATTACACCACAATACTATACGTATGTGTGTAGGGAGTTTCTAAAGGACCGACCCTAACCCTAACCACAGTCCCTCTATCACCGGTCTCGAAACGGCCGCTGTCCTATTGTCCTATTGCGCGTAGCGGGTAAATAAACCATTGACACCTATACGTAATCCGCAGTTGACGCAACTTGTCAGGGGTCATCTTCAAGTTGACCCGCATATCATTACCATTAATGATTTACCCGACATGCTTTGCGAAAAAAATTTGTGCGGTTGCGCAGAAGTTTTCAGAACCAGAATCAAAACATTGGAAGTCGATTTTTGAGCAGCATGTCGTGGAAGTACGGAAATGATTTTGTTGGCTTCGAGGACGAAGATATCGAATGGGATTTTGTGATGGGACAGGAAGACTTTTTCCCCTCTAATGCTGCCGATGTTCCAGACGATATGAAAGTACATGTACGCGAATCTGCTAAACGGAGAAATTTCGTCTACGTCTGCCCGACTTGCGACAAGCAGTACAAAAGTTTAAGTGGCTTCAAGGGGCACATGAAAAATGTTCATGATACAAACGTCAAAGGTATGTCCGTTACTATTGCTGTATGATCGAGGGGAATTAGTAAATGTTTGGTCTAAATGTTGTTCGAATTTTTTTTCATATTTTTAGCACAGTTGCATCAGGCAGCTGGTTGCATCTCCAACGATTATTAGTTGTCTGAGATTGCATGTACTTCCGTTTCACGGCGCTCCTGTGACAATATCTTGGGCAAGGAGGAGGCAATAAATTTGAGTACAATAATTATACGAAAAAGAGCCTATTGCTTTTTATTTGGGTCGGCAGACTCGCCGTGTATGAATCAAACTGGGCAGACACGATAACATGAAGTCGACATCACTACCAACTTGTCGCCTCTTGTGAAAGTGTGAATGAGTATTGTTGACCGAAAATCCTCACGATGTCTTGACGAATATGAAAATATGAATGATTTATTATGAATATATTTATTTATAAGTTTTAGTTTCTATCTATGGTAATCTGTATACTTCATGGTTATATTACATTGTTTTCAGTTCCTGAACACTAGCAAACTGGCAATATACAATCTGTGAAAAGAAGGTCCAGTGAAGAACACAGCAGATCAGGTAGACATTTTTTTTATTACAGGTTTAATCTCCATAGAGCCACGTTATAATTTTTTTTAAGATAGGCTCAAAGAATTTTTTTGTGGGCCTGATTATTTATGAATATGAATTATTACTAGCCATCTAGTATCCATGAAGGAAGAGCATTGTAATATCCTAAAATAAAAATATAGTAATTTAAAAAATGCAATTACCATGTGCAATAATTAAGTTTTTCCGTTTCAGGTTTTACCAGACCCAGCAGTGTATAACAAATTGTTGTTGCAAAGGCCTTACACCACAAGATGGTTTGGCATGCTTTTTTTAATATGTGGGTAGACAGAAAAACCACAGATGACATAATTAATGTATTTATGGATTTTCGGCCCAGTGACACAGATATAGATGAACTGTTCAGAACATGCATTTTTAACTTTGCAGTGTTGGCAAGAACCCGAAGGGACACCATGGACTACCAGTCTGAAACAGTTGAAGCAGCAAGCACAAGTGAACTAAGTATTGAGGAAGAGCAGGCACTCAGATATTTTGCTGATTACATTCCCTACAACTTAAAGAAAATGGCAATGAAAGCACAAAAGCAAAATTAATTAAAATTTGTATTTATTTATTTATAACTTATTTACATCTAACAATAAATACAAAAAACAGCAATATATTAGTATATCTTGTTTTTTTACTATTTTACATTGTTTTCAAAAACAGAAATACTAACACTTCTGTTTGGAAAGAGAAGAGGAGGAGTATCATCTACTATATGCTGTAAGGGCCTTCTCTTGTGTCTCCCTGTATTGCCTGTGATGCACTGCATGTGATAAGATTTTTGAAGTCTGATGACATTCTCTTGATACCCAAAAGCCATAACTGTTGGGTGGTTATTTGCTCCTCCTCCTCTGTGCCGATGCTTACTGAAGTGGGCTTGTAGTGGGTCTTGACGGAACCTCTCACTCAATATAAAATCCACTCCATGGTTTAGTAGGTATTTAGATACTTCTACAAAAGAATGCACTGGGAAAAACAAAACAAAAATAACTCGTAAGATAAATTTTAAATTACTAGCATATTACCAATTTCTGGAAAACTTTACAGTGAATAACAATTTCACATAAAATAAAAATAAGTGCGACTCAACTCACCAGTCATTTTCAATTCATCAACCGTTTGTTTACTAAGACACATAGCATTTCCAGCACTTTGGGAATATAATAACTTCCACATTTAATTCTTACATGTTGCATTGTAGCATCATTAGCAATGGTAACATGCGATTGTGAAAAGTCATCACATTCACTGGATTTTTTTTCAAATTGCTTGTAGTAACTCTTGGGCCTCCGAAAACTGTTCTTCTTACGAGGCATGGTTGTTAAGAGCTTGTATGGCTTCAACAGCTGCACGTTCTCGTCTGACAATATAAAAATAAAATAAAAATGTAAACAAAGATATTTCACCGAATATAACGAAACAGCAGATACCCAAATATACCTTAACCCCACAACTCATTTGTTAATCTTCATAACAACCAGTATTGGGTATTATTATCTACACCGGATTTGTATTATTCTCAAAAAAGGAACCGAAACGAGAAACTCTCGTTGATGTATTTACGCACAGTTCGGTATCTAAAATGGCGTCGAGTTGAACCACGAGTTTCGAAAAACACACACAGAAAATCTATTTTTCGGGACACAAAAAAAATGTTGGCAGCACAGAACATCTTTTACCGTGAATGGCACCTTCAACAGCACATAAAATAATGAATTTAGTGATCATAACGTGAGAATATCTGATTTAAAAAACACGACCCATTATCGCAACAATCGACTATTCTCAGGATGTTTGGTCGTATGTGAATAACCAAGATCACACAGTTTTCAAGAATTCGACAAAAAATAATACGATATAAACACTCCCACTCGAAGCAAATACACTTCCACCCGCCAAAACGATGCGAGTTGAAGATTTTGCTAGCATATCAAGCGAGAAAAGGGAACCGAAAAACTACCGACATGTTTTGAGCGATGAACTTTTTGACAAAATGGAGGTCAGAAAATCGAGGTCAAATTTTCAAGATCGAAAAAACTACGAAATATTCGAAATGAAAGAATGGATAATAACTTACCTGTTAACTAATGGTATTTCGCTTCGGTAATAACAAAAAGTTGTTAAATATATGAAATTTTACAGCTAAGAGCAAGGAATAAAATACGGAGCCCTCGATCATACGTTGTCCAAAATGGAAAGCGACGCTATACTGTCACGTGACTATGCGACGCCAACAACCGCTACACGCACTCACTGGATGTTTATTGCTAATCCCCCCTAAGACAATAGGCGTTTCGAGACCGGTGATAGAGGGACTGTGCCCTAACACTTCATCCCAAATAACTATAAGAGTCCTGAAGTGGGACATGTACAAATGAAATGGGGGAGATATGTGCCACCTTAAAAATATTAGGAAGATTCGACTTTTTACCTTTTTTTCTCTAATTACTAATTAATCAGTTTCTTAATAATACAAAAATACCATAAATTCATAACTATTTCACAGTGATTCAGGTTATAAGCCATAGACGTATACTGCACAAACACAATTCATTCTGACATTATTTCATCAGTATTAAAAAAAAAATTACCTTCTTCTCTGCAATACGACATGTTTTAAGCTCTGTAAGTCAAATATCTTTACTTGAAATCAAATGTGGACGGGTTTTAGTACAGGAATCAGTAAACTCAAAATCTCACATGGTCGGTCAAATCACCATGATGCAAGAGTTGAAAGGTCATATAGCAACACGTGATACTGCTACTAGTGGAGTAGACCATTATAAATTGGGGGTGAACAGTTTTAAGAAAACAGTATAAATAATTTCTGGAATTAGGGTGATTTTAGGTTCTATACTATCTTGAGTTTCGGAGTGGTACTAACAATAAGCAACGATTTATGAAAATATTACAATCTCAGTCTCATTTGACATATATTATTTTTATAAAAAAAATGATGACATTTCTTGGAAATTTTTGCTTATCCTTAGCATAAAATGGTTGTTTCCAAGTGTCTAGACTATTATACATGTTTGTGGCAGACATTTTGTCAACATGGCTACCTATCAAAAGGCCACGTCGAAATCGAGTAAGTACAGTCTGGTCAGTAAGAACCCTGGATTGGAACTTTAAATGTAGATTTCCATGCAGCGTGCATGTTGGGCACTGTTCAGTTAAACTTTTTTTGAAAAAAAATGTGTCTGCATTATTTCAACCGACTTGTATGAACTAATTAATCATTAATGGTATGAAACAATCCCGAGCTGAAATCCAGGGTTACCGCTTTCCCCGGGAGCTTTCCCATTGTTGTTCTAGCGCAGAAAATAAACGTTCGCGCATGATTTCAAAAATATGAAATGCTTGCCTACGAGTACTAGTACTTGGAGAACCAATTAGTATGTATTGCAGTGTTTTACTTTTAACAAATCTTCCATTAAACTGTGAGAAAATTTAGGTTTGAAATACTGGGAGACGGAGTCACAAGACTTGTATCCTATTTTTTCAAAGTTCCGCTAATGTTCAATTTAGAACTTGGGAGTTATAGGCCATTGCCGCTCTCTGGATATACTATATATAGATATAGGCCGACCACGCCCACTTTTGACATGACACGCCCACTTCTACCTCATGTTGAGTGGTCTTCAAAAAATCATGAAGACAATTTCGCAAAGGTCATCAATGCCACTGTGTCGCTTCAAGTTAGTAACTCAAACTCAAATTTTGATAGTGCCACTGTATATTTTTACACATCTTTGATCCAGTGATTGTATTATTTATTGCCAATTGTGTGGTCACAGTGAAGGTGACTGCAATTTTATTACTTTTTTTTTAATCACATTAATGCAAAGTAGTCACTTTTTGTGTGTACAATGCTGGAATATTGCTTAATAAAGTGCTGTGTTTGTTGGATTTAAAATAAAAGAAAAGAAAAATTAGAAAGACTTCCTGTATGCTGGGGTAATGGAGGAACGTGAAGCAAAATTAGGGTAAATCAGTATTTTAAACAATAAGCTTTCTAAACATAGCTGTGATGATCCACAGTACACTATAACTAATTTTAAGCAAAAGGAATAAACACGATTGTATACATTTCTGGTTTGCTTTCTGTGATTTATTCCAGCAAACAAATGCACCAAATTTAATTAATTTTTCATGAGAATTTAGGTAATTAACATACATATTTGTCTGCAACAATGCACAAGATATAGTTATGCATGTTAATAAGATCACATGACCAGTCTCATCTCTTGTTCAATGCCTTCATTAAAACATTGGTTGAGAATCTGCAATAGTTAAATAGATATTTAGCTTATGCATAATAATGGAATTACATAACCATATATGGTCATCTGATACATTTGTCACTTCTATTGTGCAATGCCTTTGTTACAGCACTCGTTGTGTGTCCCTATCCGTCCCTAAGTGCTTGACATTTTACAATCCTGCTCCCTTTTTTTTTTATAAACTGAAACAAGAGGTTTCTATTGGAATAACATTGGAACATTTTCAAATGACATTATTGTGCCCTGCACTCGGTGATTGGCTGGGTCGATTCAACTGCCAGTGTTTATAAATATTTATAGAAATAAAGAAAAAGGTTTGTGGTCGCGATATTGTGATGAAGATTCGTTTTGAAGTCGCACGATTTGCGAGATAACAAAATTGCAAAAAAATGTACATTTCTAGTGTTCTTGCTTATTTTTGCAAACAATGCATTACATGTGTTTGCCTTTTTAACTTGTATGCAAAGCACACAGAGTCTTTGTACTTAGTTAATCTGTATTTGTGTGTGTATATGTGTGTCCACCTCTTCCACTGATATCTCAAGAACCATATGTTGGTTTTTTGAAACTTGATGCAAAAGCATAATATATTGCATTCTATATTCTGTATTCACCATTGGCTGCAAATTGTCTTTATTGTTTTTGATTTGTTTTATATTTTTAGAAAAGTTTTTATTTTTTGTTTTTCGTTTTAGATTGTAGTTTTTTAATTTCTTTCTGTAAGACCCTTTTTATCCTTTCCTAAGTATTTTATGCGTCTAATAAAAAAATACATAAATACATGATGATTATTCAATTTTCGGCTTTTCCTCTGAAATATCAAGTACTAACAGTCATATTACTATGAAACTTAGTACATAGATGTCATAGGACAATGCACAGAGCTGTTAAGTTTTTGTTTAATATCCGTGCATATTACTAACCCAATTTGCATAATTATAAATTTTTTAGCTTTTCCGCTGAAATTACAAGTACTAATCATTACATTTCAATGAAACTTTGTACATAGATGCTCTAAGACTATGCACATACCTAATTAGTTTTGAATACAAATATGTGCATATTAATCACCTAATTTGCATAATTATTTGCACAAATCATCTCATTACAATGAAGCTTGAAACATTGATGTCATACTCTCACGTCCCAAATAAACATTATCATGTTTATTTTAATATCAACTATCAAGAGGAATTCTCTTATTTCACCTGTGTATACCTAGCAATATTTTAATAACTTTAAAGTGAAATTTCTCTGGTATGTATAAATGTGATATATTTGTTTTTCTTTCGCTTTGCATCTACATGAATAACAGTGTCAGTCCAAGATGGACTTAACAAGAGTGAATCTGGAACATTCCAAGGGACCATGCATGCTCCAGGTAAAGATTAGATGGATACCAATATGTTATCGATAACGTATTTTCTGTTTAAAATATTGCTTTTCATGTCTTTTTCAATAAGATACTTAATAATTCACCATGGCATCACCTCGTCATTGGAAGGTATAAATCTTTTGGAAGTAATTATTTTCCCTGCTACATTTTTTAATCAAATCTTTTGAAAATTTTTTGTATTTTTCTAGGATTTATTGGGTTCTTTTACATTGCCTACAGGATCTGATTAATGTTTTTGTATATTGTGAATAGGGGTATAAGTTGACGCCCAAAAGGTTAACCACACCCTGATCTTGTTTCAGAAAATTAGTACATGTTTACAATCATGTCATTTATGAGTTCATTACTTACAAAATATCTATGCTTTTTTGAAAAAATATATTTAATAATTTATTTTTTCTGTTTTTTTTGCTTTTTTTTTAGCTCTGCTGTCGACTTTGTCGAGCGGAGCTTATCATATGAGTGATTGTCCGTCGTCCGTGTCAATGTTTTACTTTTTCAACTTCTTCTTGAAAACTACAAGCCTGAATGTTTTGATACTTGGTGTATATGTACCTTGGGTAGACCTCTCTTAGATTTGTTCATTTCACGATGATATCTTCAATTCTCTAATTTTGGTGAATATTTTTGTCATTTTTGATAAAAAGTGATATTTTCGACTTCTTGTTGAAAACCACAAGTCCAATTGCTTTGGTATTACATATATAGGTACTACATGTGGACCTCTCTCAGATTTGTTCATTTTGTAATGATATATTTAATTCTCTAATTTTGGTGAATATTTTTGTCATTTTTGGTAAAAAGTAATATTTTCGACTTCTTGTTAAAAACGGCAAGTCCGATTGCTTTTATATTACTTATATAGGTACTACATGTGGACCTCTTTCAGATTTGTTAATTTCATGGTGATATCTTCAATTATTTAATTTTGATGATTATTTTTGTCTTTTTAAAGTGATATTTTTGAATTCTTGTTGAAAACAGCAAGTCCCATTGCATTGATACTATACATGTTGTTTATTTTCTAATGATATCTTCTGTTCTTTAATTGAAATGTGCATTGCTAACAGCGGAGCTATCTCAGCCGAGAGGCTGCTTGTTGTTGTTTTTTATTACTCATAAACAAAAGTGTTAAGAAAGAAATGCTCATTGTATTGTCCAGTGGAGGTAATAATTTGGAGTAACAGCACTCTTGTAATATGCCAGAACTATATTGGCAGAAGGATGCTAGCAAATTAATCTACCTTTATTTGCTCTCTGTTCAATGTTTTCATATTCACTGCTTTGAATTTACCTATATTTCCAGAGTTTTTGAGATGATGTCATGGCCAAGATCTGCTGTTGCAATTCATCTGTTCCTAAACTGTAATGCTAATCTCTGCATGGTAAATGCATGAAAGCTGTAAGTTGGCAACTGCTTGCTGTGTAATTTGTACATACTGTAAAATACTTTATTTTAGCTGGAATTAATTTATCACTGAAAAGACATTTTGGGCGTTTTGTATGGAATTTATTTTCAATGATTTTTATGAGTTGAATGTAAAATACAGGAAAAATGGTATTCTTTGGATTTTATTTTCACTGAATCATCCCTTCAGCAAAAATAAAGTACTTTACAGAATACTGTAGAATACTTTATTTTCGCTGGAATTAATTTCCGCTGAAAAGGCTTTTTGGGCGTTTTGTGTGGAATTAATTTTCACTGATTTTTGATGAGTTTAATGTGAAATATAGGGAAAAAAGTATATTCGCTGGATTTTATTTTCATGGAACATTCCTTCAGCGAAAATAAATTCCAAGCAAAAATAAAGTATTCCACAGTATTTATTTTATTATTTTCCTCATTTTGGCAATCCATGCAGGCTTTCAGGAGGTGATGTGTTAGAAAATTGCTTGTAATCTTGCTGGTAATGGGTGAATGAGCTGAGAGTGGTGACCATGCAGGGTTCGTTCCACCCATGTCATTGTTTGTAAGCATAATATATTTTTATTTCCAGAAATGTTTAAACGTCAATGAATGCAGCATGAAACTAAATAGAAAGAAGTCGAGAAACACATTTTTCAGGTTCCTACAAATCAGAATACCAAACTCTCACAGTCAAACAATCCCTTGGGTTGTACTAGGCCAACCGCTAACAAAATTCACCTGAATATGTTGTTTTTGTGTGGAACAACCTCTTGCATACTTAACACCTAATTACATAAAGAACATAGAACACTTTCCCAGGGTATTTGAAATCGAAATTGTCATCAAACTTTAAGGCCGTCACTGATTAGCTCAAAATTTTTTTTTTTATCCTGATTTGTAGGAATCTGAAAAACATGTTTCTCAAATTGTCTCTTGCCATATTCAAAATGGTGGTCCCCATATAGTAAACATCGATGAATCAATGACATTTATTTTATCATTACTTGTACGCTAACTTTCTGTGCCGCGAGTATATGACATTGTGATAACATATGTTTACATTTATGCCAATCACCATGCATCGTCCACTGAACAACACTAACTCAAGATCTGCTTCGACAATGTTGCCACAAGTTGTTTTATTAACAGGAATACATACATGTATATTTAAATACAACAGCAGTGAAGAAAACAATTATTTTTTTTTTAGATGTGAATACATTTTTCTTGCCAACCAGTCACTGCGCATGTGCACAAAATGTGAACAATTGCGACGGCCTATAGAACGTTCACTCAAAAAAGCAATTACCTGAACTGTTGACATTTTCTTGTGTTTATTATTCAAGACACAGTATAGCAACCAAAGCTGCTGTTAAATCTTGTAATCTCTCTTCCAGTTGTATAACGAAACAGATATACAACAAATATGTATATGCAATACTGAACAACCAAATGTCTTTGGAGACTTTCAATGTTAACATTCTCATTGGATCACTATTAAACTAATTTTGGTGTTTGAAAAAAAAATGTATGCAGGTCAATAATATTCTTTTTTCTCTCATTTGTTCATTAAAGGACGGTGGTCATCATGCTGTGTCCTGTTCGATG
This sequence comes from Saccoglossus kowalevskii, assembly GCF_978046115.1. Classification (NCBI taxonomy): domain Eukaryota; kingdom Metazoa; phylum Hemichordata; class Enteropneusta; family Harrimaniidae; genus Saccoglossus; species Saccoglossus kowalevskii. The sequence goes on along the minus strand of NC_140643.1, from coordinate 32,506,600 downwards.
TGAGATTCATAATGACAAACACAATGCATATAAACTACATTGTTTGTTTACATGAAATACGCGATGACCACCACCCTGTCAAGTACATGCATATACTAGTATATATATTATTGTATTAATTTGCTGGGGGAAATATGTTGCAACTCATTGTGGAAAACAAATTGTCAAATATTTTTTTTTCAGACAAAATTTCAACCACCTTTTCTTGGGTGAGAAGTTGACTAATTGTTGACTCCAGTTTGTAGTGTGCCTGTATGTGTGCATGTATGGTAACAACATTGTGACGACTTCAATTTAACACCGACTTGTGATGATAGGACTGCATGATAATTAACTAATTTTTAGGTTTCCCATGACTGTTCCACTGATGAGTTGAAAATCAAACTGTTGTGATTTGTGAACACTTGAAAGGAACACCATTTTCTGCATGTGAACATCAGTTTTAAGCAATGGCATCACAGAACACATTCAAATTTTGTGAACTACTTGCAATTCACACAACTTCTTCAATTCTTCATCGAATATCGCACTAGTGGCATTTCCTAATACTACGAATTTTTTGTTATATAAATATCAGAAATATGATGCAAACGAATCATCTTCTTTTCAGAGCCACATCCAATGAAGTACTTAAGTCTTGGTCTGTTACTCATACAGAATTCCTGTCTCATCCTGGTAATGCGACAAACTAGAACTGCTGGAACATCAGAGGGACATATGTACATGGCCTCCACTGCTGTTGTCCTCACCGAAATTATAAAACTTGTAGTCTGTTTCACTGTCATCTTGTTCCAATCATATTTCGATGTTCAGACATTCCTATTATACTTGTACAACACAATCATAGCTAATCCACTAGACACGTTGAAAGTGGTATCTGTACCAGCCCTTGCTTACGCTCTACAAAATAATTTAATATATGAAGCGTTAAGTCATCTGAGTGTGGCTACATATCATGTGAGTATTGTAACACTTTTAATTCTTTAACTTTACATGTCTAATCCTAAGACCTAATTCTAAAAATCACGAAACACATTATTCATTGAGCCCATTTTTTTTTCAATATTTTGGCAGAAACCAAAAAAAATGAGACATGCACACTGACCAAATAATTTGTTTAATTTTTGGGGGCTTTTGGAGGTTTTGAACAATGGTAGTCTTTGCTGTTAGTGCATGTGTGTGTGTGTTATGGGTCTGTGGGAGTTCAGGTTTGAAGGTTGAATGTGTCCATATGCGTGTCTTTTACACTGATACGTCAAGAACCAATTATCAGATTTAAACAAAATTTGGAACATGATTTGAAATAATATACAGACTTATTTTTAGTCCCCGTTTGGATGCAGTCCTAAAACGGGGACTTATGTTTTGACCTCTGTGCGTCTGTGTGTCCGTGCATGCATGCATGCATGCTGTATCTTAGAAATGTCTGGACTAATTACAATCAAACTTCAAACATACAAGGTACATCATACATGACATTATACATATGCACATCAATTTGTTTCACAATCTGATTCAAGATGGCCGAATGGCAGCCATTTTTGTACTGAAAATTCATCAAAATTAAGCATTTCTCGGCTGTTCAAAGATGAATTTTCTTCAAACTTGGTATATACATTCATAGTCCCTCTATCACCGGTCTTGAAACGAGCACTGTCCTATCGTCCTATTGCGCGTAGCGGGTAAATAAACCATTGACACCTATACGTAATCCGCAGTTGACGCAACTTGTCAGGGGTCATCTTCAAGTTCAATGATTTACCCGACATGCTTTGCGAAAGAAAATTATGCGGTTGCGCAGAAGTTTTCAGAACCAGAATCAAAACATTGGCAGCATGTCGTGGAAGTACGGAAATGATTTTGTTGGTTTCGAGGACGAAGATATCGATTCGGATTTTGTGATGGGACAGGAAGACTTTCCCCCCCTGTAAAGCTACCGATGTTCCAGGCGATATAAAAAGTACATGTACGCGAACCTGCTAAACGGAGAAATTTTGTCTACATCTGCCCGACTTGCGACAAGCAGTACAATAGTTTAAGTGGCTAATGATAGAGGGACTGTGATACATTGGATATTATAGGACCTTGATGCACATCATTTTGTTTTTCAGATAAGATTAAAAATGGCCGACTGGCAGCCATTTTGTTTTGATGAATGTGGTTCTAGTGCCATATTTCTGACTTGCTTTGACTGATTATGTTCAAATTTTAAATATTCATTACACATCATGTCATAGATGTACAGATATATTGGTTTGACGATCCTATTAAAAATTTCTGAATGGTGGCCATTTTTGTGCTAAAAAATCATCAAATATCAAGCTTTTCTAGCATTTATGGATGGATTTTGTTCAAACTTATAACAAACATTAGACATTACGAGTTCCTGATGCACGTCATTTTATTTTTCAGATGGGATTTAAAATGGCTGACTGGCGGCCATTTTGTTTTAAAAAATGGGCTTCCAGAGCCATATCTCTGACATGCTTTGACTGATTATGTTCAAATTTTATATATTCATTATACATCATATTATAGATATATACATGTATTCAAAATGGCTGATTTTGTTTTAATTAATGCTGTTCCAGAGCAATATCTCTCAATGTGGACAAGTACTCGTTTGACAATCAGATATAAATGTCAATCATTTTAATGTTAAACAATCATCGTAATCATATTCCTGACATGGTTATATTCCAGCTATATTACTACCAGTATAAATAAAACTATATATCTGAAATTCGATAACTAACGGGGACAGTGCCATGCATGGCTAGTTCAATTTTTGGTTGCAATTCGTGCATACTACTTACCTAATATGCAATATTTACTTTTGGAATATTGCACAGACTTAACTAGTTTTTGGTTTAAATTCATGTATAGTAATTACTTAATTTGCATATTAGTTAGAAAATGTCAAGTCTTTTCACTTTTCCCTCAAGAATTAAGCAAGATTTCAATGAAACTAGATACATAGATGGTCTGGGATAATGCACATTCATGATTAGTTTCTGATTGAGATCTGTGAATATTAATTACCTTATTTGCATAATTTTTAGCTCCGCTGTCGACTTTGTCGAGCGGAGCTTATCATATGAGTGATTGTCCGTCGTCGTCCGGCTCCATCGTCCGTGTCAATGTTTTACTTTTTCGACTTCTTCTTGAAAACTACAAGCCTGAATGCTTTGATACTTGGTGTATATGTACCTTGGGTAGACCTCTCTCAGATTTGTTCATTTCATGATCATATCTTCAATTCTCTAATTTTTTGTGAATATTTTTGTAATTTTTGGTAAAAAGTGATATTTTCGACTTCTTGTAAAAAACCGCAAGTCCAATTGCTTTGATATTACATATATAGATACTACATATGGACCACTTTCAAATTTGTTCATTTCATGATGATATCTTCAATTCTCTAATTTTGATGAATATTTTTGTCATTTTTGGTAAAAAGTGATATTTTCTTCTTGTTAAAAACCACAATCATTTATGGTTAAAAATTATATTTTTGAATTCTTGTTGAAAACAGCAAGTCCCATTGCATTGATACAATGCATATTGTTCATTTTCTAATGATATCTTCTGTTCTTTAATTGAAATGCGCAGTGCTAACAGCGGAGCTATCTCAGCCGAGAGGCTGCTTGTTTGTTTTCTAATGATATCTCAAGTACTAATCACATTTCAGTTAAACTTGTTACATAGATGCCCTGTGACACTGCACAGTCCTGATTAGTTTTATGTTAAAATATGTACATACTAATTACCTGATTTGCATAGTAATGGCATTTTTGACTTGGGCATGCTAAGCACGCAATGGGAGTCTTTGCGGTTAGTGTGTCTGTGTGTATATGTCTGTGTTTCTGTTCCACTGATATCTCTATAACCAATTAACAGATCAGAACCTAATTTGCTTGTTAATTAGCCAATTTTAAGCTTATTCACTTTGTCAGTTTCTCAAGTACCATTCAACAGATTTTAATGAAACATAGATGTTTTTGGTTAATATGCAGACCTGATTATTTTTAATTGAAAGCCATGTAAATTTATGACTTATTTGCATATTATTTAGCCAATATTTCCACCAATATCTCATACACTCATAATATTCAATGAACTTGGTACATAGATGCTTAGGGATAAGCCATATACATGTACAGTTTAAGGTTCAATTTTGTTGTTACTGAATACCTTCAGCACACAGAAGTTTTTATGAAATAATCATCACATTCTAATAAAACAAATGAAATTTGGTACATAGAAGCTTGGGGTAATCCACAGACGTGATTATCTAATTATTAGTCAATTTGTGATACCTCAAAAAATCAGATTTAATTGAACTGGGCAGACATTTTCTGAAATAAATCAGAATGCAGACTGTATTATAAACTTCAATATTGTTGATCACATTGATTTTGTTTTGTGCATCTCAAATAGTATCAATATTAGTCACCAAGCTTCTTGTGTGATTGGCTAATCTTAAATTTTGAAATATTTTTAAATATGCAATCAGTACTCTCAGCACACAGGAGTTCTTTCTTAGCTTTTTTAGCTCCGCTGTCGACTTTGTCGAGCAAGCTTATCATATGAGTGATTGCCCGTTTTTGGTGATATAAATTTTTGACTTCTTGTTAAAAACTGCAAGTAGCATTGCTTTGCTATTATACATATAGGTACTACCAGCCAGTGGTTGTAAACACTGGCTGCATACATCTTTCATGCATTGAAACTTAGGAACAAGATATGTGATTTTATTTAAATATTCTGTAAAGTATTTTTATTTTTCGAATATTCTTCTTGTACGTGTAAATACTTTTATGGGCTGATGGCCTTTAATTTGTAAATAAAAGACCATTGTGTGTCTATATAGGTACTACATGTAGACCTCTCTCAGATTTGTTCATTTCATGATGATATCTTCAATTCTCTAATTTTGATGAATATTTTGTCATTTTTGGTAAAAAGTGATATTTTCGACTTAAAAACCGCAAATCAGATTGCTTTGATGTTTTACATGTAGGTACCTCAGATAGACCTCTTTCAGATTTGTTCATTTTCTAATAATATCTTCAGTTGAAATGTGCATTGCTAACAGTGGAGCTATCTCAACTGAGATAGGTTGTTTTTATTCCTGTTACTGTGACCAAAATCATGTGCATCTATTCAAAAAACACTTGATTCATTAAAAGATGATACCTATTTAATTTATTTTACAATGTAATGATGATTTTTATAACTGATATACTCATTTTGATTGGTTAATCAAATGTCTTCTGAGATTCATGTGATTGAAAGAATAAATTGACAAATTGCTAATTACACATATCGGTTGTTTTAGTTTTGGGGGTGAATGTTGTATGCCTTTCTATGCCAAAAATTCAGTGGTTGTGAATGATTGCTCTTTGGCGAATGAAAATAAATTTTCATGGTTTTATCTATTTTTTGTTCATAGGCATCAATGCAAATGAAGATTTTTACAACTGCTATGTTTTCTATGTTGATGTTGAGGAAGACTCTGAGTCGTGTGCAGTGGGGATCACTGGTTATTCTATTCATTGGAGTTGCTGTTGTGCAGATACAACCCAAGGATACAGATAAACAGCACACTGAGAAATACTTGGAGCACATACAACAAGATACAGTATATGGTCTTTTCATTGTTATCCTTATGTGTCTGTCATCTGGTTTCTCTGCTGTTTATTTTGAGAAAATTCTCAAGGAAACCGCAGGATCTGTTTGGTTGAGGAATATACAACTTGGGATTTATGGTATCTTGTTTAGCACTGTTGCTATGTTCTTAAAAGATGGAGCTGCAATCAGAGAGAAAGGGTTTTTCCATGGCTACACTCCTCTTGTTTGGTTTGTTGTAGTTTGGCAGGCATTTGGAGGTCTGCTTGTGGCATTGGTGGTAAAATATGCGGATAATATACTGAAATTGTTTACGACAGCACTTGCCCTAGTGATATCTGTGGTAGCTTCTGTGTATCTGTTCGGTTTTCACATCAATCTACAATTTTGTTTTGGAGCTGGATTGGTTATATTGGCTGGATATTTATACACAAGGAATAAGAGCCAACCACAACCCCAAATATATGTTTAGATTTGCTGGCTATAGAGGGGAATAATTTGCGAGTGTGCCCACGTATTGTATAATACATTATTAAGTATTGAACATATTGATGTCCAGTTAATTAACACATTAACTACCACATTTGGCTATATGACATGCAATGTGTTAATGGTAGCAGGTTTTATTTATAGGCTGGTGGTTGTCTGCATGCTTTCAACGTGTGTAAATAGTTTGCGGTCAACATTGCCCTGTTTGTTTACATGAAATTATATATACACAGCAACCACCACCCTTTAATGGAATGAGATAGATGAGTTGCATGGACAATTTTTGAATAACACAGTTGAAACCATTTTAGCACAACAAATCATAATATTATGTCCAGCAAACATGTATGTCTGATCACCTGTTGTAAATTATTTAGTTTTTGGTAAATCAGTGTCGTAGGATGTAGGTGGGAATTATTTTATGAGAAGTTGATTCTTTAAGTATTATGCAAATGAATTCAATTACATTGCAGAAATCATAACAAGAAATTCAATTAATTATGTTTTATTAATTTAACTGCAGTATTATTATTATCGGTACCAGTAGTACATTTTTGTTGAACTTGGATTGGCAAACCAGAAATAACTGTTAAAAGGATGAGTTAATATTAAGATTGTTTTAGATATGTTCAACGATAGTAACATTTGACTAATGGGGATTTTTTTATTGTTATGTTAGCTCTGTTCTCGACAGAGTGGAGCTGTTTATATTACTGATTGTCTGTCATCCATTGTCGATGTCAACTTTACATTTTCAACATTTCTGTTACTTGATATACTTGTCAGTGGATCAGATTGTTTCGTGACCATATAATAATAATTTTTCGAAAATTATATTCTATCAAAAGTAGATAATGGGATATGGCTTAACTGCTGTCTTGATTGATCACATAAATAATAATGTTTAGTTTTTGTTTCAGGGTTTTTATAGTGCCCTTGCCTATTCATACCAATTGTATGTTTTAAGGAGATTTTATCTACTTTTGAATAGATATTAATTAATATTGATAACAATATTAAACCTCTCATTGTTTTCATAGTCAAACCATATCCAGGGGTATTAAGTGATAATATTGGTAAAAGCAAGTTGATTTATAAGTGCATGGAACCCACATGGAATGGGATCCTTACGGCAATGTCATGATACATGGTTATGTAAGGTTAATATCTGGTTATCTATTTTTATCATATTTCTTCTATGTTTCATATATATACATATTATTATAATAAAAAATAATATACTTGTGATATCCTTATATCAATGGTGTGTATGCTTTCCACAAATAACACGGGATAATCAATAACATCAGAGAATTGGCGATTGTTTTTTTTTTCGTGACAATAAATCAAATGTCTTGCAGAAAATAAATAAAAGTATTGCTGTACAACAATAGTGATAAGATGAAACTTTCTGCTGCTCTGCGGGAGCCCTTAATGTACAGCAGAAGTTACGATCTGTGTATCATGTCAAAGTTCATTAAACTGGACTGCATCAATTTATACATCTATTGACTTGCCATAAGGGCAACAACAATATCTGTTGTCATCTTGGAAGATGGAGAATTGCCTGAAAGGGTACCCTTGCTCAACAACATTGTCTTAATATTTTTATCATCATTTGCAGTGAACAAGTCACAGAGTTAAATCATACCAAAAGGGAAACAGTGAACCCAATATTTTATCATTTAACACCTATAATCACCCCTGACTTAGGAATCATGAATAGATAGAGCTGTTGGTGTAGTGATTATCTGTCGTCCTGCATCCTATGTCCCACGTCCATAACTTCTTCTTGAAAAGTGTTAACTCTATTGCTTTCATATTTGGTGCACATGTTCCATGGGTTTTAATCATTTCGTGACTGCATATTCAAATCTCTATTTTTAGTCCCCGGTTGGGCGCAGTCCAAAAACAGGGACTTATAGATTTACCTCTGTGCGTCCTGACCTACATGTATATATTAGACATGCCTGAACCGATTACATTCAAAGTTCACACATACATCATACATAATATTACACATATGCACATCAATTTGTTTCTCATTTTTGTACTGAAAAATCATCAAAACCAAGCATTTCTCGGCTGTTTACAGATTTTTTTCAACTTGATACATACATTGAACATTATGGGACCTTGATGCACATATTTTATGTTTCAGATCAGATATAAAATGGCTGACTGGCACCCATTTTGTTTTAATGAATGCAGTTTTAGTGCCATATCTCTTACATGCTTTGGCTGACTATGTTCAAATTTTATATATTTATTAAACGTCCTGTAGTTGATATACAGTTTTATTGGTTTGAACATCCAATTCAAAATGGACGAATGGTCAAATCATCAAAAATCAAGCATTTTTGGCATTCCAGAACTGCATCTTGGTTGTTTATAGATCGATTTCGTTCAAACTTGGTACATACCGTAAAATCTGTATTAGAAGCCACATTCCTAATAGAAGTTGCACCCATATTTTTTGAACAATTGAGAACCAAAAATTCATGATTTCTCATATGTGCATCCCCTCTGTTGCATTGTACAATTTTAATAGAAATCGCGTCTTCTAATACAGATTTTACAGTACATTAGACACTTGGTCCTTGATGTATGTCATTTTGTTTTTCTGATCAGATTCAAAATGGCTGACTGGCGGCCATTTTGTTTTTAATGAATGCGATTTAGAGCCATATATCTGACATGCTTTGACTGATTATGTTAAAATTTTATATATTCATCATACATCATAGATATAAAGATGTATTCAAAATGGCCGACTGGTAGTCATTTTGTTTCACTTATTGCTGTTCCAGAGCAATATGGACAAGTACTCGTTTGACGATCAGATACAAGATAACGGAATGTCAAACATTTTAATGTTAAAATATTATAATAATCATCACCTTGTGGATTCATATCTCGGACATGTTTATGTTCAACTGTATTACTATAACCGCTACTCCATGCTTTAATACTTGGTATATATGTACCTTGGCCTCTATTAGATTTGAATATTTTGTGTCAAATAATTTTTGGCATTTTTGATCAAAATGCTATTTGACTTGAACTACTACCTGTACCGTAGTTTGATTGATTTGTTACTTGGTATATACCATATTTGTCTGACTTAGCGACCATGATCGACTCGCATTCAACTTAGCACTCATCCCTTCCGAAACGCCCCAAACAAAATTTTCTGATCACTTCCTTTTGATGACGATCGTGTTGATCAAAACATGGGCAGGTCTGTGTTATTGACTGCTGGATGATGGTAGTCATGCATGATGATAGACACAATTTGTCCAGGAGAGATGAGGGGCTCACTTGCTACAAATTTGGACTCCTGTGCTTTGTGTAGTAATGTACCATGCTTTCCCTGTGACAATTATCTATGTCCAGGTTTCTTTTAACCAATATTCACAATCACCACAAGTCATTCAGCTTTTACCTCCAAAACCTTTTTATGTGTCATAAGATGTCATATGTTGACCTGCACGTTGAGTAATGGCATTTTACCTCCAAAACCTTTTTATGTGTCATAAGATGTCATATGTTGACCTGCACGTTGAGTAATGGCATTTTTTTTGTATTTAAAACATTTTTTATTGAGTCAATTTACATACTGTGGAATACTTTATTTTCGCTGGAATTAATTTTCGCTGAAAAGGCTTTTTGGGCGTTTTGCTTGGAATTTATTTTCACTGATTTTTCATGAGTTTAATGTGGAATATAGGAAAAAAAGTATATTCGCTGGATTTTATTTTCACGGAATCATCCCTTCAGCGAAAATAGCGAAAATAAATTCCAAGCGAAAATAAAGTATTCTACAGTAAGCACTTTACGTATAATACAGTAGTCACACAATGAGGCAGTTCATATTTGTCTCAGTGAATCATTCATTTTTGACAGACACCTGTACAAAATACTTGGACTAAAGCCAGCTAAATTTTTCTGTTATCTTGCATGTTTTATAAATCTATTCACATCTAAATGCAGCACTTTTTTTTGCAATGAGACATTTGTTTTTATTCTAAAATATCTCAATTACTTTCAATAAAGCTGGAAATTATGTTCCTTAAAATAATTAAACAAATAAGGCACCAATGTTTTTGTAAGATATTTACATCTTTTAAGGACATTCGGTAGACTGATTCCTCACTGTTGGTTCAACTCCAAAACTTGTTTGTACTCAAAATTAATTATGACAATGCATATTTATATTGAAACAAACTATGATAAAGGGAATTATATTATATAACAAAGGGCAAGGTCACCAGAGTTCAACTATGTTATTTATTTAGGTGGTGTGGTTCTTAGTGGGGATGTTTGGCTATAACTTGTCTGGTCGCATGGACTCCGGAAAATCAGTGGAAACTTTTTCTTGATTGTTATACCCATAATACTACTAATCATTTTTTACGCTGTTTTTTATTTAAATTTTAATATTAACCAATAGCAGAAGCGTTTAGGGCACGTGTAACTGAGTATAGAAGGGAGCCCCTAGTATTGCTCATATTAGAATTTTAATTATCATTGTAATTATTATTGTAATTATTAGTGCAATTATTATTGTAATTATCATTGTAATTATTATTGTAATTTGTATTGTAATTATTAGCTGTCTTGTGAGCAATTTATTGTTTTGGTGTTGATAATCCCACACCTTATGTGGGAGTGTATGTCTGGGTTGTATATCGATGAAAATTGGTATAATTATTATATTTTGAAATGCGCAAAAAACACAATTCTAGATGAGGTGGGATATTTCTACCTCCCTATAGCTATAATTTTTTGGTATATGAAAATTAGAATACATTTAGCAAAACTGGAAATCTATTTTATTTTATTTTACTGCTATTTGATATAATAAACTTCATTCAAAATAATTTAATTATTGACATAAACAAAATAATGTCGATGTGGGATTGTTTACTGTTGCATGTTCCTTCACGGGCTGTTTTGGGGTTTCCCATTGGAAAAAGTACAGTGGCTGTTTAATGGTCTCATACCACGAATTAGAACTCCATAGACGACAATGTTAGCATTTGGGTGAATTTATCCAAGCAAAATTGTTAGAAAGATCAAAATATTGTTTTAATTTAATAGAAATCTGACCAGCCTGAGTAAAACACAACACCTACATAATGGATGTAAACAAAACATACATTTTGTTTTTCAAAATTCAATATTCGCAGAAACACAGCCAGTTTGGAAGTGTCTAATTGAGAGTTGCCCAGGTCCACAGGTCACCAGTACTTGTCAATAAACAAACCTACACACCTGAGACCTAATGTGAATGAATGGGCAATTATGACGAATCAAAAATCATCATATAAATTGTATATTTGCAGTGATTTCCTCCACCCAACAGTTCCTAAATGGGTATTCACTTAGAGGGTAGATGCACTTGGTCTATTATGGATATGAAGATATGACACTAATATACTATTAAACGAGAAACATATTCTGTCTTTAGTTAGTATATGCTGCTTATAAAGAAGATTCAGTGACAAGAATTACTGAACAAAGTATGGGGTTAATACTGGCATGTATACACCACACCGTAGCACACAGGGAAACCATCACTGAATGGTTCATGGAGATGGGTACAACGAGAAACCACCTGCGTTCAACCAGGAACGTTACAGTAATAAACCTAACAATAATACAAATATACCAATGTTCAATTGCATCTTTAGAAATAACATTTATATTAGTGTACAGTAAAGTGTAATATATAACATAAAATAGTTTACAATGAAAAACAGTCACAAATCAATGTAGTCTCTCCTAATGCCAAAAAGTTGTATAAATATTCCCCAGTCTGTCTGACCACGTTGTCTTCAGTTGTACGCAATAGATAAATAAATTTCTGCTCTTTTTTCACTTTATATTTGATATCTGTTGTTATTCGATACTGGAATCACTAAATTATATGGTCCAACATTTGCCTAACTGATAGGCCATTTTGACGAAAGTTTTGGATGAGTACTAAATCAGTTAAGTTTATGAAAAAGAACTCCGAAAAAAGGAAACGGGTGTCTGCTCGTCCATATTTTGTGAAGAGAAAGCCAAGACCGATTCCGTCGTGTATTGCTATATGCGAGCACAATTTGGTATCTTCGTAAGGGGGGAATACGTGGTGTCCAAAGACTGTTTTAATGGACTCTAGATCATCTTATACCATATAATGTGGACCACTAAAAGAAACTATGAAGGTACCTGAAGATAGAAACCAAAGTTGAAACCATTATCCGGTTATCACAAGCTGACAAAATACACTCATGGTTGGATATGAAATGACCAAAATGCGTATGTCGTGCGTTATTGATATCAATTTTGCGATCATGAAAGATAACAACGATGTGAATTTTCTGATTGATGCAGTTATTGATATACAGGTATCAATGGCTTTGAGATGCGTGATATGAAAGTTGAAACGTCTACAATTAACAGTGCAAGACTGAAACGAATATTATACTGTGAAAGATTAATTGAGTGTTATGTGATAGGTATTTTTGATGGTTAAAAACCTTTCACTTAGGTAACCGGGATTCGGTCGTTTCTACGCTAGGCTGACAAAAAACACACACAAGCTTCGTTCATGTTCCCAAAACGATTCTCTGCCAAGTCCCTAGCTTTCACCCGAGACAGCATTAAATCCATCTTTATTTCTTGTCACCCCTTAACCAATTACAATCAGTATAAGAGACTCCGAGGCCTTTCCTTCCAACAAACAACCAATCACATGAAAGTTTTACACATCATAATCAATTAATTACTCGTCAAGCTGTCTAGAGAAAACATTTCTATACATTGTCAACGCTAACTAATATTGATGGGGTAATAATCTCGCACTAACATTCCACCAAGATACTACCTTTTTTAAACTCGCAAACAACATTGGTTTAGAATTACAGCTACTGTCTTGTATCTTAAAAACTGCAGAGTCATAAGATGTTTTTGGTTGATTTCGACCAGCTCGCCATCTGGTCTTGTCATTAACCTTTATCAGTATATGTCATGACAACCACTGTCAAACTGACTGAAATATAAATCATGATACAACCCCCTGTTTTACATTCTGCATGTTCTCCGAACATACCGTTCCAATACCAAGGATGTCATCACATTTATATTTCACACGTCAAATACATCAACAATTGTTAAGCAAGTAAAATACACTCTAATATAACAAAATACATAGTTTCAAATGAGTAAATACAATGATTACATATGGTAATTATAATTTCAAATAAAAAGCTATAAATTTAAACACTACTGATATGATTCTAAAATACAATAGTTATATATATTTAAATAAAAAGATTATGAGGTTAAATACATTGGTTATATTTTCGAATATCCTACTCTATCAAGGAGAGGTGCCAGCACTTCACTTGCTATCCCAATTATTCAGTATTGGGTTCCCTATCTACTGCATACTAATAATATCCCTGGGAATCTCGGTGTATATACTTCAGATAGACCCACCAATAATCTATAATGATTCCCTACCTCTTCCACAGCCATGCACTTACTATCTTTCCACTTTGGTATCTTAACGGCTTTGGGCAAAGGAATTACACGTTCTACACCATGAAATTTGTATTTTAAATCACCCCATTCGATATTCAACACGGACGAAATTATACCACGTTCAACTGTTAAATTCTCGATCACGGGTCGCTTTGCAAAGGCCAAATGGCTCGGAGACACGTACAGGGTCATAACATTTACCAAGACATACAGCTTGTCATTGGATATCTCTAAAATTAACTTAGTACGGGGCAATTTAGGTGCACGATACATTATAGAGCGATTACGATAACACTTGCACAATCGAATAACCGCCAATATTAATAAGAATCCTGAACACATTAAAATCAGAATTAACGTTTCATTTCGAAGTTGGATCATGGAACTCTTCAAATCTCGCAAGGGGTGGTCCGTAATTAACTCGTCTACTGGCAAATATAACGTTTTAGCCCGGGCCCTGGGAAGGGTTGCAATCAATATGCTCAAAGTTCTCACCTTACAAACTGTATATACTGACAAAATCAGTGACCCTGTGCTTATAATAGCCAGAATGGTTTCAATTATAGTAATAGTTTTGACTTCCAAAAACGGTAAGGCAGGGGTTTCATCCGTAATGTCGCTAAATAATTTGTCTACTTTTGAATAATAAATTGGTTTATTTTTTCTTAATAAATCTGCCGTTCTGTTTAAATCTACCACCAAACGTGCATCAGAACGTACAATTTCCTCGAAATTCCCTCTGTTAATGGTGATGTTAGGGAGTTGTACTCGCCACGGGTTTTCATACATCGATTCCCCCGTAATTTCTGTCAAATCATCTGGGTCATAAAAGGGTATTAAGAATGGCAAATTTACCGGATGCAGAAACGTGGGGGCCTCGTCTTCTGTGCAACTGGTTAACAATGGCGATATATAGAGATTGTCGGAATTTATAGCGCATCCACAGGGCAATTTAATTATACACATTGTACAACCTTCAATAGGCTCAGGGCTTTTATCCCCGCATGCTATTAACCATTTAGTATCATTGCTATTTACCAAAATATTCCCCTGTCCGATTTCGAGAATCTTAGGGTCGTATACTGGGTTGAGTATTAAATCTATTTTACATGTGTTATGAATTTCCTCTTTATTATCATAGAACAAGGCCTTCGTACACGACGACTTACGCATATTTATCATGGTAATCACAGAGGGACAATCTTTTACTGTCAGACCAGTACAAGACGAAATTTGGTCTGCACTCATTTCAATGTAGTAAGTTTCATCTTCATTAACCCCAAAATACTCTGCAACTGACGTTACCTTCGTGCGCCCGTTCTTTGCTGTATTATTGTCGAAATGCTGAGGTTTATCACCTAAATTATAAGGGAGGAGCATAGGCATGACTATCACTTTATACACTTCGAATATGTCGTTTTTTATAGTAATGGGGATTCCAACCTTTATGTACACATTATTGTCTGTACGCCGAAATGTCACTCTCGCATTATGGTAATAATAATTCAAATTCGTGTATGCTATATCAAAATTAGGATATTTCTTTCGTAGCTTCTTTCGCACTGCCCTTAAAGCATCCCCTAACACTCTCGGTCCTATCAACTGCAAAGGTAACCTTTCTTGTAATAACACGTCAATCGAACTCACCCTACGTTGTGTCTCACTTTCAAGTAACTGTAACGCTTGTAGGCGTTGAATAGCATATCGAAACATTAAATGTGTGGATCGCCGTTCATAATTTAATTCCTTTTCTAACGCCTCTTGATTTAGTTCCATTCTGTTCAAGCGCTTTCTCCATTGCGATAAATCAGATACGATTGAATAAATGGCCTCATGATTTTCCTTAATCCCATTCAGAGCATTCCCTATTCTTTTATTCGTTGTGAAAACATATGAGTTTAAATCATCTTCGTACGCAACAATTTGATCTGTCATAACCTCGGTGGAACTTTCCAATGCCGCTACATGCCGTCTCAAAATATTTACGTCGTTCGACGTGGCCGTTCCGAATAAAGATTTCGATACCTTCCCTACAAAGTCTAATAATCCCCTCTTCTGCCGTTCATTTCCCAAATTCTTTTTCTCTATCTTTGGAAATAACACACGAATCGCTCGTTCATCTCTCGAAATATGATACATATAGAACTTATTCTGTTGTTCGACTAACTTCAAAGTTTCCCCGTATTCCTCACAAAACTTCGGAATGAGGTGAACTGTTTCGTTCGAACATAATGACTCATTCACACTCATCATAGGAATATCTAAATAAGGTATTGCGAACGTATGATGCCAGTACGTTAGGCTGTTATCGATGTTTGCTACCCGTTCAAACAATACTCCATAATTGGGGCGCAGAACATAATCTCTCATCTGCACAGACGGTTTCCATCGTACGACCAGTAATACACTAATAAATATCAACGCTATTCTCATCTTGACATCAATTTCTCGGGAGACGCACTATAAATTAGTAATGAAATAAAAAGAAAGGGGTATGACACATGATAAATGAAAAATTCGTGGCCAATTCTCAATTTGCGTGGTCGAATGGTAAAATTAAGTACCCACCTAAAGCGTTTCCTATGTTCTCATCAAATTGTCCATGGCGTCACCGCCCGGCGTCTTCATGAAAGTGTGACCCCCAACACCAAACCCGTACGTAGCTATAGTGCGGACATAACACTTCCATGTAATTTAAACTTAGGCTTTATCATGGATTCTTTCCACGCTCCTTGAGAAATTATCTCGTATGAATGAATTCGTTAAGTATTGTCGTTAGTAATGAATGATGTGCGTCCCAGGGCCTAAATAACACTCGTCTTGTCACACACTAATCTCTTTTTAATATACTTCTAAACCATTAATCAACTTTTCCCGCCTTCTTTTGTTTGCTTTCGTCGATCCCATAAGGGGTATCGGATGGTCTTCTAAAAATAATCTCGCCTGTTCGTTTAAATTCTCATAACATTCCCAAGAATTTTGATCTTTTGGGTACCCCACCCATTTAATAAGATACTCTTTTCTACCGTTCCTTAGCCTACCCTTAATAATCTTTTCGATACCAAAATATCCGCTATTTTTACTATTCATCTCTGTGCCTCTGGGCCCTACCGAATCATTTTCTCCTTCGGGTATATCATCTAAATTAGGAACATTTTCTCCAGGAATTTCCGTTTGAGTGGACGGGGGTTCACTTTGCATTTCCGTACCCCTCTCATCAGCATTCACGATTTCAAACTCAGGGGCTTCCTCAAATATATCTCCTTCATTTTGTTCTTCGCGTAAAGCTCCGCGTTTCAGTCTGTTTACATGAACTATATTTTTAAATATTTTCCCATCGCATACGCGTTGCAATCGAAAGTTCACGGGAGATACTTTTTCGAACGTGCGATATGGGCCGTGCCACCGATGTTCTAGTTTTTTTACTCAATCCCGATGTTGCTTTAGGCGTGTACAAATAAACAATATCCCCAACTTGGAACGTACTTTCTTTCGCTCTTCTGTCAAAATAATATTTCATTTTTTCTTGATTAGCCTCAATGCATTTTAAAGCAGTCTCATGGGCAACCTTTAATTTTTCCTTCAGTAATTCCGCATAATCTCGGGGTACTTTATTCTCTTGTTCTGGTTCTAATAACACTGTGTCTATTGGCAACGTCGCCCGTCTCCCATATGTTAAGTAAAACGGTGTTTCTTGAATCGTTTCCTGTTTAGTTACTCTATACGCAAATAACGCGGCCGGTATAAATACATCCCAATCTTCCTGTCTAGAGTCGCAAAACATACTTAATATTTGAATTAATGTTTGATTAAAACGTTCCGTATTCGCGTTACATTGTGGATTATATGGCGTCGTGTTTGCTTTTCTGATTCCAAACATTTGGCAGGTCGCTTTGATTACTTCCGACAAGAAATTTTGACCCCTGTCTGACAAGAGACATCTTGGTGCTCCGTACCTGCATATAATTTCATCAAATAGAATCCTAGCTGTTGTTCGAGCATTCATGTTTTCCGTCGCGAACGCCTCGGCCCATTTCGTAAAATAATCCGTAAACACAATAATATACCGATTTCCCGCCCGAGTTTTATGCATGGGCCCAATAAAATCAACTCCGACCCTATGCCAAGGGGCTTCTATTTTTAACGGTATCAAGGGGGCCTTGGAGCGTAGTTTAGGAGATTTCCTAGTGGCGCAATCTACACACGTAGACACCCAACTATGGATTTCAGAAGCCATTTTTGGCCAATAATAACGCTGCCTGATTGAAGCATAAGTTCTTGCAAACCCAAAATGACCTGCCGTTACTTCATTGTGAAATTGTTCTAAAACGCGATTTCTTAATTTATGCGGAATGACTAACTGTTTTACGCAATCCTGTTCTTTACTAAATTTACCCTTGGGGAACCAGAGGTGATATAATTTTCCATTCTCCATAACATATTCGTCTCTAGTATAGGCTAATATTCGCGCCTTGCGCGGTTCAGGCGGTAGGGTCCCGTTTATTAAATAATCTATTATTTGGCTTATCTCTGGGTCGGCTCGTTGCATTTCGCTAACATTACACCAGCCTGTTTCTGCAGGCGTTCCACCGACTACATTTTCTTCACAATATACGTCTACTGTTCCTTCATTATTAATTTCCGGTTGGACTTTATCAGTCACTAAGGATACTATTCCAATCAAATCATCGTCCTCCTCTAATTCTGTGATCGTTTGGGGCCCCTCATAGGTACGTCTAGACAATGCATCCGCGTTTTGGTGAACCTTACCGGGCCTATGTACAACTTCAAAATCATACTGTTGTAGGGCAATGACCCACCTTCCGATTCGGCCCTTAGGTCTTACTAACCCAAATATATACTTTAAACTTGAGTGATCTGTTATTACCTTGAACTTTGCGTGCCTTAAATACGGGTCGAAGTATTTAATTCCTACCACTACGGCCAAAGCCTCTAATTGTGTTATAGGATAATTACGCTCTGCCGGGGTCAACGCCCGCCCGCCATACGCAATAACTCTCTCACGTCCGTCTTGTATTTGCGATAAAATAAAACCGATGGCTTGGCCAGAGGCGTCGCAACTTAATATAAATGGCTTCTCAAAATCGGGGTATGCCAATATAGGCGGATTTGTTAGCGCTTCTTTCAGCTGTTCGAATGCCTGTTGACATTCTTCCGTCCATTCAAACGCAATATTTTTGCTAGTCATTGTATTCAAAGGCCTGGCTATTTTCGCATATTGGAACACTAACTTTTTATAATAATTACAAATACCTAAGAATCCTCTCAAACTTCTTACATCACGTGGAACGGGGAAATCCCTTATGGCTGCACATTTTTCTGGATCTGCTCTGATACCGTCCTTACTTATCACGTGACCTAAATAATTAACCTCTCTACACGCAAAATTACATTTTGATAACTTCAGTTTTAAGTTAGCCTTTCTTAACCTTTGGAATATTTGATTCAGGTCCCCCAAATGTTTCTCAAAAGTATCGGAAAATACGATTATATCATCTAGATAAACTAAACAACTTTTCCAATTCAATCCCCTAAGCACAATATTCATGAGCCGTTGAAATGAATGTCCACTCCCAGCGACCCCCATCGGACATCGGTTAAATTGATAATTCCCAGCATGGGTCGTAAATGTAGTGAGTTCACGACTATCTGGGTGTAGGTCTAATTGGAAATATCCACTTTTTAGATCAAGCGTCGAAAAATATTTGGGTTTGGCTATTCCCAAGGAGTCAAAACAATCCACTATTAAGGGTAAGGGATATGGTTCTAATTTTGTGATTGCATTCAACTTCCTATAGTCGACACAGAATCGATAAGCACCCCCAGGTTTCGTAACCAAGACAACCGGAAAACTCCATTCCGAAACAGAAGGTGAAATTATATCTTCAGATAACATATCATTAATTTGTTTTTCAATCTCCGATCTTTTTTGAGGAGTGACCCTGTATGGCCGACAACTAATTGGGTCGGGGTCGCCTACTAATCTTATTCTATGTTGGATTAATTTTGTGTGACCCATGTGTCCTGCAATTTCGGCAAATATATCTCCATTCATATTTAGGAATTTCCTTAACCTTTCTTTTTGTTCAGAGTTTAAATCTGCCCTCGCCATGTCAATATTGAAAGGGTTTACTGTTTCACTAGGGTGATCATCGTACTTGAACTCATTCAAACTTAAGTGCTCCCCCTCTGAGCCGACGTTAATTATGCCAGTATCCGGGGTCAAACATTGTATCATTCCAACTTTAATGCCTCGAGGAATTTGAATTTCTGTGTCTAACGGATTCATTACTCTAATTGGCACTTTATTCTTATGTATTTCAAAAATGCCTTTTGCAGTCAATAACCCGTACTTAGATAAATTATTCACGCACTTATTTTCTGCAATTACTCCGTTTGGATAATGATATCGAGTTTTACAAGTCATAATTTGCTGTGTCTTGGGAGGAATTGTAATACTATTTTGTGTCCATATTGGCGACTTCGGTCTCAAATGAAACTTTCGGGATGAGAAATCAATAACTGCTTTATGTTCCGCTAGAAAGTCTGCTCCAATTATCACATTACTTTTTGTATAGTCGACAATGTGGAAAGGAATAGTCACTTTTTGACCCGCTATTTCTGCCCTAACATAAATTCGACCCCTGAGCGGAACTATTTGACCGTTCACAGTACGTGCTGAACTTCGAAGGGGGGGATATATTTTACGATTTCTCAAGTTTGGAAAGTTTCGTATGAAACTTCTTGAAATAACTGAAATCTCAGCTCCCGTGTCTACCAATGCCCATACATAATCATTATCTAATTTTACTTTAATTACATTATTTCTATAGATATCGGTTGATACTGAACACAAAAGAGGGCTGTCTACCATTCTTTTCTTATGGCTAATCAGTCTATTCTCCGCCCTTACTAAAATAGACTTTTTGGGTTTAAATTACCCCCTTGTTTTTCGTTATCACAATTTTTAGCAATATGGCCTTTCGCCCCACAACTATAACAAATTATATCTTTCGAATTCCCTTTTTGTGCTTCCCTTCGACACTCCCTTGCCCTATGACCTCTTTTGCCACAATTATAACAATTTCCACTGAAATAATTTCCACGGCTGTAACAGCCGGCTGCTGAATGACCCTGCTTATTACAAATGCCACATACCGGAATTGTATTGAATTGTCTACCTTGGTAAGTTAGGTTTGAACCAACCTGACTCTCTGGTCCCTGGAACTGCTGCGGGCTGTATACGTACTGCGGTCGATGTTGTTGTAATAATTGTTCAGTTTTCTGTGCTAACCTTTCCACGCTGAATTCAATCGCTGATAGATCTGCGCCATTCTTTTTTTTCTCGCCTTCCTGCATCTGACAAGCTATCTCACTCAGTCTGGCTCTTCGTCTCGCTTCATCAATGGTTTGAGGTTGATGGACAATCACCTGACTCTTGATGTCATTCCGTAGCCCGGCGCGAAAATAACGTAATTGTTCTTCGGGTGTTTTACGAAGTCGGGCACAACGCGACTTGATATTTGCCGCGTAATCTTCTACGGATTCGTCGGCCCCTTGCTTTCGCTCAGACAGTTCTTGTTCTAGTATCCAGTCTAAATCGGCGTTTTCAAAATATGCAATAAAGGCCGCCGTTAAAGCTTCATAATCATCTCTTACTTGGGCTGGCAATTCATTTACCCACATCTCGGCTGGGCCAGTCATCAACATTCTGAATCCTGCCGCTTTTCTATCATTCGGCAGTTGGTTAAAGTCTGCGTACGCATTAAATCTCTGTAACCAGGATGTTGCGTTCTCTGATTGTTTACCTTTAAACGGAGCTGGCCCGATTCCCATGTTGACAGGCGTTGGACGATTTTGAAGATCTTCCACCACTTCTTGAATTCCTTCTACCGCTTGTTGTGTCATTCTTTGGTCTCCAACAATGGCTTGTGTCATTTGTCCAAGATGTTCCGTTAAAACTTCACGAATCCCTTCCATCATGTATGTCTTTTGTCTTGTAATCATACAGTGTTCCCAGGATGATTTTTGTGTTGAACACAATGCCCAAGGGTTATCCACCACGTGTGATAGGTATTTTTGATGGTTAAAAACCTTTCACTTAGGTAACCGGGATTCGGTCGTTTCTACGCTAGGCTGACAAAAAACACACACAAGCTTCGTTCATGTTCCCAAAACGATTCTCTGCCAAGTCCCTGGCTTTCACCCGAGACAGCATTAAATCCATCTTTATTTCTTGTCACCCCTTAACCAATTACAATCAGTATAAGAGACTCCAAGGCCTTTCCTTCCAACAAACAACCAATCACATGAAAGTTTTACACATCATAATCAATTAATTACTCGTCAAGCTGTCTAGAGAAAACATTTCTATACATTGTCAACGCTAACTAATATTGATGGGGTAATAATCTCGCACTAACATTCCACCAAGATACTACCTTTTTTAAACTCGCAAACAACATTGGTTTAGAATTACAGCTACTGTCTTGTATCTTAAAAACTGCAGAGTCATAAGATGTTTTTGGTTGATTTCGACCAGCTCGCCATCTGGTCTTGTCATTAACCTTTATCAGTATATGTCATGACAACCACTGTCAAACTGACTGAAATATAAATCATGATAGTTATTAAACCTTCACGTCAGAGGTACCAAGTTCGGAGAATTCTCCACCTTTCTATCGAACAAAGACACACAGAGAATCGAATCGTTTCGCATTTGGTCTTAGCCGCATTGTAACTCTCCCAAGACCGCGTTAACACTGCGTCAAGGCTGCCCCAGGACTGCTTGCCTCGGGGTGAGCTTGCCACAACTAACTGAGATCAGCTTTATTCACTTTTCAACTGTTAGCCTATTACAGAGAAGTTTAAGAGCTCGAGGCGCGGCCTCCACACATATAGCCAATCACGCAAAGTATTCAACACGCCATAATGTCTGATTAATTGCCCCCGATGTCGGGAATAACTTCTACATGAACCCGTTAGTTCGGCGTCACAAGTATTAGAACAACACTTCATAGTTGACATTTATATCAGCCAGTTGAACCTGATCAAGTCACGAGCAGGTGTGGATTATCCAGGGGTCATCAGTGAAAGTCGCTATGACTGCGAAAAAGCGGTCTCACCTAAGCACATGGAAATATAAATCATGACAATACCATGTTATGATTAGAAATCTAGACCACTATAAATGATGCACTGCTATGCAAGATTGGATATTGGCAATATACGATGGCAGTATGAGCTATTTTCATTGAAGGGGTGGTTCAGTGAATTAAAAATAAAATCTAGCGAATATAATTTGTTTCTATAAAAAATCAATGAAAATGAATTCCATACAAAACATTTAAAAATTTATTTCAGTGAAAATTAATTCCAGCTAAAAATAAAATATTTTATAGTATGCGTCTTTGTATTTTCACTGAAAGTACGGTACACTCTTTGTGGATTATGGGAACTAGGAATTACGCTTTTGAAACTCGTTTTGACTTGGATGCGAAAAAGTTTCCAATTTTACATTAATTGTTTTCATTTCTCCCAAACTCTGCAACTTCTTATTTAAGAATTTGAAATTTGTGCTCGCAACTATGAATTTACATTCACTAAATAATGAGACAAATCAATAAATAAATATACACATATATAACGTGTCTGTAGCCATTCTCGTGAATCTTCATTACCAGTACGCATTTCAACATCAAAACAACAAACTTAAGAATAGTAATATCGATCGAGTTTCGAAGTCAACATCACAAATAAGTTGCTACAGTTTAGAGATGGTTGATAAAAAGTATTTATTGCTACTTATTTACACATATTGTGTTCGTGTCAGAAACCAAATACACAATGTACTAGGTATTAATAAAATTGATGTCACTTTAATTTTAATTTCAGTTTAAATTGAACGTTATTATTTATTGATGCACCCATGTATATCATTGGGTTCATGGATATTCACATACCATAGATAGAACGTAGAATGTGTTTTCAAACATTTATTAACATTTATTATTATTAAAGTTTATTCTATCAGATAATAAAAACAAGGACCCATAATGTCCAATGTATTACATATCTATCTGTTAACAGCCGAGAAATGCTTGATTTTGATGATTTTTCAGTACAAAAATGACCGCCATTCGGCCAGCTTAGTCAGATCGTGAAACAAATTAATGTGCATATGTATAACGTTATGTATGATTTATGATGATGTTTGAATATAATCGGTCCAGGCATGTATAAGATATAAGTACGGACGAACACACGGATGCACGGACAGAGGTCAATCCGTAAGTACAATAATGGACTAATACTAATGTCCGGTGTGCCCATATTTATATAGTTCATTCGTTTGCTCTCTAGATGTCGACCGGGTGAACAATGCCTTTTTTTTACTGAGTCGTTACTTTTAGTGCGCCTTTTTATTCATTGGTATCAGTGCCAAACTTATTTTGTTCTTTGGTGAATCGCACTCTCGCGTTTCTTCAATGTGTTTATAAGAGTTTGCCAAGCTGAGGTTATTATTATTATTATTATTATTATGGTGGTATTTCAAACATAGTCCATATTAAAAGAAAAAGAGACAAACAAATATGTAAAAAGATGAAATGACAGACCATACGGATTTGAAAACAATATTAAATGCTGCACTAATCTCACATCACTATTGCTCCATCTCACATTCCTATTTAGCATGGCACAAACAAACGTTGCACGGTTTCAACAAAATGTTATTATCACAGTTGATTTTCTATTAATACATACATCATAACTGGCAGCGATACAGAATGTTTTACAAGTTATTTTATGTCCCAGATAAATAAACTGGTCAACATTACAGTGGCCCCTCGCTAAGTCGCGGGTGTTGGGATCCAAGCAAAAACCGCGACTTATCGAGGGCCGCGACTTACCGAGGGACGTCGTAAAAGAGGGAGGTCGTGCATTGAAAAACATATAAAAAGCACATATAAACCCTCGGTTTAGTTAATTGATGTATCATCACATGTGTCAGGAAGTATTCGAATAAAATCATGATTATGTTTGCTGTAAACATTGCGTTGATTATTTTGTTTGTGTCTGATTTTATGTGGGCCGCTTGCTGTTGCTTGCGACTTCGACGGTAACAGTTTCCAAAATAAACCAGTTTCATCGCAATTATAAACATGTTCGTCAAAATAACCACCTTCATAGATAATTTCGCTCAGTTTTTCGGGAAAAGTTCCGACAGCGTCAATGTTCCCAGATCGAGCTTGGCCTTGGATTGAGACTGCGTGTGTCGATAGCGTGTCTTCTTTGCCATCGCAAGAACCACCCTGAACTGGCCTTAAATTCAAAGTCGTCATATCTGAGTTGTATGCTTTGCATTGGGTGATGGGACCAGATAGTGGAGTTCCGGCAGACCGTTCTTAAAGAAACGTAAACAGCTTTATCGGTGTCATCATTGTCGGACATTTTCGCTTGTTTTTTCTGTTCAGTCCCGCCTCTTGGTCAACTTTGAAAACAAATTTACTTTTCATTTTTTACCCACCCACGAATAGTGGGCTCAACCACGTGCAACCCTTAACTTGGTTTGACACGGTCGATCGCCGTGAGTTTATGGCGTACGAACAGGCTGTATAGCTTTCGCTTTGATATGCTGCTCAATTGAGAAATAGAGATCAGAATTCTATGAATTCAACTCATTGTAGCGAGTTTTTGTAGAGGTATACCAAAATGGGACCGGCCAAGAAGTACGTACGGTCACTTCTCGACACCCCTGTTGACACCTTGAGTAAGGCCGCCGTCACCCATTGCATCTCAGCAATTGACGGACAGTAGGTGTTAAGTTGTCTTTTTAACGGTTAGTTAAAAACACTATGCAACGAAACATTAGTCTTTGTACTTCAAAACTGCTGTCAAAACACAATAGAAATTTTGGGAGCCATCCAAGTACCCGCGACTTAGCCGAATTTATTACATAAATACAATGGCGGGCCACAGTCCCTCAACGTTGAGGGACTGTGGGCGGGCAAATGTCCATGCAATTGCGACCATAGAAATGAGTAGATTTAGATTTATTTGAATTATAGATAATGTCATGCTCATCAGCGTATAACTCAAACCTTTAATAGAGGGCGCAATTACTCATATATCATCGGCGTAGCTCAAATTGTTTATAACTTTATCACCAATCCTCGGGGGCGGACATCCGGGCATTTTCACCGCCTGGCAACCTGCGGCGGTGAAAACAAAGGCCCAAAACTCACAGAAAACGGTACTTTGGGATGATTGTTGAGACTCCTCTGAACACTGCAACAAGATTAGCCCTACGTGTGTAACATATATAAATTTGGTTAATCGGGATTACTTCAAAGTTGAGTTTGTGTTGTTTTCTCGAATTTTCACCGGCTCGACCGGCGTTCCACAGCAGCGCGCACAGAGCCCATAGAAATGCATGGTACAGTATTAAGCAAATAACACCGAATAAACGGCAAGGTAAAGACTATGTCTAATTAGAGGGGAGGCAAGGGGGGTAGCTGGTACGGCTTTACGGGAAATAAAAAGGGCTTTTCACAATTTACGAAGAAAAAAAAGACGTTTTTACAGTTTACAGTGTTAACAAATGGAACATTGAATGGTCCGAAGAGCTCTCCGACTCAAATTCTCCGCCATTGCTGCGCCGTGTGAAGAGACGCATGCGCATATTACCCTCGTAATGCTCTTCATTCGGTTAGAGGGCCTTTTACGTCTTGACATTCAATTTTGTAGTGAATTGTGTCATCTAGTCGTTTTACAGTTTCTAAAATGTAATTTCCCTGGATTATTCTTTACGATTTTTTTTATTTGGATGTGAATTGTTGTATGTACGAGAAAAATGACACATTTTTACAGTGTACGAAACAAATATTTGATTGATTGCGTTGTACGTCTAGCCTGTGATTACATAGCTCTGTGTACGGGTCTGTGAATGTGGAGGCGCTCCTATTCATCGGGACCTTATCTGCGCCCCAATACACAGCCCTGTGAACGACCATAGGCATTTTCAAAAACACTACACATGTCATACAAAATGTCTCATTTCGGGACGAATTCGTACCTCTTTGCACCAAAAGCAGCGTCGATCACCTTAAGGTATAGATGCAGGTTCGTGGGCACTTGAGAGTGAATTTTCTTTTTTTTTGCTTTTTATTATCCAACCAGTCTTGACTATAGACTGTGAAAATTTCACAGCATTGTGAATAGTGGAACATACTCAAAAGACGATTTTAAAATATAGAAAACTGGTACAAACATTCTCTCTTTTGAATGCTTAACAAGATTTAGCAAGGCTGTACATAAATAATCAAAAAGAAACATGGTGAAAAAAAAGTAATGACGGGATCTCCATATTATGCACTATATTTAACTTTTTACAAAACGATAATAGGTTTAAATTTGGAACTGTTACAGCCATTTTAATTATGAGCATTAGCAAACTTCTTACTAAGTGAATGGTTATGCAAATTAGCCATTATCTCCACTTGTGTTTTTCAGTTTACTATGGAAGTTCAAATCTAAATAGCTCGCACAATTCTTGTTTATTTTGAGTGAAACTTTCACACAACGTTTATCAGTTGTTTATTAACAAATGGGCGTCCAGGCGTATATTTAGTATGTTTTGTTTTTATATTACAAAGTTGTCAAGCAGGATGTGTGCCGTATAGTCAATCCCGGTCAGTAGTTCACACTTCGAATGTCATTGTCCGAGAATGCAAAGCTTTAAAAATAAGCCCAGACGTCCTTTTGTTCGTAGAGACGTTGTCAAAATAGTGTGAAAATGTCAAGAAAAACTGACAAAAACTGTGGGAGCTAATTAATTTTCAATCTCTCTGACCAACCAGAAAACACGAACGGAGATAATGGCCGTTTTATGTAAGTGACGTTAATTGTCCACAAAAATGGCTATTGCATCACGACGACATGCCAAAACCCATCATACACCGACGCTTGCTGATGTTCAATCGTCAGAAAAAAAAAAAAAATAAAAATATTTAGAATACTAGGGAAACGGACGTAAAATCTTCCGCGGAGTCAAAACCTTGCGTGAAAACTGTCATGGCGTCGTGTTATCTTTCCCACTTAGGGAGGGGCACAATGGATTACGTAAAGCCGATGAGATATTCATACAGTTATACACACATAGCGATCCCCATTGGGTGGGTTGAGTCTAAATTTACCTTTCCTCAAACCTTTAACAAATACTCTGTATGACGCAGTTTTTCACGATCTCCGTGAAACACTGGCACGGTGAAATGGATCGTGCGAAGTTAGACGGCCAGGTTGAAATGGGCCGTAATATTTTGCTACACAACGGCTATTCACAGTTTTTGCACCCAATCGCTCAAACGCCGGTGAGAAAAAGTCGAAATGGAAGACAACTATTGTAAATCGAAACAGGTTTTATTCAACTACGAACAGAAGCGATGGGTCGACAAAAATTAAAACGAACACTGACCTCTGGAAATACCTCATTCATAGAGTGCCATAGTACCAGAGGTCGCTGAGCACGGCCGTACAACGTACTTTGCGACATCGCTACAGATGCATGCTAGCTGACAAGGGGGTTTCCGATTAAGGTAACCAAGATGGCATCGCAGAGTGCGTGATTTTTCCGCGGTGTTTAAAAAACAGCATCTCGTTGCCGATGTTTCTGTAATTTTCGGGGTATTTTTTATTTTTAAGTAACCGAACATTTCACGTTTGTGTATTTTGCCACTGAAAAGTTAGCTAACGATGACAGCACAGCAATGGTCTGAATGGTGTTTATCCACTACTACATCGCAATGCTATCAGCATGGTGATCGTTACAGCGAAACGACTAATGTAAAATTAGTCAGTTTTATAATTATAATGCCTTTGGAGAAAAAAATGCGTGAACAAAAAAAAATATTTAACAGTACTCCACTGGAAGCTGCCAGGCTAGAAGTTGTCGACATGTTGCGAGATAAGAGTGAAAAAGTTTACTTATTATTTACAACTGTATGTTTTTGTATTCCGCTTGCATGCTGGAAGCGTTTACGTCTTGTCTTTTTTTTTGTAGTTTGCAAGACTAGTTGGTACATCGTCCGCCTGCTCCGTTCGAACATTCCTCCCTCCACAACACCGTGCGGTAATTCTATTCATAACCGTGTATGTCACGTGGTTGCGCGATAGAAAGTTTACCGACCAATAGAAAGCTTTGTTACAATGACTACCAAAAAGCGTTTGGGGCTTTGCATTTCTGATGTCTTCATCTTCGGCTTCATTTCTGCCAATATATGTTGCAGTTACACCATGAGCTTTGAGGTATAACACCTACTCTTCTATAATACTCAACAGGCTGGTAAAGCATAATAACATAATGATTTACCATTTCCAGTGCGACTAAAAACGAACACATCAGACTCGGAACTAAGTACCCTGAACGGCTTTTGTCCGAATATTGTATTGCCTCGACATCCAAGCCAACACAGCTTCCACTGTGCGAGCAGTTTCACCGCCTGGCAACCATCATGGTGAAAACAAAGGTCAACAACTCTCAAAAAACGGTACTTTGGGATGGTTGTTGACACCCCCTGAACCGTGTAACAAGATTACCCTGCATATGCAACATATTTAAATTTGGTTGTTTTGGATTTCTTTAAAGTTAAGTTTGTGCTGTTTTTTCGATTTTAGCTATTTTCAACGGCTTTTCGACCGGCGTTCCACAGCAGCTCGCGCAGAGCCCATATAGGAATACATGGCAGAGTGGTGCGCGAAAAAGTTGCCAGTGATGCTTCAAAAATTGGTTTAGGTGCTTGTTTGTTTCAAAAGCAAATTAACGGGGAGTGGAAGTTGGTTTTCTGTGCATCAAGATCAGTTTCAAAAACTGAACAAAATTATGCCCCTATAGAAAGGGAGGCACTGGGGGTCACTTGGGCATGCGATACATTCGCAAATTTTCTGATTGGTCTCAAATTCAAAATTGAAACCGACCACAAACCTCTTGTGCCCCTTTTTGGACAAAAAGATTTGAATGAGCTCCCACCTAGAATACAGCGATTTCGAATTAGATTGATGAGATACCATTTTGATATATTTCATGTACCAGGCAAAGATCTCATTGTACCAGATGTCTTATCCAGAGCTCCCTGTGCCATTAAACCAGATAAAGAAAGTAAACAATTGCGTAGAGAAGTTAAATCATATGCTTCTAATGTTGTAAGTCAACTTCCAGTCACATCCTCTTATTTATCAGCCATATCGCAAGAACAGCATAGTGATGCAGTGTGTTGTAAATTGATTGAGTTCTGTAAATATGGGTGGCCAGATAGACAATTGCTATCAGGCACTCTAAAAGCATACTATCCATTTCGAGCAGAAATTAGTTATGTTGATAAAATCTTGATGAGAGAGTCTAGGATTATTATTCCTAGCTCAAAAAGATTAGATGTTTTAGATATGTTACATGAAGGTCACCAGGGGATTGTTAAATGTAGAGAGCGGGCCAAGTGTTCTGTATGGTGGCCAGGTCTTAGTGGTCAAATTGCCGATTTAGTATATAAATGCAAAACTTGCATACATCACAGCCCAGACGTGATAGAACCCATGATTCCCTCAGACTTCCCTGAACGGCCATGGCAGAAAGTGGCTGCAGATTTGTATTTCTTAAAGAACACCACATATCTCCTGGTTGTGGATTATTACTCAAGATTTGTAGAAGTTGCTAAATTAGAGGACACATCAAAAAGTAGTGACATAATAGTTCATTTACAATCTATGTTTGCCCGCCATGGGATACCCGATGAATTGAGATCAGATAATGGACCCCAGTTCTCAAGTTGGGAATATAAAACCTTTGCTAAGAAATATGGGTTCATGATTGTGACCAGTAGTCCAATATATAGCCAGTCAAATGGAGAGATTGAACGGGCTGTCAGGACTGTTAAGCAGCTTATAAAAAAATCAGCGGATCCATACTTGGCATTAATGGCATACCGGGCAACCCCATTAGCCAATGGATATAGTCCAGCTGAGTTGCTATTTGCTCGTCGTATTCGGACGACAGTCCCAATTCTACCATCACAGTTAAAACCCAAACTGCCGGATATAGAAAATCTTAACAAGTTTGAGAGGGATTATCGTGCGAAAGCTAAATTGAACTATGATAGGTCACATCGTGTCAAGGAAATGCCTGAACTTAAACCAGGAGCAAAAGTTCTGGTTAAGGACATGCAGTCCCATGGTGAGGTTGTGCATAAATTGCGTGAACCTAGGTCTTATGAAGTAGCTATGCCTCACAGGGTGATTCGTAGAAATAAGAAGTATTTAGCTCCATGTGGTCATGAGGATGACCTCCCACCACAAATTGAGGTAAATGGAAAACCTGAAACCACAGTTCAGGGAGCACCATTGACCATGGGGACTGAAAAGCAAAATGTGGTACACAGACCCCAGCCTGAATCATCTACTCTGCAAGAATCAAACTTTACTGAATATAGAACCAGATCAGGCAGAGTCATTAAACCTCCCAAGAGATTAGATTTGTAATTCTTTTGACTTGCAATTACTGTATTTCTTCAGATAGTTTCGATTTTTGCCAGCCTTATTGGCATTAATGTGTTGTATTTTTGAAGTTGTTCGCATTGTACTGAAATTGTACTTTATGGTGAGTTTGACTTGTAAGGGGGATGTTGTGTTAGCTATTTATAGCCTCGGGGTGCTTCGGGTTAACTCGGTGTACTTTGTGGGGTTGACGCAGACGACGTCGTAACATTTGTTAGTTACCGATAATAAATCTGGATATTCACCATTATCCTGGAAGTGATCTGAGTTATTTGATAACACTACACTTGTGACTTAGCTCTGCCCCGACAATGTTGATAGCTTGGTCAAGCGCGTTGATGAAAGAAGCAATATGATTGGCTGTTGGTAAACTGATTCTAAACTGTGAGGGCATTGTCACATACACATATTCCTAATGAAATACTTCAAGGTGATATTGGAGTGCTTCGCCGAAACATTCACCTTGAAAATTCAAGATGAGTTGGTAGCGCTTGAGGTAAGTTAAACAGGGTCGCGGACAGGAAGTTACACATCGCCGCACCGTAACTGAGGCCAGCAACTCATTTGCATATAACATCAACATTGACTTGTCAATCAAAGAGCAATGTAAACAAACTTTCGGGACTTTTAATCACATACGCGTGCCTAGATTCCCTATATTTTAAAATCCATTTTTGAGCATGTTCCTGCATTGACAATGCTCCGAAATTTCAACACTATCTAGCCAAGACTGTCTGGGTGAGAAAAGCAAAAAAAAAAAAAAAAAAAATTCACTCCGAGTGCCCACGAACATGTATCTATACCTTAACATACTGTAATGAACACTCGGTTGTTGAATTGATGTACTGTAGGGGAGTTTTGGATGTTAAAACAGACTATTTATTGCCCAAAATGCGTATACACGGTACATAAGTATATAAACAGAGACGCCATTTTGGTCACGCGAGATTGATCACGTGATAAAACTTTTTACTATGACGTCAGAGCTGAATGACGAAAACGTGTTTTCTATGAGGAAAATCAATATAAAACTTGTTTTACAAATAATTGTTGTGGTTTTTGACTAAAATGTTTAAATTTTCAATTATTTTCAAGAAAAAATACTTTAATTTTAAAAAGTAATATATTATTTTGTTATCCATCATGCTTGGCAGAAAAAGTATACTAAATCTTAATGATGGAGGTTATAGCTGCTACAGATGTGTCTCAAATATATACAGCTCAACACAACATCTGTGATCAAAGATGGGTGGAGACTGCTCTGCATGATGGGTTTTTAAAATTAAAAATAAATAAAAATAAATTAAATTTTAGTTATAATACATCATTTATGTATGTTAATTTTCAAAACAAATACACAATAAATAAATGAATAATAAATTCATGAAATATTTATTGAACAGTTGTATTCATGTTTCTTTATAGTGTTCGTTGAACGGGATTCGATGAAAGTACATGCAGATTTCTTTTTCGCGGCTGTGACGTCAAGAAAAAGTTGTATCACGTGATCACCGTTAATCAATTAAGTCACGCGTGATTCAAGATGGCTGCCACAGTTTGTTGACAAATGCGAGTTTGACGACAAAACGTGAATTTTTCCACTTTATAATTGTCAAGACATGCGTAAGGTACAAACCGAGTGTTCATTAAATGTTATTGAAACGATCGGTGCCATTTACTGATGGAGGATGGTTAAGTTTCTGAAAAAAAATGTAATTTTCCATGCCACGTCCGCTGGGGATGTGGGGTTTTAGAAAATCATTGTGACCGTTCACATGGCTGTGTTGGGGTGGCGTAAGAAGCCCAATGTAAATATCACCCCTACACAGCCATGTACGCAGGGCTAGTGATTACAGAATTACGAAATTTATTTTTTCTATTTACGTTGTACGAACAAAAAAATATTGCAATTACGTTGAACGAAAATAACCCTTGCCCCCCTCTAATTATAGTAAACACGTACTGCGTGCGTGACTCGAACCGGCGCTCGCGTACACAGGGGCTTGTCGACTGAGCGCGAAAGCCCCTTGGCGAGAACGAAGTTCGAACTTCGTTCTCGCCAAGGGGCTTTCGCGCTCAGTCGACAAGCCCCTGTGAGAAATACGTGGTACTGTGGTGCGCGTCTTAGCAACGTGGGACGTAGCTCCGCCTGAGGATCCTCGGGGGCGGAACTACGTCACAAGACGTTCCACGTTGCTACGACGCGCACCACTGTACCCATTCTCTACCATTCGCATTCTCCGCCCCCGAGAATACACTGGAACATTTCGTTTCAATGGTTCACTCTGTCGAATGCCCTGGACGCGTCAAGAAAACACACAAATACACTGCCGGCGAATGATTTCTTTTAGGAGTAGAATACAGCATTCTGTGGAATGTTTCTTTTCCTGACCACTAGATTTCTGTAGCGGCAGGTTTTTAATAATCCTATTAATTTCCACAGAGGAACGATCTGAAAAAAACAATTAAATTATCTTTACTGTGGTTTCTAAGCAACGTTGATAAGAGGTGTTTGATGGCGCCCTCGTGATACTATATATTATAATATATTATACAAGTACATATCGCCCAACGCCCGGTTATGAGACGATTTGATAGTTGTTGAGGACTGCGATGAGTAAAGAATTTTACATCGCACTTAACACTTTTTCGCGACAATCCGACTTTTACCAGAGGTACATTACTTGGGGTTTGCAACTATGGTGACATGATACCAAGATCCCATTTCAATCTCGTTCTCGCATAAGCGTAGACTGGCGCAGTCGGGGCGATTAATTTGTTTTTGTAGTTTGAATAAAATAAAATAAATCGCGAAATGAAAATAAAAAAAATCGCGAAATGAAGGTGTTAGCGCGAAATCACCCCATGATTTCGCAGTTACAGGGGATTTCGCGCTAACACCTCCATTTCGCGTTTTTTTTATTTTATTTAAACTACAAAAACAAATTAATCGCCCCGACTGGGCGCCCAGTCGGGGCGATTAATTTGGGCCAGTCTAGCATAAGCGTTCCAGCTCAGAACAATTAGAATGCGCATGCCCAATGTAACTCGGATACTGCACTGATACTGGGATGTCCAGGTGGATCAAAATAGCTGCTTACGATATGACGGATTACGATAACTATATTTTCTGTACATTTTCGATGTTTTACATTTTTTTTCACTATGAATGTGGTAATACATGTATTATTGTTTTATTACAAACCGCCTATGTCATGTCAGAAGGTCGTAGCATCAGTCTCGCTATCTACGAGATGAGACTTGAATGGGATCTTGGCATGATGTCACCATACAGTACTATGGGCGTTGCAAACCCCTAGTAATGCTAATGTACTAGTATTCTGCTTTTACACATTCGTATAAAATTTTATTTTTAATATTGGAAAAAAACTGTGGCAGCGGTGCTATTACATTTATTATGACTGTCTTAACAGAAATTGAAAACCCTGAGAACGCGTCACCAGGAATTAAAAGAACGCGTAACGCAAATGTATAAATTCTCCTAATATCAGCCAGAAAATTACTGGAAAAGTCACGTGTCGCGAGGGCGCTGTACATGAACTACTAGATGTATAAAGTACTTTATTCCCACTTTGATTTTATTTTCGCGGAAGGGATGAATTCGTGAAAATAAAATGTATTTTACATTCAAATCATCAAAAATCAGGGAAAATAAATTTCATACAGGTAGGTATGTAAGAGTAATTAAATATGTTAAATGCGGGTCGCACTTTTGCATATGAATAGCAATTACGGGTCATACTTCTTCAAAAATGTAGTGCGGGTCATAGTCTTTCTATAGAGGGACTGTGTCTGTGAACCACAAATTAACAAGCGCAGACTGCAGGTGAAGGTAGTCCGTGTCAAACTGAAGGTGTAAACAGCTGTTTTACTGAATAAACAATGTCCAGTTGCCCATGGAGCTGAAAATTAATAAATTAATTAATAAAAAAAACACATAATTTGTACGTAAACAAATAAGGAAATGCGTAATAAAATAAAAGATTGCAAAGACTGTCCGTGTCCGTGTGTTGTTATCTTGTATTTGTGTATATTATGTTGAACACTGTTTGACGATCTGGATCAAATTGTCTCTTGAAGTGATCGGTACGTTTTCGGCGATGTTTTGATAATTCAACCCAAGTGGCGTTATGACGTCAGATCGGGAACCCTGGGCGTGATGACATAAACACACAAAATACAGCACGCACAGTAAACTGTTTCAACTTGTCTGTTTCCACATCAACAGTACACAAGCTAGCTACTTACAGGTGGATCGATACAAACAAGAAAGATACACAACAAACTACAAAAAGGAATTTCGCAGACTTAATAACCTTCTGAAAAAATGTTAGTCATTATAAATATTTGTTATTATAGATAGAAATTAAAAACCTAGCAACAGAGCCAATACAACGCCTAGTATAGTCATCTGCGCGTTACTGGGAATTTAACGAAGGGTTAAGTCTGGCACTAAGTCTAAATACAATCACAGACCTTAAAAGATAAAGTCTATGATACAATCAATGAAATCACAAGTGACAATAAATACCCCGGTAAAATCATGTCTGCGTCTAACACACAGCTTGAATTAATAAAATCTCAGGTAAATGGGTGGACCATTAGAAACTCGGGACGACGGCAGAATCGAAAAAAAATGTACAGGAAACAATTGTTGACAAAAATCCGACAGGGATCAATAACGGAAAAAAATATATTACACGCAGAGAAAATAAAAAGATTACAGCGAATACATAATTGAAAACAATGCACAAAACTAAGTACATGTAATGATAAATTTTGCCTAGTGTTTCTGTCGTCACGTCGCCCGAGTTTTTAATGGTCCGCCCCTAACAATAAAAAGACGACAAGTGGTGTCCTCCTCGTTTAATCAATCGGTATAGCATTCCTAGTACCTTATATTGTTTCAATTTACCAATTTACGTGTGTATATACTACATGTAGTAGTATGCGCAGTGTGTGTTTTGAGACTTGACAGGTCTGTGAAACGATTATGCGGTATTTGTTTTCTGCAGTTGAAAGGTCATTACGATCTAATCACGTAGTTTAAAATCTCGCAAATTCTGAGACTTACCCATTGTCAACATGGCCGGCGTTCAGCAGCAGGACACGTCGAAATCTCGTAAGTACCATTGTCATTATTGACGTTTGGCGGCATGCAGTTTATCTTAACCGGAATCGTAGCAACTATCGATCACGATATAAATATCCCCCGATTGTCCGAGAGATAAAAACAATATTCTTATCTTTCATCCATTGTTCCCTCTCAAAAAGTTGAACTCTGTCAGTCCAATGACAGAGTAGTATGGGCAAATCGACATTCTCAACTTTGTCAATGTAATAGATCATATCGTAGTGAATGATACACAGGCCGGGACACCGTCAGAAAGCACACAACGTAGAGTAGTTGTATTTTTATCTCTATGATTTGTGATTTACAACCCAATTCAAGTCACTGATGATCAGTAGAACTGATTGTCTGCATGACTTCCCTTGTATGGGGTGGTTACCCAGTATACCAAACAACCTCATTGCCAAAGATGTCACGGTAAATTCATTTTGATATTACTACATGAGTGTACTATTTATTTGTGTATTTAATAAGAGTAAATTATTACAATCAGTTGGTTTCAAAACATTTAGAAGGCTGCCAAACAACCAATCAATTTGTGACTGCAGTTCATCATATTTTATATATTTCTGCCGAATACATCACTGGCAAGGTGTCCTTTACACAAGCCACATTCCTTCTGTGTACAAGCCATAAATTATTCATTTATTCACACATATCTACCCTTCTCCTCAATAAATATATATAGGTAGTGTCTACTGTACCTGTTTTGTCCTGCATGACAACCATATGGTAATCTTGTTATATTATTATAATAATTTTAAAAGCAAAATAAGGTGAAATTTAATAATATATTAATAATTGAAGGGTGCATGTGTCAGTATCCATACCATACAGCGTTTTGGGTGCAGCATGTAGTAGGATTCACCTCAGAAGCTTCAGGTTACTAATATATTGTTGGCTTGTGTGATGTAGCACACTGATAATCTCTTACGATACCAGGTGTTACCAAGCTTACCATGTATACGTATGCTTATAACTACTTATACTTTTTCGAACCCAATGTTCTCAAAATATATTTTCCCCAGATTTTCTCTTTCTTCTTTTTTGTTTTTGTAAGTTTTGTTAGTTCAGTAAAGAAAAAAATAACAACAAACTAGACTCAACCCTATTGAAAAATTTATATTAAAATGAGTTATTAATATTATAAATTATTATAAATAAAGCTGTCTTAACTGGATTAAGCGTTATGCAACTAAGTTATTTATATAAATATATTTGTAAAATATGGTTCATAAATGGACAGCCTGAAATAGCCTTATTGTTGGACTGAAAAATTCTGTTTTTTGGGAATTTTGTAGGAATGTCCCTATTTGATAGCCTGTTATATATGTATGCATCAACTGTACATGTGGTATTAGTTGAATTTATTTTATTTGTTATTCCTTGTTCATAGTTCCCATGAAATATAAGAATGAGATTTAAAAGAATTAATTTCATTCAAAATTAAAACATAGCTGTAAAAGCATTTATTTGTCAGTAGTTTATATTTATTTTACTGTCAGGATGTTGTGCTCAATAAAAAAGCAACCAAATAAAAACAGATCATTGTCTACATACCGCTAATGTGTAAATCATTAAAATAACATGTTACCAATTTTTTAGAATAAAATTGTATATTGTTACTTAATAAAATATCATCATTGCAGAGAATTAGTTCATTGATAAGCAGCTTGTCCTGAGATGTAACAGATGTCATTACATGTACGTTTGTTGTGTTACATTGAATTATTACAATATTACTTAGTTTGACCATAGACATATCTCTGTCATTCATATAAGCACATGTGCTACTAATAAAGCAAATAAGCTAATGGTGCTGCAAAATCTTATTTTTCTTTCATTTTTTCAATAATTTGGCATTATTCATCTATTCACACATATCTACTCTTCTCCTCAAAAAATATAAATAGCTAGCGTCTGCTGTACCTGTTCTTTCCTACATGGCAGCTGTATGGTGATCTTGTTATAATCATTTTAGAAACAAAATAAGGTTCAGACGTAAATTTAATAATGTAAATATGTATATTAAAATGGTGAAACTAAACTTGTTTCCAGGATGCATGTGCAGCAATGTAGTAAGATTCACTTCAGAAGTTTCAGATTACTAATACATTGTCATTTTGTGTGATTTGATATTTGTATAATGTATCATATACCTAGACCCAATTGCTACGTTCACATGACAGCATTTTATCGGAGCCCAAAGGCTCGAGCCGGCTCGAGCCAGCAAAAATGGCCGTGTGAACGCGTTCGGCTCGAGCCAAGTTCGGCTCCACTAAACCGTCGGGGTTGAACTCCGATAGGGTTGAGTCCCGGCATGGCTCTGAACGTGTAAATGCATCGGGGCCCAACTATCGGAGCCGAAATCACGCCCTCAATCGTCTTCTTCGAGTAACCTCTCATTTCAATCTTTCATAATTTCACGCAATTTCCCGCTTGAATAAGAGGTACGCGGCCTAGTGTATAGTAACGAATCATTGCGATAGATTGATAGCTCAATGGGAAACAAAAAATGGCGTACGAAATTATGCGACAAAAACTTGAAAGAACGACTGAACGGAAACTTTTTAAAGACACTAAAGATAAAAATCGTAGAAGCGATCGCGGTACGGTGACGTGTTCCTGGTAGGTTTAGATTCTTCCATAGTCCGTCTATGATAGATAGAGAGAATCTGTGATTCTTCCTAGGAGTTTTAATAGATATCACCACAGTTGAATAGTTACAAAATGATAATTTTGCATGACAATAACTTGAGCGAATAGGCTGTATTAAACGTATTTTAGCTGCCGTGTTTCCTGTTTATTCGAGATACTAGTACCAAATTTAAAATACCAGTCATTGTCTTTTCTACCTCCATGGTCAGGCTCCTTTTTCTCCTAGCTCAACAGCATCATGTCATGTAAAGAAAAAAACACAAGCACGACACTAAAATCGTTTTCAGTCACTAACTATTCGGCTCTGATCGAACTGAATCTAACTCTGGCAGATCTCGGCTCTCGTTCGGCTCCCGACCGTATGAACGCATTGTAGATAATCTCCTGTTAATCCGTGGGAGGAGCAGTAGTTCGGCTCTGATAGAATGCTGCTGTGTGAACATAGCAAATGTGATAAAGCACACTGATAATCTCTTATGCTACCAGGTGTTACCTAGATATTACCTAGCTTACCATGTATACGTATATGTACTAGTATACCAGATGCTTATAACTACTTTGTACCAGTATACTTTTTCTAAATCACTTGTTGTCTTCAAAATGTATTTTCATCATTTTTTTTCATTTTTTGTTGTCAGCTTTGTTAGTCCTGTAAAGAAAAAAGTAACAACAACTAAGCCAACACCAAAAAAAAAAAACACAACAAAATTTATATTAAAATGAGTTATAAATTATTATATACATAAAGCTGTTTTAACTGTATTAAGTGTTATGCAACTAAGTTATTCATATAAATATATTTGTAAAATATGGTTCATAAATGAATGGAATAGCAAAATAAGACCTTTTTCAGTGCTCTGAAATTTTTTTCAGGAATGATAAAAATCCCCCCCCCCTTTTAGGAATGTCCCTATTTGAATGCCTGTTATATATGTATGCATTACTCATACATGTATTAGTTAAATTTATTTTATTTGTAATTTTTTGTGGATATTTCTATGAAATATAACAAGAATGAGATTTAAAAGAATTAATATAGCTGTGAAAGCATTGACTTGTCGGTAGTTTATATTTATTTTACCATCAGGATGTTGTGCTCAATAAAAAAAGCAAGCAAATAAAACCGAAGCATTATCTACATAATGTGTAAATAACATGTCACCATGTTTTTTGGTTTTATATTATAAATATATATCATTTAGAATGTAATAAAATTGTATATTGTTACTTAATAATATATCATCATTGCTGAGAATTAGGTGGTATATAAACAGCTTGTACTGAGATCTAACAAATGCCGTACTGTGTTTGCTGTGTTGCATTGAAGTATTACAATATTATCTAGTTTGACGATATACACATCTTTGTCATTTATATAAGCACATGTGGTACTGTAAAATCTGTATTAGAAACCGCGGCTTCTATTAAAATGGTACAATGCAAGAGAGGGGATGCGGCTTCTATTACAGCATCTAAACATATGAGAAATGATGAATTTTTGGTTCTCAATTGTTCAAAAAGAATGGGTGCGACTTCTATTAGGATGCAGCTTCTAACACAGATTTTATGGTACTAATAAAGCAAATAAGCTGAAGGTACTGCGAAATCTTATTTTTCTTTCATTTTTATAATAATTTGGCGAAAATAAAAAATTTGAAGGGAATATAAACTAAAAATTGCATTTTGTGTACTAAAGCATTAATATGTAACTTATTAAATGGTTTTTATTATTATATTTATGTTCATATATGCTAATACATTGTAAAAGCAACCTTTGCTTGTTATTCATTTGTACATGTACTAGTATACAGGTACCAGTATACTATTATTAATTACCGGTAAGCCTACATGATGAAAGTAGTCATTGTATTTTAGAACCAGCAACTTTCTCAAAATTACTTGCACTACATGAATGGTCGGAATATACCATTACACTTATTAAAACATTGACAGTTGTTAACTAATATAATGAAGCATGAACTGAATCATACATATTAAAAGACTTCTTGTACTGGAGATCTATTTTGACGCATTGATACCAAATATTTTCACTACAGTGTACCCAAGACGCCCCCTAATTTGTTGATTTTGTAGGATTGATACATTATTTACAACAGGAGTAGAAATCAACTGATCATGAAAACCGCTATCTCCATATTATTATTTTTTTCTTGGCACATTTTTAGCTTGTTTGTTGTCTTCATCTGATTGAAATTTGCATCCCCAATGTGTGATGAGGGTGTTTTGAATTTCAAATATAATTATACGCTTGTAATAAGGTAATAATTTACTGTATTCAACGGTAAAATGCTTCTAGGATTAACAAAATCACTATTTCATATATAGTATATGCAATTCATGCAATTCCATCATTCTAAATCTGATTGTGTTTTGAATGTATTCCTTTTGAAAATGATTCGGTCATTTCGGTACCTTCGGTACTTTAATTACGTTTCTTCATGAAAGTTATTTACTCGAAGCATTAAATATTTTATTATCACATTTTTTATTACACTGGAATTGTATTAAAGGGGCACCTTCCAGTTAAGCCTAATCTCACAACACATTTACTTTCTGTATTAAAATTACAATGGATAACAAAAGATAACATTGTAAACAACATAAACAATAGTGTCCCATGATTTTTTGGTGCAATCCATGGGATTGAGCGGTTCCCCTTTAAAGGCTCAGGTATACTATAAATACGCTCCTAAACAATGAAGATTATTTCCTTGCTTGTCACACTGTAGTAAACAGCTCCAGCTAAGCTCTGGTAAAGACATGTTTTCTCAAACTTACAGGTCGATTATGTTGTGCCAAAATGGATGGATGTGACTATGAATATCACAGCAGTGACTGTGTGTAGTATTTATGACAATAAATAGTGTACGAGCTGAGATTTTGGCGAATAAAAGTAAAAAACATGAACCGGGGGAAAGGGACGCGCTACTAATCTCGAATAATTAACTACTGTCAATCAAAGTCACGTGATGTTGGACCGCTGAAACATGATGCGTCATAGGCTATGCAAGTGATTAACAACACTCATTAGCATAGCCACACCTCCAATTCACACTTGCCTGGGGCAAGTGAATTGGGAATTTAACGTGAGTTGTGTGGAACATGTATTGACTACTACGGTAGTATTTGCACATTTGTCTGAAAGCTCCAATAAACTTGAAAGTACAATTTTGAGATTTGGCAAGCATTTACAAATATTGTACTAATCAGTTAGTGTGAATTGATAGAAAGAGTTATTTCAAGTTATTTCACTGAGTAATAAACACAACTGTTGCACACAAAATCAGTGATATAGAAAACAGCCGGTAGCTGGTAAAAATAATCACCTACTTTGAATAAAATACTGGCTAGGGTTTTGCTTTTTACCAGTGAAAAAAAAAATACAAACAGTGTGGACAGACAATGGCATTTCAATATTTTCCTGTCATTTGAAAATAAATCTAAATCTCTGCAAAAACACTGAATATAATAAAACACTGAATACAATAAAATACATTTTTAAAGAATATGTGATATCCTAGAATATACAGAGCTTAGATGTTGTGAACACCCGGGGAGTAATTAGCATGTACCAAATAGCCAACCAACCAAAATGACACAACTCATTCTGTCAATTCACAGTAAACAGCTGTTACTGAACACTAAATGAATGGATCAAGCAATGTGAACTGAAGCACAATGTACATTTTGTACATGTAATGGTTTTCATATTGTAACCCAAATTGTGTGTTTGAGAAATCCAAACAGACACTAATGGAATTTGTTTCTAAATGTTCTCATCTACTCTGCAGCATCTCTATCTGCATAACAATGGGACTGATCAGCTGTTCCCTTCATATGTACATCATGTATAAATACAACCAGCTACATGTAGATGATTCAAGTCCCAACAATGCCCATACCAGCAGGAAAGATATGTGGGCCTGGTTTAGCAGGCATTAATGACTAATAATATGCATTATTATCTGTTATTAGACTGTATAATTAATTTGAATGTATACATAAGTAGAATATGTGTTAATTATAGAAATGAAATTATTGGTAAACGTAAAATTTGCATATTCTGTAAATTGTTATAATTTTAAGCTATTATTATACATAGTATCGAAAGAACTGAACGTCACCCATTATGCTCAAGAACTCAGTTGTTTACTAATTAATTATACAAGCATATCTTTCAATGAATTTTTTTCTCAGACTAAATTTAAGTACCGGTATATTGTATTTGTGAATGGTCGGATAATGTCTGAGTTTGTAAGAAAATTGACTGTTGTCAAAAAATTAGATAGTTTAGTCCCAAATGCTCAATAAATGAGGTACTATTTTTGGCGTAGCTATACAAAGTGAGACCCAATGACTTCCTCTTACGCTTAGAATTGATGTCTTATTCCGCTGGTCACAGTAACTGTATTTCAACCTGTTTTACATGGACTAATTTCATCACAAAACATGTCAAAACATTTTTGTCAACACTTAATTTGAAATGTGACTATCATTATTTAAAGTATCATGCTAAGAGAAAATTGTCACAGGGGTTGCATTAGTGTTTGATAATGTGGAGTCCCTGGGACCCACCCCTTATAAAATGTGTGGGTCCCTTAAAAATATGTGGGGTCCCTGCCGCTACCGCACTTTATTTTTTTTTAAATACTTTTTTGCACGAACTATTACACAATAAACATAAACAGGCATTAATCACATTTATATTGTACTTTATTTACATGTTCATTCCACCCTATACATGTCAGCAATCAGCATTATTTACATGGTTTTCTTCTATTTTTACAGTTATTAAAATATAATGATGCTTTTACAAATTTTAAATCATTACTGGGTTTAAACTCAAGTTCTTCATAAGCCAAGATAAATGAACTGGTGTCAGACTTAACTTAGACTTAATACGGTTCTGGCAAGAAAAGGCATGGCCTCATAGAACCTGCCGGGGAGGAGATCTTTCAAATAACTAATCGATCCATGGCTTCTAGAAAAGTTATTTTTTTCTACCATAGTCACTTGTGTTATATAATTAAATAGTTCATTGTTTCGATTAATATTGTCACCAGAAAACAATACACCCAAAATTTGTACA
This sequence comes from Saccoglossus kowalevskii, assembly GCF_978046115.1. Taxonomy (NCBI): domain Eukaryota; kingdom Metazoa; phylum Hemichordata; class Enteropneusta; family Harrimaniidae; genus Saccoglossus; species Saccoglossus kowalevskii. The sequence goes on along the minus strand of NC_140643.1, from coordinate 32,462,462 downwards.
TACTAGTACTAGTACCAGATTCTGCAGTTAATTCGCCTCTGGGCAGTTTTGGTTTAATTTTAAAAAAATAAAATGGGACCAAGAAATCGGCGATTTTTCGGCAGATTTTATTTAATATTTGTTATTTAAATATTTTGGCGTAATTTTTCGAACATTACAATCTCCTGACGCCTAAAAAGAGTTTTTATTCAAGAGTATGTTTTTTGTGACTAGCGAGAGTGCGTAATCTTTATTTCGGTTCGAGTTGTTGTCACTGTAAACGATGTTAAATTAGTCTTCAAATGCGCAGTTTATCTTTTGAAAACAACTATTTTTTTATTTGAAAAAAAAATCATACTGTTTTTCCATGAAAATCCAATCATTCCTGACGGCTAAAATAGTCTTAAGTTTTACCGTAGTCATTGACGTCTACTCAAGAGTATGATTTTTATCGAGACTAGCGTGAACGGGTGAGCTTAGTTTTGACAATGAACTGTTATCACTGTAAACAATGTTAAATTATTCTTCAAATGCTCAGTTTATTTTTTAAAAAGAACTATTTTTTTGATTTAAAAAAAATCATGCGTTTTTCCATCAAAATACAAGCCAAAAGATCGTACTACAACATCGGCAAATCTCTTCCGCGTTGCGTTCAATAACATTAACATATTTAAATGAGCTATGGTAATTTGAACACGTTGGCGTCATCCAGCATTTTTATTGGTTAATTAGCGATTTGACCTATTAGGTCAACCATGCAAGACAAGGAACATGGCGGATACTCGAAAGCATCGAGCGTTAATTTGCGACCGGAATTATTTGCTTACGACGAAACGAAGTTGAATTTTATTTGCATTTCATAACAATTCAACAAATTTGTTTTTTGTACGTTATTATAATCACTACTGAGTAATACCGGTAATCAACAATCTTGAAACGCAGCATGACTGGATTGCGCAACCGTGATCATTTGTTGCTCGGCAGTTGTGTTCGTTTTTACTTCGTTTAGAATATAATTTCGTTACCAATAAAATTAGGAAAAAAAGTGTATTTGACGTACCAGGTTCGTTTTTTTTTTTTTTTTTTTTTGAAAACATTGCAAGTTTTAGGCAGATAAATTAGGTCACATTACATTCTACTTGTCTCAGTATTGACTGTCTCGCCGTACTTCAGACGGGACTTCACACTTTCCATTGTGACATGTAGATGCTAATAGGTGTTTTTGAAGACAATGGCACAGTATTGTACGTATTGTATTTGGCGTTGCCAAAATCGGGAAAAAATATATAAATGCCTCCTTAAAAAAACGAACAGAATTCAAATATTTCTTTTAACAAATATGTTGCAGTGGGAAAAATGGGATTGGAAACGATGAACAAAACTTCTGTGCCTCGAGTTTCGATTCTAGGATTACGCGATTATTCATTATTGTGCGTTCGCTTCCTGGAGTTGGTTCTCAATACTACATAAAAATCATCAAGGATAAATAGTTTAATATCCCACTTTGTACTCTTCACGGTAAACCATTGGCTCTGAAATACTCGTAGACTTTTTATTGAAAATACATCGAAGAGAAGCCATGATGTTTTGATCGTGATAAAAGGTCACCTTCCTAGGACCGCCCCCTGTTTAATAATTCATGAGATGACGCCATATTTACTGGGCATTGCCACGTGTTTTTACCGACCCCATCAAAACACTGGTATGAATGACGTGTTTCTGATTTATATATTCAAGAGTAGTTGTTCTGGTCCAACGATTTTACATAAAATGTCTATGTCTATACGTTAACTTTCATTTTCAATAGTCTAGAAAGTATGACAAAGTATGACAAAGCAGTAATTCCCGGTTTAACGCGCAAATATGCAAATAAGCCTTTTTCTCGTCTTCTATTTTTGGAGAATTCTTGGGTTTTAAATTAAAATAGCTGATAGACGCTTTGGCCATTTGCCTCGAAATTTTCACACATTATTGACAAGGTGTTCCCCCTTCAAAATGCGTCCGGACAGTTTATTACGGCGAGTGGAACAAAAATAACAAGTCCGCAATTAACATGGATATATAAATTATGCAAAAATAGAAAAGAGTGAACTTTGAGGTCATGCTGTGCGACTTTGAAAGCCGTTAGAGAGATGAGTGGACGCATTTGAATTAGTAGTATACCAAGGTATCCAGTGATGTAATTTTACCCACAAACGGACTTGAAGTTTTTAAGCTAATTTTTTTTAAACCACTTTTGTCCAAAAAAGCATATTTTTGACCCAAAATCAAAAACGCATTCTGGATATTTAAAATAAAGACAAGTTTTACAAAGTTTGTATAATAAGCTTTCAGAAAATATATAACATGTTGGATATATAATACGATCTTCATTGTCTAATTACTCAATTAAAAAGCAAGCCAAATAAACTGCATCTCTACCTTAAAAGCTCTATGAACTTTGTATGCGGGACAATGGCATCGCAAACGCACACAATGCCTTTAGACCTATCATAATACGACCGAGTTGCGTGCTCACCGGATGCGTCCCAGGGACTCACCAGTTAAAAAATTCATGCGTCCCACAGAAAAACTATGCTTCCCGGACGCGAAATTCCGCGTTAACGCAATCCCTGTTGTCAGAAGGACTGTATTTGTGACTTCCATGTTGGTTTTGCCATATCTGAATGACAAACAGAGAAAAGACGTAGAACTGGACGTAGACATAATTATTGAAGGAGGCTTCTTAGCACCTAGATACATTTGTAACTCAGTGCTAAAAAGCCTCCTTCATAAATAGTTGTACTTGATAAATAGTTATACAACGATCAATACATATTTTTGAAAAATATCATACTATTTTGCCAGTGAAAAATAATACCAAGTGACTTTACTTCCTATTGCGTTTTTGTCAACCCTGACATTTGCCCGGGGGAAAATAGGCAGACCAAATATGTATACTGTCTTTATAGTTGAGTGCTAGAGTGACTGGAGGAGGCCTGCAAGCGAAAAACAAGATTGATACATGTATCTCGTCACCCTGTTTGAAAATTCAATTGATGGAAAATACACAGTAAATAACAGAAATATCTGCAGACTGCTATTGGTCTACCTCATTCACTGATAGCAGTCCACATAATTGGGTTTCTGTAAACACACAACAAACAAATGAACACAACAAATGAACACAACAAATGAACACAACAAATGCACACAACAAATGAACACATCAAATGAACACAACAAATGAACACAAATGAACACAACAAATGAACACAACAAATGCACACAACAAATGCACACAACAAATGCACACAACAAATGAACACAACAAATGAACACAACAAATGAACACAACAAATGCACACAACAAATGCACACAACAAATGAACACAACAAATGCACACAACAAATGCACACAACAAATGAACACAACAAATGAACACAACAAATGAACACAACAAATGAACACAACAAATGCACACAACAAATGAACACAACAAATGCACACAACAAATGCACACAACAAATGCACACAACAAATGCACACAACAAATGAACACAACAATGAACACAACAAATGAACACAACAAATGAACACAACAAATGCACACAACAAATGAACACAACAAATGAACACAACAAATGCACACAACAAATGAACACAACAAATGAACACAACACATGAACACAACAAATGCACACAACAAATGCACACAACAAATGCACACAACAAATGAACACAACAAATGAACACAACAAATGAACACAACAAATGAACACAACAAATGCACACAACAAATGAACACAACAAATGCACACAACAAATGAACACAACAAATGCACACAACAAATGCACACAACAAATGAACACACAAATGAACACAACAAATGAACACAACAAATGAACACAACAGATGAACACAACAGATGAACACAACAGATGAACACAACAAATGAACACAACAAATGAACACAACAAATGAACACAACAAATGCACACAACAAATGAACACAACAAATGCACACAACAAATGAACACAACAAATGAACACAACAAATGAACACAAATGAACACAACAAATGAACACAACAAATGCACACAACAAATGAACACAACAAATGAACACAACAAATGAACACACAAATGAACACACAAATGAACACAACAAATGAACACAAATGAAAACAACAAATGAACACAACAAATGCACACAACAAATGCACACAACAAATGAACACACAAATGAACACAAATGAACACAACAAATGAACACAACAAATGAACACAACAAATGCACACAAATGCACACAACAAATGCACACAACAAATGAACACAACAAATGCACACAACAAATGCACACAACAAATGAACACAACAAATGCACACAACAAATGCACACAACAAATGAACACAACAAATGCACACAACAAATGCACACAACAAATGCACACAACAAATGCACACAACAAATCAACAAATGCACACAACAAATGCACACAACAAATGAACACAACAAATGAACACAACAAATGCACACAACAAATGCACACAACAAATGCACACAACAAATGAACACACAAATGAACACAACAAATGAACACAAATGAACACACAAATGAACACACAAATGAACACAACAAATGAACACAACAAATGAACACAAATGAACACAACAAATGAACACAACAAATGCACACAACAAATGAACACAACAAATGCACACAACAAATGCACACAACAAATGAACACAACAAATGCACACAACAAATGCACACAACAAATGCACACAACAAATGAACACAACAAATGAACACAACAAATGAACACAACAAATGCACACAACAAATGCACACAACAAATGCACACAACAAATGAACACAACAAATGCACACATCAAATGAACACATCAAATGAACACAACAAATGAACACAACAAATGCACACAACAAATGCACACAACAAATGCACACAACAAATGAACACAACAAATGCACACAACAAATGAACACAACAAATGAACACAACAAATGAACACAACAAATGAACACAACAAATGCACACAACAAATGCACACAACAAATGCACACAACAAATGCACACAACAAATGCACACAACAAATGAACACAACAAATGCACACATCAAATGAACACATCAAATGAACACATCAAATGAACACAACAAATGAACACAACAAATGAACACAACAAATGAACACAACAAATGAACACAACACAACAAATGCACACAACAAACATGACATAGTATTTCAGTTTTCCCCATGCAAAATCAGAATTTAATATTATGTACTTTACCTACGTATCAATTTTTTGATTCCTGATCAAGAACAAAGTTTATTTTTGTATTTTTCTACTTGCAAGTACATTGTAATAATGAAATTTGCTAAAATTAGCTCATTTTGACAAAAAATTGTTTGTCAACCATCAACAATTACATTCTCATCTTTTTTGTTGAAATCTGCCAACTCAATTGCTTTGATACCTAGTATGTAAGTACCCTGGGTAGACAATGATGTCATTAATTCTCTATTTTTAGCAAATATTTTTGACTTCTTGTTAAAAACTGTTAGCCTGATTGCTTTGATATTTGAGGTGTACATTACTTGACTTAGCTACCACAATGTTCTTGTAGAACAGTGAAGTTATTTCAACCATCAGGTAGCTTGTTTATAAAATAAATTTATCTGGCAGAGGAGACAGTTGTATGTCAATATAGACACATTAATGTTAGAATGTGTATTATAATTGTTTTAAAATAAAAGTATAGCTCAATTTTGTCTTAGGCCCACTTTACACTTTTATTTCCTTTCCTGTTTCAAACTTATAAATTTTATTAACCATTGTGGGATCATCATTTTTTAGATGTAGGGTAAAATAGACATAAATACCCATAAAGACTGCTGATCCAACCAGGTGTTAGTAACATGCTCTCAAGTACCTTTCCCTCCAAAACGTTGGCTAGCATTTTTCTTGTCAAATTATAAGGACATTGAGAATAATACAGTACCCCGGTACTCGTAGTATTAATTGAGGAACATTTTTTTAATGTAATTTTTAAAACCTCTTTGTTATTATTGCTAATTTTTTGCAAGAATTGTTCCAACTAGAAGTTTAGCTCCTATAAAATGCACAAAATTTAGTTTTGATTTATTGCATTGCTTTCTAGATTTTTACTCTCGCTTTTACCATGCCTGGTGGCAAGTGCATCGTTAGTTTGTATCCATCCTGAACATAATTTGTTAGTTAATATGTAGATTCTCAACAGACAAGGTTGTTATGCTATGTTTATTAGATATTGCACTGTGCACTATATTTTTACTTCATCATATTATTCACATTCATCTTGTTCATTCCTTATTATGCATGTTAGTAAAGTCATCACAACTAGATTCATTCTTTTCAGTTTAAGGGTGGTGGTTGTCACAACACATCATGTTTGAATTGTGTTCCACATAATTTATGCACTGAAAGTAAAATTCATTTTTTGTTTTCATGAAAATCAAACACGTGCTGTACCACGACCACTGCCCTTTCTGTATTGCATGCTTCTTCACTCATATAATTATTTTTATTTTCTTCCTTATTTTCTTTTTGCACTCCATCTTGTATTGTGATTGTATACATATACTAGTGTCAATCCAAATTGGATTAGACAAGGAGGATGGAACAGCACAGGAGACTACACCTCCTAAAGGTAAGTTTTCACAATGCCTTATCTGCATTTAGTAAATCATTCTACTGTTCATAATAATCTTCCCTGCACACATAGATGTAACAGTGAAATGTCATTTCTTTTCACCAACTTTAATCTCATTTAATTTGAAAGCAGATGAGCAGGTTATATGGAGTTTATGTTGTTTTCAGCATAGTTAACTTTTCTGGTGTGTTTATCCTTCTCTCATCAAACTTGTGTATACAACGCAAGTAACTTGCAGCAGTCTGCTATATAAACATGCATGGTTCATTTCATAGTGTTTCCAATCACAATTAATCCACATTTTCAAACAGGCATTCTTATTGTTCTATTCTGAGCTGGATAAACATCTCCAGGCTGTATGACAATAATTTAAAATGTATACATGTATACTATGAATAACTGTATTATCATTGCCAACTTTAATTTATTGAAATATACAATGTATATTAAAAATATGGCTTAATAATTGTCATGTACTATTAATACCAGAACTCCAATTATTAAATTAACTAAGGTAGAAGCCTACTTATACTTTTTTACAAAGTTGGTCATAAATCGCGTGACAATGTTAATTGGTTTATTATGTACAATCATGAAAGACACTCAGCAGATTAATACAGCGAAAACTGAACCAGGCTTATATTCTTATACCTGTATATCAATACAACAAATAATTTGTAAACGAGGCCAACTCTTTTAGCGATATACTTGCACATTTGTTGCTGGTTGTGTGGATGTTATTTTTAGTGATTATCATGTATGAATGAAGACTTTATAATTTGTAAACATACATGAATTATCTAATGTGAAGGGTGTCAAGACTGAATGATTGCTGTCCTAATCATCATTGCTAGTGATAATGGGTATGTCATGTCAGAGGAATCATTTAGTAAACATGTGTATGAATGAAATCAGTCTAGTTTGCATAACTATTTTCATATAATACATCATAGTGTTAGAACATTGAATGTATAATGTTAGAAAACTGAACAGATAGTGTTAGAACATTGAATGGACAATGTTAGGAAACTGAACAGATAGTGTTAAAACATTGAATGGATAATGTTAGGAAACTGAACAGATAGTGTTAGAACATTGAATGGACAATGTTAGGAAACTGAACAGATAGTGTTAGAACATTGAATGGACAATGTTAGGAAACTGAACAGATAGTGTTAGAACATTGAATGGATAATGTTAGGAAACTGAACAGATAGTGTTAGAACATTGAATGTATAATGTTAGGAAACTGAACAGATAGTGTTAGAACATTGAATGTATAATGTTAGGAAACTGAACAGATAGTGTTAGAACATTGAATGTATAATGTTAGGAAACTGAACAGATAGTGTTAGAACATTGAATGGATAATGTTAGGAAACTGAACAGATAGTGTTAGAACATTGAATGTATAATGTGAGGAAACTGAACAGATAGTGATAGAAAATTGAATGTATAATGTTATGAAACTGAACAGATAGTGTTAGAACAATGAATGTATAATGTTAGGAAACTGAATAGATAGTTTTAGAACATTGAATGTATATTATTAGGAAACTGAACAGATAGTGTTAGAACATTGAATGTATAATGTTAGGAAACTGAACAGATAGTGTTAGAAAATTGAATGTATAATGTAAGGAAAATGAACAGATAGAGTTCGAACATTGAATGAATAATGTTAGGAAAATGAACAGATAGTGTTCGAACATTGAATGTATAATGTTAGGAAAATGAACACATAGTGTTAGAACATTGAATATATAATGTTAGGAAACTGAACAGATAGTGTTAGAACATTGAATGGATAATGTTAGGAAACTAAACAGATAGTGTTAGAACATTGAATGTATAATGTTAGGAATCTAAACAGATAGTGTTAGGAAACTGAACAGATAGTTTTAGAACATTGAATGTATAATGTTAGGAATCTAAACAGATAGTGTTAGAACATTGAATGTATAATGTTAGGAATCTAAACAGATAGTGTTAGGAAACTGAACAGATAGTGTTAGAACATTGAATGTATAATGTTAGGAATCTAAACAGATAGTGTTAGAACATTGAATGTATAATGTTAGGAATCTAAACAGATAGTGTTAGGAAACTGAACAGATAGTTTTAGAACATTGAATGTATAATGTTAGGAATCTAAACAGATAGTGTTAGAACATTGAATGTATAATGTTAGGAATCTAAACAGATAGTGTTAGGAAACTGAACAGATAGTGTTAGAACATTGAATGTATAATGTTAGGAATCTAAACAGATAGTGTTAGAACATTGAATGTATAATGTTAGGAATCTAAACAGATAGTGTTAGAACATTGAATGTATAATGTTAGGAAACTGAACAGATAGTGTTAGAACATTGAATGGATAATGTTAAGAATCTAAACAGATAGTGTTAGGAAACTGAACAGATAGTTTTAGAACATTGAATGTATAATGTTAGGAAACTGAACAGATAGTGTTAGAACATTGAATGAATAATGTTAGGAATCTAAACAGATAGTGCTGGAACATTGAATGAATAATGTTAGGAAACTGAACAGATAGTGTTAGGACACTGCATGATTGGTGTTGGAACCTTTAATGGGTAATGTTAGAACACTGAACAGATAGTGTAAAGATACTGAACAGATAGTTTTAGGATACTGATTTGCTAGTGTTACATATAAGACACTGAACCAATGGTACCGGTGTAGGACACTGAATGAACTGGACTGTAAAACATGTATACCATACTATCGGTATATGACATATTGTTTAACTTGTCAATACAGTATAACAAAATGTTTTATCAGCTTGGAGACTTGACAATTTGCCCTTTTATATTTACATATATTAAACAAATAATGTACCAGTATAACATAATGGTAGGTATGTAAACATAGTGTAAATTTAAAACAATGGAATTTGACTGAAAATCTGGTTTGGTATTTTTTATTTTGAGTTCTGTGTACTTATAGGTGTTATATGTGCTATAAAATACTTTCACTGTTGACATAATGGTGCCATATGCATTGGCATTCTTGTAATATTTTTTTTATTTGACAGAAATGTCTACATGTTTTTGAAAAGATACAAAGTGGGACACTGATCTGAATACAATGTATATAAAATACTTAATACAGAAATTGCTGTATGTTTTTCATGTTTATGTCACATGAAAAGGTTATGGCATACTAGTACATGTATATTTATGTCAGGGCAATAGCATGTACTTTTATGTCACATGCTAAGGCAATTAGCATGCATGTACATTTATTTCACATGCTAAGGCAATAGCATACATGTACATTTATGTCACATGTCAGGGCAATAGCATACATGTACATTTATGTCACATGCCAAGGCAATAGCATACATGTACATTTATTTCACATGACAGGGCAATACCATACATGTACATTTATTTAACATGACAGTGCAATAGCATACATGTACATTTATTTAACATGACAGTGCAATAGCATACATGTACATTTATTTAAAATGACAGTGCAATAGCATACATGTACATTTATTTAACATGACAGTGCAATAGTATACATGTACATTTATTTAACATGACAGTGCAATAGCATACATGTACATTTATTTAACATGACAGTGCAATAGCATACATGTACATTTATTTCACATGACAGGGCAATAGTATACATGTACATTTATTTCACATGACAGGGCAATAGTATACATGTCAGGGTTTGCACTAGTGTCTCGACAAGACGAGTCCCACTTACAAAATTTTAAGAAATTGAAATTTGACCCTGGATAACTTTATTAGAGATTGGACCCCAGCATGCCTGAAAAACTGGGTCCCTCTTCAATAATTGGAGTCCGGGAAGCAAAATATGGGGTTAACGCAATCTCTGCATGTACATTTATTTAACATGACAGGGCAATAGTATACATGTACATTTATTTAACATGACAGTGCAATAGTATACATGTACATTTATTTAACATGACAGTGCAATAGTATACATGTACATTTATTTAACATGACAGTGCAATAGCATACATGTACATTTATTTAACATGACAGTGCAATAGTATACATGTACATTTATTTAACATGACAGGGCAATAGTATACATGTACATTTATTTAACATGACAGTGCAATAGCATACATGTACATTTATTTAACATGACAGTGCAATAGTATACATGTACATTTATTTAACATGACAGTGCAATAGTATACATGTACATTTATTTAACATGACAGTGCAATAGCATACATGTACATTTATTTAACATGACAGTGCAATAGTATACATGTACATTTATTTAACATGACAGTGCAATAGCATACATGTACATTTATTTCACATGACAGGGCAATAGTATACATGTACATTTATTTCACATGACAGGGCAATAGTATACATGTCAGGGTTTGCACTAGTGTCTCGACAAGACGAGTCCCACTTACAAAATTTTAAGAAATTGAAATTTGACCCTGGATAACTTTATTAGAGATTGGACCCCAGCATGCCTGAAAAACTGGGTCCCTCTTCAATAATTGGAGTCCGGGAAGCAAAATATGGGGTTAACGCAATCTCTGCATGTACATTTATTTAACATGACAGGGCAATAGTATACATGTACATTTATTTAACATGACAGTGCAATAGTATACATGTACATTTATTTAACATGACAGTGCAATAGTATACATGTACATTTATTTAACATGACAGTGCAATAGCATACATGTACATTTATTTAACATGCCAAGTCAATAGCATGCATATATACATTTATTTCACATGCCAAGTCAATAGCATACATGTATACATTTATTTCACATGCCAAGTCAATAGCATACATGTACGTTTATTTCACATGCCAAGCCAATAGCATTCATGTACGTTTATTTCACATGTCAGGGCAATAGCATACATGTACATTTATGTCACATGTCAGGGCAATAGCACGCATGTACATTTATGTCACATGTCAGGGCAATATCACGCATGTATGTACATTTATGTCAGGGCAATAGCATGTATGTACGTACATTTATGTCAGGGCAATAGTATACATGTACATTTATGTTACATGTCAGGGCAATAGCATACATGTACATATATGTCACATGTCAGGGCAATAGCACGCATGTACATTTATGAAAGGGCAATAGTATACATGTACATTTATGACAGGGCAATAGTATACATGTACATTTATGTTACATGTCAGGGCAATAGCAAGCATGCACATTTATATCACATGACGGGGCCACTGCATTGTATGCATAATGCTGTTTCACAATATATTCAAAACATATTCAGTAGCATCTGTTGTGAATCTTTGATAGATACCAGATCTGCAAAGTAATTCTTTTGACTGTCAGAAGTACAAAATATGAAGTTTGCTTTTGATGTGCACATCTAAGGCCACCATTCAGTGCGTGCACATACACAGTGATTTACGACACAAATGCTTTAAGTTACAGTTTGAACTTACTGTAAAGGGGGTAATTATTCACTGGGTTTTAATTTAGCTTATTTCGCTGACTGGAAAATTGCGCTAAATTAAAACACAGTGAATATGTAAAATTTAGCATAGAACACATTATCTAAATGACGAAACCGTGAATTTAAAACCCACTGAATATGCCTGAAATGGTAAATCAGTGAAATTTAAACCCCGTGAAAATTAGTCATTTTACAGTACTTTATTGAGATATACAGGTAGAAGCAGCGTGACTACTATAAGGTAGAAAAACAGTGTGACTGTAGCTCTTGCGACTAAAAAGAAATCAATTAGCTATGAGGTAGAAACAACAAGCACTGTAACTACAATGATATGAACATGTATTAGTCTGCTGAACTACTCCCAAAGTGACCTCTCTCTTGGAATAGATAATGTGTGGCAGATAGTATAATTGTATAACACTTTGAGTCCACGTAATGACCAATCATGTCATTGAACATGATATGGTATATTATAAAATAATATATTGTTAATACCAATTATTATTATTATCATTAATGTTGGGTGCTTATCTTATTTCAAATTAAACACAAATTAAAATTAATAACTAATTATGATAATTAACTTATAATGCATATAAATTGTTCTTACATTGTGACGTTGCTCATTAGTGACCTATCTGAGTATTTAACCTATTATTGAATTACTGAGATGCATATTTAAAGTAGAAGCTTACTCGTCATTTTTGAGAAAGTTGTAATAAATCACATGACAATGTTCATTGGCATCATTAAATAACATTTTATTATGTGTTACAGCAGTGTACTTTGAGAAATTTGTCTTAATATTTGTCAGAACACAATGTTAGAGAAAAATTGCATCATTCACAATATTTGATATTTCAGTCTATGCAATAAACCTACAATCTGAGATGCAGCGTAATATACATTGTGTTTACATCTGCCATGGGATGCTGACATACTGACAAAATGGCTGCTATCCATTAAAATACAACCATGATTTTCTTGAAAGTAAGGCTGGTGACCCATAACTTTTTTTAAGTCAATATTCTTGTATTGCTCGGAAGTATAATTATTGCAATATGAGAATATTCCTGGTATTTACATTTAAGAATATGCTTCTACCTTACCATTTCGGCCCAACAATTTTATGTATTTTTCTATCAATTTCTTTTTTTTCAATTTTGTCATGTCCTATTAAAAATCTTTGTAAATATATGGGTAAAATTATGTTGGTGTATTTTGTTGAAGGTTTAGTAATTCATCCAGTCAAAAAATATAAAATGTACATTAATGTTGGTTCACATAGACAGCTATTGGAGAGTATAGTGCATTTGCTCTCTTAGAATCGCATATTAGAAGCACATATAAACCACAAATTGCATTTACTGTATACTAGATCATGGAAATAAATCTTATTTTGACTATAAACTTATCTCTGTCATTTACACAAGCATATTCACTTCTAAGAGCAAATATATGGTGAGGTTTTTGTATTTTCACAGCAAGTGTTGAAGAACACTGGTTGAAGCATTTGCAATGTACATGTACATGAATGTGAATGTTGCCCTTTCCCCTTTCCCATTTTCCATGTAATGTTTTTGTTAGTTAATTTGCTAAACTTGTAAAACCTACAATGTATAGTTCCTGTCAAGAACAAACCTTGATTTTTCAAAGAATAGTCTCCCTATACAAAAGAGTTTCAGTATTAAATATGTATATCAGTCTGAGGGAGTCACAGTGAATTTCAGTGGGTTCCTAGGAAGTCACAGTGACTTTCACTGGGTTCCTAGGGTGTCACAGTGACTTTCACTGAGTTCCTAGGGTGTCACAATGACTTTCACTGAGTTCCTAGGGTGTCACAATGAATTTCACAGGGTTCCTAGGGTGTCAAAGTGAATTTCACAGGGTTCCTAGGGTGTCACCGTGAATTTCACAGGGTTCCTAGGATGTCAGTGAATTTCACATGGTTCCTAGGGTGTCAGAATGAATTTTGCTGGGTTTCTATTGTGTCAGAGTGAATTGGTCTGAGTTCCTAGGGTGTCAGAGTGAATTTCACTGGTTTACTAGGGTGTCACAGTGAATTTTAACTGGGTTCCTTGGGTGTCAGTGAATTTCGCTGGGTTCCTAGGGTGTCACAGTGAATTTTAACTGGGTCCCAGGACTTCCTGGGGTGTCACAGTGAATTTCCACTTATTTGATAATGAAATGGTCCCTCTGTGGCTCATTGTCAACCTTGCAGTACCATCTGTGGAGGCTATACATACACCATACTTTTTTCTCTTCTCATTTTGTACAGAAATGGCATTTCAAGAAAGAGTGCAGGATGTAGAAGGTTGGTGTAGAAATGCATTGATAATGACATACATTGTGCATTTTGATAAATGTTCTACAATAACTGCAACCAAAGCAAAAATACAAATGTAGTAAATACATACCTGAATGTAAATGGGATCTATTGTGGGTACTTAAACAACCCAAAGGGTGTGGTACAAAATAAACTAACATGAAGGGGTGTGGTGCAATGTAAACCACCATGGAGGGGTGTATGTGGTACAAATTAAACCAGGATGGAGGGGTATATGTGGTACATAGTAAACCAGGATGGAGGGGTATATGTGGTACATAGTAAACCAGGATGGAGGGGTATATGTGGTACAAAGTAAACCAGGATGGAGGGGTGTATGTGGTACAAATTAAACCAGCATGAAGGGGTGTATGTGGTACAAAGTAAACCAGCATGGAGAGGTGTATGTGGTACAAATTAAACCAGGATGGAGGGGTGTATGTGGTACAAAGTAAACCAGGATGGAGGGGTGTATGTGATACAAAGTAAACCAGAATGGAGGGGTGTATGTGGTACAAATCAAACCAGAAGGGAAGGGTGTATGTGGTACAAAGTAAACCAGGATGGAGGGGTATATGTGGTACATAGTAAACCAGGATTGGGGGGGGTGTATGTGGTACAAATTAAACCAGAAGGGAAGGGTATATGTGGTACAAAGTAAACCAGGATGGAGGGGTATATGTGGTACATAGTAAACCAGGATTGGGGGGGGGGGTGTATGTGGTACAAATTAAACCAGAAGGGAAGGGTATATGTGGTACAAAGTAAACCAGGATGGAGGGGTGTATATGGTACAAATTAAACCAGGATGGAGGGGTGTATGTGGTACAAATTAAACCAGGATGGAAGGGTGTATGTGGTACAAATTAAACCAGCATGGAAGGGTGTATGTGGTACAAATTAAACCAGCATGGAAGGGTGTATGTGAATTCTTGTTGAAAACAACAAGTCCCATTGCATTGATACTATGCATATTGTTCATTTTCTAATGATGTCTTCAGTTCTTTAATTGAAATGTGCATTGCTAACAGTGGAGCTATCTCAGCCGAGAAGCTGCTTGTTCAAACTTGGTATGAATCACACATGAAAGGTTACTGATGTACTGGTATTTTTTTCATTGTATAATTGACACAAAAACTGAGCTGGGTCACTATGTCATTGACAGTGACATGCTGGTACATGGTATATGTGAAATAAAAACGCTGTCACAAAATAATCCTATTATTTAATTATTTTTTGTTTTTAAGCATTTAAGACTATTATCATTTTTGTACTCATTTTTTGAAATACAGTACAGCACCTAAATAAACTGATCTGGAAAATTGTCATCTCTCCCTTTTAATCTCTCTTGCAACAATAGTGGCGTTCACATTAGAGATCTCGGCATGTGCTGAAACGTGTGTGTAAATGGTCAGGTCGAGCTGGCACGTGCCAAAAAAAACTCCCGATAGATGCTTGGGACCGAAATTCGTCACATGCCGAGATTTGCTGCCTGAATGCTCGGCATGAACCAAAATCATGCCCTCGTTGGTGAGTTTAAGAGAACATATACTCATTCATACTAGTATGACATGAGGATGAAGGGAAGTGCATCTAAATATGGTCAGATGCTGTAGTAATAAATAAAAAAAAAACGTCTTCAACGACGCATATTTATGTGCTGCTGCAACCAGTTATTTCTTGAAATGTTACATCGATGTGAAAAAATAATTGTTTTTCAAATCTTTGCCGTGCATGATGTATGGGTGACGTCTAACATGAATTGCTGTATTCTCTCTCCAAACATGAAGTATTACAAATTTTGGCACGTACTGAGATCCTGTAATGTGAACGAAGTAATTGTAGTATTACTAGAAACATTGCCAGCAGTGTTTGTTTGGCACTTTCAGTCTCAACAAGCCATTGCTCCCGGATACAACCATTCTCACAAGAATGTGGTTGAAACAATTCTCAAATGAGATTTATAGATTTAAATTCAAAATCAGATTTCAAGTGAAGGAATTGGGTGTTATTGAAGTGGCGAATTATTGAATCCTAACGATAAAATATGTTATCACGTGCGTACAAGCTACGTTGAACAACCAAACATTTCATCAAAAATTTAGTTCTGTCTGTTCATTTATTTAGAGCCATTTCTCAGACACGCATTGACTGATTTCTTTTAAACTTTAATACAAAGCCAATTCACAAATGCAATACGTATGCCCAAATATAGTCTATTTTGGATGTGAAATACTTCAGTGTGCCTATAACCAGTTCAATCAAACTTTTACATTAGTTGTTGCAGTCTTTTTAATTCAAGATGATGAACTTGTGGCCGTTTTGTTTTTCCACAATGTCTCTGTTTGTTTCTCTGGTATGAAATGACCAACTACTGGGGTACCGGGGTCAAACACTAATTTTGTAATCTGATAAAATTTGACCTTCTGGTGGCCTTTTTGGTAATCCTGATTCGAAAACTTAACATGTCTGCCACTATTTTTTGAAAATACATTGTCTGATTTCAATCAGACATATGACTATATACTTGTTACATGCTCACAGTGTTATTTTTTTAGAGACTCGATTCAAGATAGCCACATACGGCCGTTTTTTACTTTCAATTAAAATTGTGAATTTGTATGATTTCAAAATGTCAGGGTGCTTGAAATATTTTATGGAGACTATGTCTATAGTTTTCTTGGTATCAGTCTGCCTGACAATTTTCTTTTTGTCACTATAGACTGCCCCCGTCCCTTTTATAAAAGCATTTGTAGTTTATACTTAGGCTACCATTTCTGTGTCATGTTTACATGCTTGTAGTAAAAAAATACCCATTGTAGGTAGTAATAAATCATATTAGATAATTTTTTTTATTACCTTCAATTTTCTTCACAAATTAAACAAGATGGATAATTTGCCTATACTTACCGGTAGCATATCTAATTTGCATATCATTACCAAACAGTCAAAGATAATTGTAATATTCATTTTAATGCACTGTAACAAATACAATATTTTCATACTTTCAGTCAAATTTGAATTGCTCATTGGGTGGAGACGAGAACTGTTTGCTTGCAGTGCAAACACATACCGACCATTATCATGCTGTACAGTGAACAAAAGACTACGCTTGTGTATACCTGCCGTGTTTTGATATGTAAATCAGTTCAGATAGATCAGACATTTTGATTCTAAGTATTCATTTAATGTGTAGTTTCCAATGCCATATGGTACTGACATTTTCAGGTTTCCCACAAATAATGCTTACTTTTGTGAAGATATATTATAATCACCATGTGGGTGTTCAGTTTAATAATGTATTTTAAATGACTATATCTGGCCATATAACTGGTGGTTGTTACTGGTACATGTAGCGGTGGATACACAATGGTGTACCGTGTACCTCGAATTCTGCCTGCTGTTCAAAGAAGGCCACCTCGTTTTGCAAAGGTTTCCATAGGTCAGTCAGTGAAATTAGCTGTACTGTGTATGCACTCACATTTTGAATGTAATAACTATGTAGGTGATACTTTACAGGTATAATGTTTAATGATGTGTTGGTGTTCACGAAGAAGAGTTGATTATGATTGCATTTACGTAGCTCTTCAAATCACATAGCAACAGTAACCATGGCAACTAAGGGTTCAATGGATCGCTTATGTAAGCAAAACTGTTGTAAATGTAGAATTTATTTAAAAAAAATACTGTTATTTTTGCACTACAACACAATCTTTTATCAAAATTAATTATATTGTCAGCCATCTTTTCTCTCAAGCTTCCTGGCACTGTGAACAGCTGGTGTAAAAACTGCGCTGAGACATCTCAGTTATGGCATCATAATAGTCAAATGTAAACTGAGCAGTCTCAATGTGACCTGGTGCACCTTAAGATGGCAATGTGAACACACTTCCTCACATTTTGGTATTTATACTGTAATGTGTAATCATGCATTAATTGTAATGTATAGCTAGAAGCTAGATGTTCCCAGGGATTTTTTTAAACAAGGGAACAGGGGCGCAGCACCCTCATGCCATGGCCATGCGCCCCCTTACCCTTGGGAGATGATGATCTGGCAACCATAAAATTCTGATTATTGTGGAGTGGAGTTTTTGATAATCCTAAGTTAAAATAGAGCATTCTATGGCTTCCTTGGGGCCAAAATTACTATCAGACAGGTCACAGTTGAAGACTGTGGCCACATGTGATCCCTGGTCAATCTGAATTTAATGGTTGCCAAAGGATCTGTTCCCCAGGGTATGGGGGGTGCATAGCCATGGCATGAGGGCGCTGCACCCCTGTTACCTTGTTTAAAAAAATCCCTGTTTATAATTTCTGTTTCTAGACCTCTCAGTAAAGTACAGAAAAATAAACTCAGAAAACACAACTGAATGTATCTGGGTTAAATGCCATGTACAATGTATACTTATCACCATCTATGACTAAGACATAGCCGAGTGTATTTCTACCCCTGTGAACATGAGAAGTACTATTTAATAACACGTGTAAAGTATATGTAACCTAATTAATCTTTTATTGCAGGCGAGGGATTCACATATATGAAATATGTCAGTCTGGCTGTACTGGTTATACAAAATGCTTCTCTCATCTTGGTTATGCGATATACAAGGACAACTAAAGGCGATATGTACCTGGCCACCACTGCTGTTGTTGCGACCGAAGTGATAAAACTCTTGACGTGCCTCACTGTTATACTTGTGCAGTCAAGATTTCATTTAGGAACATTCTTTTTGTTTCTGTACAACAGTATCATAGCGGAGCCAATAGATACGTTAAAATTGTCCATACCATCCCTTGCTTATACAATACAGAACAATCTTCTATACACTGCCGTGTCCAACTTAAGTGCTGCTACATTTCAGGTGAGTTTTACTAGTTTTCATGTAATCAAACCAAAACAACCCTGTTTTGAGTTATAGGATGTTTATTTTACTAGCTTTATCAATGCGTTTAGCGAATCTCAACAATAAATATCAAAGTAAAAGGCATAAAGCTGTGGTCGTTATAACTGTTTTATAAATCAAAATAGATATTAGAATTAAAATTTACCAATCCAGAAATAGTATTGGAACATCATCGTTAGTTAAATTAATATTTATGAGTTAGTTCAACATTATCAAATCAACATTTTGAATAAGTTTGTGTCAGGTGAAGACATGTGGACACATTATTGTTGTGGTTGTAGACAATATTTACCTCTTGAGCCAATCACTATTAAATATTTGAATCTGTTTGTAAGCTGTAAATGGTGTACATGTACTATGTTTTTGTTCAGTACATGTATAACTTGTGAACATTGCAACTCAAAATTGAAAGGGCTTTTAACTACTAGTATTAGTTTAACATGAAATTGAACATGAAATTTTAAATATTGTTTTCTTATTATTGTTTGTTACCAACTACATTGGACTTTGATTTGTCATGACCTGAAAACACATTCACTTTATGAAACAATGAAATCCCCAATAAGAATGTACATTGATGAAATCCCCCAATAAGCATGTACATGTACATTGATGAAATCCCCCAATAAGCATGTACATGTACATTGATGAAATCCCCCAATAAGCATGTACATTGATGAAATCCCCCAATAAGCATATACATGTACATTGATGAAATCCCCCAATAAGCATATACATGTACATTGATGAAATCCCCCAATAAGCATGTACATTGATGAAATCCCCAATAAGCATGTACATTGATGAAATCCCCAATAAGCATATACACGTACATTGATGAAATCCCCCAATAAGCATGTACATTGATGAAATCCCCAATAAGCATATACACGTACATTGATGAAATCCCCCAATAAGCATGTACATTGATGAAATCCCCAATAAGCATATACACGTACATTGATGAAATCCCCCAATAAGCATGTACATTGATGAAATCCCCAATAAGCATGTACATTGATGAAATCCCCCAATAAGAATGTACATTGATGAAATCCCCAATAAGCATGTACATTGATGAAATCCCCAATAAGCATGTACATTGATGAAATCCCCCAATAAGCATGTACATTGATGAAATCCCCAATAAGCATGTACATTGATGAAATCCCCCAATAAGCATGTACATTGATGAAATCCCCAATAAGCATGTACATTGATGAAATCCCCAATAAGCATGTACATTGATGAAATCCCCAATAAGCATGTACATTGATGAAATCCCCAATAAGCATATACACGTACATTGATGAAATCCCCCAATAAGCATGTACATTGATGAAATCCCCAATAAGCATGTACATTGATGAAATCCCCCAATAAGAATGTACATTGATGAAATCCCCAATAAGCATGTACATTGATGAAATCCCCAATAAGCATGTACATTGATGAAATCCCCCAATAAGCATGTACATTGATGAAATCCCCAATAAGCATGTACATTGATGAAATCCCCCAATAAGCATGTACATTGATGAAATCCCCAATAAGCATGTACATTGATGAAATCCCCAATAAGTATGTACATTTGCTATTTCGGTACATACAATAACAATCACTGAGCATGCATAATTGTGGTTTTGATTTTACGACTAACAAATACTGCTGGGTGTCTTGCAAATGCAAATTTTAGTTTATGATAAATCATATTCCAATTTTGTTTACAGTATGGAATAATACATGTACATATATACATGATAAACATGAACAAAAATTATTCAAATCAGTACTTCTAGAAAATTTACACTACTGTAAAAAAAAATTGTCTACCATGTGAGATACATGTATAAACTATGGTGTGTTGTATACTGGGTGACACAAGCAGGCATGGACATTTTATAAAACCCCCGGTATAATTTTTTAAATTTATAAATGCTACACACCAATCCAGCAACTGTATTTTGGCACGACAATGAAATTAAAATTAATGAACAATTTGCATACAATAAAAACTAGCCTTATTACTTATTATTATGGGGTCTGATAGTGTTTTATGTGGGTCTCATCATGGAGCTAAAATGGTCTCATGCAACAAAAAGCATGTTAAAAATAAATTGTTTATTTAGGCCAGACTTTTTTTATTCCTTGTTTCTCGAGTTTTTATAAGGCAATTTTCTTTGAGGGGGGCGGAAATAAAATAAAGTTAATTCTTTTTTTCCCATTAGATTTGTGTGATTCTCAAAGAATTGTAAGTGAGATCATTGATCGTAGAGAAGAAATGAAATAAAATTTTATTCCATGTATAACCTTGTTTCTCATCTGCGTGAGACTTCAGTACTTTGATCATGATACTCCCACGAAAATGCAACTTGGGTTTGTTATGCGGCGGACGAAAACAAAAAATGAAGATAAAAATAAGTTTTTTTTAGCAATTTTTTGCACTTTGATACAAGTCGGCGGGCGTGAGAAATTACGCTGAAATAAAATTTTATTTTTATTTTATTTTCGGCTTCTGTCTGCAACTCTTTTGCAAATTTCTACTAGTATAGTCATTGAAAGCATGTACTAGTATGAGCACTCTGTGAAGTTGTAGCTCATAAAATAAGGCATGCTGTTGTGTCACACATTGTAGATTTCAAGATCTTGTAAACTTGCCTCCTATTTAAATGTACATGTACACACTTTTATAATAATTGTCATATTGTTTTCAATAGGTCACATATCAATTGAAGATTTTAACAACAGCTTTATTTTCCGTGATGATGTTGAGAAAGACTTTATCTGGTGTGCAATGGTTATCACTGGTTATTTTGTTCGTTGGTGTTGCTATTGTGCAGATACAGCCCACAGATCCCGATAAACAACATACAGAGATTCACACAAAAGACATAGAACAAAATCCATATCTTGGACTAATAGCTGTCATTCTATCCTGCTTGTCATCTGGATTTGCTGGTGTCTACTTTGAAAAAATCCTCAAAGGAACTTCGGGATCTATATGGTTGAGGAACATACAACTTGGACTTTATGGTACATTGATCGGTACCATTGGTATGTGTTTGAAAGATGGAGAAGCCGTGCAGAAGAATGGGTTTTTTTATGGCTATACTCCCCTTGTATGGTTTGTTGTATGCTGGCAGGCATTTGGTGGGCTTTTAGTTGCGGTTGTAGTCAAATATGCAGATAATATTCTTAAAGGATTTGCCACTTCTGCAGCTATTATTATATCCACCATATGTGCAGTATATTTGTTTGGTTTCCAGATCAATTTGCAATTCAGTTGTGGTGCTGGTTTGGTTATATTTGCTGTCTATTTGTACAGTCGACCTAAGAGCCAGAATTCAGTCATTCAGCCAGGAGCGAATGGTACCGGGTAAATAATTTGACTGAAATTCAGTCCTCATTAATATGATGTACTTATTTTTGCTGCAATAATCCAGAAATAATTAGAATATTTTTTAAATTGATATATGAAAATGATTTTAATTGTTGAAGTAATCAAGACAAGCCTAGATCCATTTGTCCACTATCAGTTATGGGTATTATTTTCACTGAAAATAAGTGAATTCTTCTTAATTAATGAGAAAGAATTTTATTAATTTAATTTGTTATCCTAGTAGTAACAAAATCCATCGTAAAAGTCAGTGGAAATAAGTAGTGAATATTAATAAATTCAGCATTAAAAATACTATTTAATTTAATCCAGTGTGATTAGTCAGTCTGAGAATCCAACATATTCACAGGGCAAGTCATCTAGTAAAAATAATGCAGTTAAACCTGTGTGTAGCACCTATATAGACAGGAGAGGAGAGGTTGTATATATATATTTGTTTGAGTTGATCAAAATGAAATTGTTTTATAAACAGGATGCTTATTGTTATTTGGGTAAATCTGTAAAAATACTGCTGAAAGAAGGGTGGTCACAGGTGGTCTTTATACACAGGTTACTCATATGCCTTGAGATTGCCTAAACGTGGTCTCTATAGTCAGTCTATTAAGGTGATCATTAACACAGGGTTGACTACTAACATTAAGTGCCCATATTAGAGTTTCTGCATTGTGCATTAAAAATGTACAGGATTTTGTCCGAATTTTTCAAATTAAAAAACAAAAAACACACGTGTCCACATTGATTTTAAAAAGCAATTTATATAAATATATATATAAGTATATAAATATTATTTTCCTGGGCATAGCTAATTTGCTGGCAAGTATCCCAGATATGTTTGCATACTGATAGAAGAAGACTATTCCAAACATTTACGTTAATTTTAACTAAAAGAGTTCTAATGAAAATGTACATGTATCCAGGAATTTATTTGGATCAGGAAATACAATGAACAAAATCTGGCACACAAAAGAGCCATAAAACATTTATAGGTGTATTTATTTATGTACACTTTCTTGTTCACTTGGCAGTATACCGGTACTGTCAAAATGTACACATAGTATATTATGAGAATTCTCTACTGACTAAATTAGAGTACAATATTATTAATTGTACTTTAGCTCTATTTGGCCAAAGTGCAATTGCAAGTGGTTATATGTCAAAATGTCCCCACCTTTTTTTTCGCATTATGCTTTCAAATTTCCTTTGATGGAACACATGTTATGCCTAGTTATGTGTGATGAAAACTCTGTGTTGCATTTAGGTATTTTTTTAATTGGCATCCTTTGGCAAATGTATCCAATCTTGCTCACATTTGTGGTTACCAGTATATATAATAACCATTAAATGATTGATCCAATCTAGTTTAGTCATAGCAACCAAAAATCTTTTTACTTATTCTTGATTTGGTTATTTAATGGGGTTAATAAGCAAAACATTTTGCTATAGTTTTTAGGACCCAAAGAAAATTTTCA
Source organism: Saccoglossus kowalevskii (assembly GCF_978046115.1). Taxonomy (NCBI): domain Eukaryota; kingdom Metazoa; phylum Hemichordata; class Enteropneusta; family Harrimaniidae; genus Saccoglossus; species Saccoglossus kowalevskii. The sequence continues at coordinate 32,438,193 of NC_140643.1, read as the reverse complement.
CAGCTACAAAATGGAGGATAGTGTGTGTCTTGTTTTCAGTATGAAATTGTTTTATGAAGCCTGGTTTATTTTAATTTCTATTCTAATGCACTACATACATTATCTTGTACATTGTAAACTTTAAGGATTCAAATGCTTTAAATTAAAAAAAATATTAATATACATTATTATTTGTTATTTAAAAAAAATCTATTTTGATGATGGATGTAACTCAATTATAAAACATTTCTGAAGAATAACATAATTTATTGTACTCAAATTTTATTTATATTAAATTTGAGAGTGAATTCATTCTTTGTGGTTGGGGTATCTTGTGAAATATGTTTAATTTCAATGACTTTCACCATGTATACTCAGAATAAAGGTTATTCCCCTAAAATGCAATGCATTTCACATATATACAAGCTGGTAAATATTTTACATTATAGAGCAACGTGACCAGGAATCAAGTACAACTTTGACCTTCAAACCCCAAATACATTATCATAAATAGTATGTACTTAAGATCATGGTCACTTTTTACCCTTTTCTCGTGTAGTGTTTTTTGGAAACTTATTGATGGTGAGGACTGTATTCAACTTTTTTTATTATTTTTTTCTAATTTATGTCGACTTCTCTATTTTGGGGTATTCATTGTCTTTGCTATTCAAAGTTCTGTTGTATTTTTAGAGTTTCAGGCTCTGAACATTAGATTCAGTATGTAGAATTTAGTCATAGGTTTGAATCCTCAGGTAAACCTGGAATTGGTGCTAAAATATTGATTTACCAATACTCATATTTGTTATTCAGATGTGCAATTTGTAATTTTATTCAGCAGAATTTTTTTATTATTATCATGTTATGGGGTTTGTATGTAGTTTGCAAACAACTTGTTAGCCCCTATTTGAACAAAGTTCGAACATCAACACTATTGACCTCCACAACTGTATCTTGCATACACATACATCTTTGATACACATGCAATTTTTGTGATCTGGTTCAAGATTGCCGATTGGCCACAAATGTTATGTTAAAATTCACCAAAATCAAGCATTTCTGAACCAGAAATTGGCTTATTTCATTCAAACTTGGTACATACATTAATAATTATGGGGGGGGGGAATGGCCGACAAGTTAACAAATTCTGCTGTGGAGCCATATCTTTAACATGTCTGGGCCAATCATGTTTAAATTTCACATGGACATCATGTCACAATTATGCACATGTTTGTTTCATGACCCAATTGATCAATCGGTCGAATGGCATCCTTGTCTGTTCACAATAGCTGACTGCTTTCAGTTTCATTGACTATTGCACCACAGGGACACGTGTCATGTCAGAGATTTCTTTGTGATAGATTTGCATGCAATGAAGTGGTTTCCTGCTGTTGGGTTCCCATTCACAGTAGCTGACTGCTTTCAGTTTCATTTACTATTGCACCACAGGGACACGTGTCATGTCAGAGATTTCTTTGTGATAGATTTGCATGCAATGAAGTGGTTTCCTGCTGTTGGGTTCCCATTCACAGTAGCTGACTGCTTTCGGTTTCATTTACTATTGCACCACAGGGACACGTGTCATGTCAGAGATTTCTTTGTGATAGATTTGCATGCAATGAAGAGGTTTCCCGCTGTTGGGTTCCCATTCACAGTAGCTGACTGCTTTCAGTTTCATTTACTATTGCACCACAGGGACACGTGTCATGTCAGAGATTTCTTTGTGATAGATTTGCATGCAATGAAGTGGTTTCCCGCTGTTGGGTTCCCATTCACATTAGCTGACTGCTTTCAGTTTCATTTACTATTGCACCACAGGGACACGTGTCATGTCAGAGATTTCTTTGTGATAGATTTGCATGCAATGAAGAGTTTTTTCACTGTTTGGTTCGGAAAGAACAAAGGGAGATAAATAGCTTTATTTTTACATGTTATGGGCACTTGTATATGCACAACATTTCTTTGCTTTTCACAGTTCAATCTTGTATTTGTTATAAACTTTTCATGGAATAATTTAATTGAAACTTTGGTATATAGACATGGTAGTTATCAAAAGGTCAATTTGTACCAGTTTTGTATTTTATGAAAAACACCTTATATATACACCTTAGTTATACTAAGAAAAACAAGATTTGATTGAATTTGACATGAAGGTCACATGTGTTCTGTAAATGAATGTTATTCATCCATCCATCATATTTCAAATGTACAAGCATATTGATGGACATTCAACCAACCTGATTCATTTTATGCAAACAGGTATCACAGCTAATAGAAGTCTGGGGTACACTGACAAAATCCATACAAATTAGGACAACACATGGCTGCATGACATTGCCTTTTTTTTCTACATGTAATTCTTGATCTTATTTGTCAGATAATCTTATCTTTTGAAGTTCACTTTTCATTATCAATTTTGTTCTGGTTTTTTATAATAAAATTGGTATAAAATGCAAATAAGCTGGTGTTATGTTCTTTAAAAACTGTACGAATGTGTCATCTCAAGTTTTTCAAAATGGAACCAGAGATCAATTGCTTGTTTTTTGTTTTAACAGATGAAGGTATCTGTGGTTAATGTACACGATGAAATAAAACTCAATACATGAATGAATTCACTAAACCTTAGTCATCTGTAGCTAAAATAACACGTCAGGAAAGGCACGTTTTACTGTAAGCTCCCTGCACTTACTGCTTAATTCGCTCTAGCACTGCGGCTAATACCTGAACCACAGATTATAATCTAAATAAAGCAAACATTCTACACAAAGTGACGTTAAAAAACTCGTCCTTGTATCAACTATGAGGTGATACAACTAGCTGTAGCTTTTACTCAGACAGAATTCAAATATATTTCAATCATGTTTAATAAAATAAATAATAAACATTGAAAAAAGTTGCTCACTGATCAAAAGCTTTTATACATAATTACAAACTGTACTCGTAGTAATTTTAATAGTTTAAAAAGTAATTGTTCAAACAGCGCCATCTATAGGTCAAATGAGGAAATGCCACTGGTGATTTTGGAAGTTGATGGTTTTGTGGATCTTTCATGATCGTCTGGGGCTACAAATTCATGATGCTGAAGATATTTGCAGACCTCCATAACATTTTTTGATATTCAGATCTTTCATACAGGTGTTTGTACCACAATACTGCCATCAAAGTTGAATTCTGTCCAACTCGTATGGATGTGAGACTTGTCGACTAGACGAACTGTGCAATCAAGTCAGGGTCTACCAATGAATTCTCTAATGCAGTATCTATATCATACTCATGGGCATGTTGGGCATGCTGTCTTTTTCTTGCACCTCGAGTTGGTCTCGGTAACTCTGAGTGATGAGCTGGTAATGGTTCAGTGAAAAAATACGGATGTAACAATGCCTAAAAAAAAAAGGGTAAAAACAACAATCAGTAAGACCCTCACAATCATAGGGTTAACATATTTATAATATTACCAGTAATTTTGTCAGAAACTGATGAAATAAATACAATATTTAAATTTAAATCGGCTTCAATAATCGACTTTCCATCTGTGAACTGTCCTGGACTATCGATATGTGAAGTATTCCTCGCCACAGTTCACAATTTTATAGTCAGTTAGAAATAATTTCTGAAAAAAAAACTAACCTCTGCAGCTGATATTCTTTTCTTGGATGGATAAACTAAAAATTTCTTGAGTAAATCCAAAGCCTAGGAAAAAACAACAAATAAAATGAGATGTATTAACACCTTGGAGTGGGATGGACAGTTATCAATGATTCTGAGAATGTTTACACGAGATACTGTATTGTGAGGACAAAAAGATACATACCTCTGGAGATGCATCTGGTACAATCTGTTCAAGAGGAATAGGGGGATTTTCTGGAAATGAAATTTTTTTGTAATCTGGTAAATCCTTCATCCCCTGAAAAAAAAATAAATGATTCTTATTTGGTCTATTGTTCTTGATCCAATCACAAATAATGAATTATCATGAACATATATGAACCAAAAGCAATAATCAAGATGGCCATACTGGTATGGACTAAACCACTGCACGTGCATATGTCGCACATAAAGTACTAGGCACATGAAAAGAATGGACAAATTTGGTTCTGTGGACTCTGAAATATTAAGGTGGAATATACTATTCAAGGTACATCGTATCACTTTACGCTTGGAACCCCATTGTTAGGCCAAAAAAATAATAACTTACTGTAAAACATGTCTTTTTCGCGAATTTAGCGAGAGAACTGATTTGCTAATTCAAGATGTTGCTAATGACTTTATTATCAATTCAAAATGGCCGCCAAACAAAGAAATTAACAATGACAAGAGAGATTCGCTAAATCAAATTTCGCTATTACGTGTTTTACCATAATTCGCTAAAATTGCATGCCGCTTTTTCAACATGTTTTACAGTATGTTGCCCTCAAGTCGGAAAATTGAAAAATATTACATATTTTTTGGTCGGTCACTGAGGGCAACAAAACAATTTTTTTTTTGGCCTTATTGTATTTTTTTGTCGAATCATACAATGACATGCTAATCTGAGCTGGTGCTCCTTTAAGAATATTTTCTTAAAATTAAACTAGAAGTGGCCATTCTGAACTCTTTCTGAGGGTCTAGGCATCCTGAATTTTTTGTTGTAGCTTTATTGAGATATTAGCCTCCAGTTTCACAAATAAAAATTTTAGCGATCATGTGACCTTTTCAGTCATGTTTTTTTCCCTAAAAATGGCAAAAAACACATTTAAAAATCTTCTTATTGAGAACCACTGAACGTGTTGAGGTTAAATTTGTTTTTAGCATATATCAAGAGCAATGCTATGAACATAAATAATACTTACTGGCCAGGTTTTTTCTGTGGGAGTTCCTAAAACTCTTAAAACACAACAAACTATGAACATAAATAATACTTACTGGCCAGGTTTTTTCTGTGGGAGTTCCTAAAACTCTTAAAACACAACAAAGCTGTTCTATATCACTCTCACCAGGAAATAAAGGGGAGTTGTTTAACAAATCACCAAATATACAGCCCACAGCCCTGCAAAAAAGACATCAAAATTGGAATTGAACTACTGTACTTTATTTTTGCTTGGAATTAATTTTCGCTGAAGGAATGATTCAGTGAAAATAAAAGCCGGAGATTATACCTTTTCTTTCTATATTTTACATTCAACTCGTCAAAAATCAATGAAAATAAAAAAGTCTTTTCAGCAAAAATTAATTCCAGCTAAAATAAAGTATGTAAAGTAAAATAATGAAGAAGCTGTGTTTGCAGAATCCAAAGGAGACACTCATAGAACTATTTATGATTCTATCATACAGTGTATACACTGATCAATGAAATAAGTATTTACCAAAGATCAACACCTTCATCATATTTTCTTGCTCCGTATAATAATTCTGGTGCTCGATACCATCTATGAACAGAAATAATCAAAACATAGTATGAAGTCTAATACTACATAAATAATTATTACAAATAATCTGTTAACCATAGGCACTCCACAGGTCAAGCTGTATCTCAGAATCAGAGATACTAGACACAGGGATGTTCAACCTTTTCACCACCAGACTTTCTTGCCCAAAATTTTTCTGAACTTTTTTTTTCTTATATTCTTCAATATTTCAGGAAATGAACCCCAATTTTTGAGCCAACAGACAAAATTTGAGTCAATTTTCAATTTTTATTCAAAAAATTTGGCGATTTTTGTTCCAATCTTCTGAAGGAAAGAGCAGACTATAATTTGTGAGGAAAAGAGGGAACTGGTGGTGAAAAGACTGATATTCCATGACTGATATTCCATGCATTGCTAGTTTGGCATATGCTCAATCATGTAATGAAACACTATCCAATATTCATATGACATGAATTTAAATATTTAAAGTCTATACACATAAGCCAATTGTATTTACTTTCCCCAATTTTACATGTTGAGGCCCTTGGGCTTTTGACCAGGGAAGTATACCGGTAATTAATTTTAACAGATCAATCCACTCACCTTGTTGCTACTTGATGACTGTATTGACGTCCTTCATTGTTATTAAACACCCTGGCTAAACCAAAATCAGCAATTTTTAAATGTCCAGTTTCACTGATTAGTAAATTGGCTGGCTTCAAATCCTTTAAATTAAAATTAATATTAAGAAAATATGTAATGTTATCAAATGCAATGACATACTAGTATGCTGGAACAAAATATCATTTCTACCGTAGTCGTCCAGGTAAGTGCCCATGCCGGGGAATACGCCCACCCTCCAATTTCAATACAGTAAAGAAATTGAGGTCATGTCCAGGCATATGCCGGGGGGGTGTCATTTTCTTTTCTTGAAATATAAAAAATAACAAAAACCTGTTTTTTGTTCATTGATTAACAGTTGACTTCCTTGCAGTCTGTTGTGATTCTGATGAAAATTCTTGAAAAATAAATGTCAATTGCGTAAAACAAGGGGTGAACGCGAAATAGCTGTGACAGCAAAATAGGTAATTTAGTTTTCTGCATTCAGGGCAGCACGTTCACCGCTGTTTACGTAATTTACATTTATTTTTCGAGAATTTTTATCAAAATCATAACCGTCACCAAGACTACAAAAATGTATATTGAAGCAGAAATGGTAGTTCTCTTTTTGAAATATGTCGAGGCTCTGAAAAGGATTTTTCGGTTTGTGCTTCTTTCAGAAACGATTCAAGCAAATCTTAGAGTATATGGAGAGCTACAAAGCAAGTGTCGCACTAGTCACAATAGAATGGTTAATTTGTGATCTTACAACCATGTGAATATGTTAAGGAAAATGCTGCAACATTGACTCATGACATGTATACCTACCCTATGCATAATAGAGTTCTTATGACAGTATGTCACACCTTTCAACAACATCTGCATGTAACTTTTCACCTGCGCTTCTGTCAGTGGTTTAGCGGAATTCCTTATGACTTCTGACAAGTCAGACAGCATAAATTCAAATACCAATACAAAACCTGTACCATGTGGAAAAACATCTCGCAATTTGACAACCTGAAAAAAAAATTAGTTGTAGCAGTAAAGTAAATGTGTGTTGCAAACAATGTTGCCTTTAGATCTGATAACAATCTACTGGCTTCTTAAAAGCAACATTGCTTGGAACATTATTGTGTTGTCAGGCAATTAGCAGATGATAAAGTTGGCTTAGAAGCTTTGAGGCCTAGGCCTCACTTGGGCGACTGCAAGACAGAAGGCAGCAGACTGGAACTCCTGGAGGACCCTAGCGACAGCCCCATGTGCCATCCAGGGCCGCTAAGAGTTCTAAGTAAGTAAGTAATGTTGGTACATGTAGGTGTACAAAACAAATTTGCAGCTACAGTTGATTCCTTTTCCTTGTTAAATTATTTGTTCGTTTCCAGATAGTCCAAGCATTGTTGCCATGATGCTCTGGAAAGAGCACTGAGACCCCCATGCACATACTTTATAAACAAACATATAGAAAACTGTCATCACTTACATGTTGGCTTTCATCTATTTCTTGTAGTGCTTTAATTTCCCTATAAATGTGATCAATATTCAGTTTATGATGGTTAGTGTTTTATATATCAATGAGTTAAATCTGAATACATTTTAATTAAAATTATGTGAACATTGAAAGTACCTAAGTGCTGTGTTAGGTATACCATCTTCTAGCCTTCTCAGAGGCACTTTCTTCATAGCAACAACTTCTCCAGTCTAAAAAAAAAATAAACAAATATTTACAGTTGTATTTCTCAATCCACTGTAAAACATGTTACTTTAGCTAGTATGTTATTTTAGCTGATTTAGCTAATTCGTAATTTCGCTAATTCAAAATGACATAAATTTACAAGAAATTATATTCTCACAAAAATATTGTTGATACTTTAGCCAAATTAAAATTCTATTAATTCATGATGCATTGTGTCAAAATCGCTAAAATGGCATGTATCTATTTCAACATGTTTTATATATATTGTATATGCAATAAAAGTTTGCCATTACAAATTATTTTGCTGTTGCAACACTTGTTAAATTTTTTTCCAACCAAATATTTAATCCAGTCCACAGTATGGGTGATTACAATTGATGTTTCCATTTATCACTTGACAGACTTTCGGTGAATAAATCAGAAATTACACAGAAGCTACATGTATATTCATGGTGATAGATATATTCTGATTGCTAACATACCATACTCTGCATAAAAATAATTATCACCATGGGTCAGTATGAACAGATTTGGGTAATCTACTGCACAGATGTAGAGTCTTACCTCTATATGCTTGGCTTTGAACACAATACCATGTGCTCCCTCTCCTATTCGTCCAAGTATAGTATACTGTTCCATATCAGGGTATTGACAGGCTGCCAGACACTACCACATGATATCTAAATATAATAAGAGTTGCTACAGTTATATTCAAGTATTGGCAATAACATATACAATATTTTCACTCTATTACTAGCATATGCACTTACAAAAATGTGTCTATAGTCACAATAAGTTTTATTTTAATGATTCAGTATACAATATAAGTAATTCTTTGTTTATGTTCACTGCTATTAGCAATGCGCTTCTGATGTGCTTTCATGTAGTGAGATACAAAGCTTCGAAAATTCACAATAGAACCAGATATTTTTTTTAACAAAACAGGTGTATGAGGGCGATGTTATGAGTACTCCTGATTTCGACAAATGAAATGGAATAGACACTGGTATAGAAATATAAACCAAATAGAACAATGCCAAGTTCATGTTTCAGAGGACACACAGTGACCTATTTGTTTCTAACCGTGATTTCGCGTCTTTTTGGTTCCAAATAGGTCGTGGAAGTTGCCAAGAGTCAGGCTGGGGATTCATGAATCGTGAAGCTGAACGTCTATGAAAGATCGGCGTTCTTATTTTTATTCTTCCTACACTTTCCCCATAAATAATGGCACAGATTCCAAAATGTTGTTTAATCAACAACACGAAATAGTACATACCCGCTTAACCGATTCTCGAGTTGTAAGTCTTTCGTAAGCACACGGTTGTCTTCGCGATTCTTGTCAACAAAAACATTCAAAATGGCGCATAGTGATAACTACGCATGTGCACGAAAATTGAAAACAAAGTAATTTATTTTCCACTATTGGTGGCGTACTAAAAATACTTGTGACTACAGAAAATCGCTACATGTATTTATTTTGTGGGGTTAAGCACAATCTCTAAATGACTGTGGGTAAGATCAATGTCAAAATTATGATTTTTTTTAGCATTATTATGTATGAGAATTAGATGATCATTTATTTGGCTTTTGCTACTTTTCTTACATTTGGGGGATTTACATTTGTTGAACATTTTTCGACCATTATATGACTGTTTTCAGGATTTTATTTATATTTATTTATATTCTGAACTTTTTTTCTTCATAATTTATGCATTGAACTACCTAGTCAGGATCGCATGTTACTTTCTCAAGTTTACGCACAAAGTAGACACACCGGATACAGCAAAACTCTCGATAATGCTATTTGCTAAAAAAAAAAAAAATGTGCGGGATATCTATGGCGTAGTTCATCAAAACATCTGTCGTTATTGTGGACATCGCGCATAATTTTTATGTCAGAAACAAAAAGCCTGAGTACAAAACTTGTTTAACGCTAAAAACGGAAAGATTCATGGGTAGACGCCTGTTTATAACATGGACCTACTAACACGGTAGATCCATGGGCCATCTGACGCATGCACAGGTGACGACTCCCCCGCTTAAAAACAAGTACATTTTTTGTACATGTACCTTTATATACAATTGTTTAAAAAGAGGAGCTCTGTGAGCATGGAATGAGTAGAATGTTATTAGGCGTACTATTTCTGAAACAGTAATGTTAGATAATAAGTATCATTTTCTACAAATTCTTTTACAATAATTGAGATGTGGCATAATAAATGCATTATAAAGCAGCATGGGGATATAATGGTAATATGACATAACTGGAAAAAAAATCCCACTTTGTAAGCTACTACTTGCTCTATTTATTAATTGTTTTATTACGATTTCCAGTTCAAGTATTGATCTGTACTGATACCTGGAGTTGTTTTAGGGATAACGCCCTCTACCGACAAACCGAATAATAGTATTCTCATTGTAGATACATATACGTGTATAATCAGATCATGCAGGCATCAAACATTGCTGTGTCATTCATTTCTGATTTATTTTCACGGTTTCTAAATGAGGTAGCTGGCCTATAGGAATATATGGAAGCTACACTACTAGTAAGTGAAATTTAAGGTAGAAGCCTAGTCATAATTTTTGACAAAATTGATCATTAAACGCATGACAATGTTCATTCGTTTATTATGTACAATCATGAAGCTAATGTCTTACGGTACAATGAAATAGCATTATTATGTGTGTTACAGTTATGCTTTTTGAGAAACGTGTCCTAATAATTCTTGAAATTGATATTTTTAGAACAATTCCATAGAACACAATGTTTAAAACCCAGACTTTTTAAATAATAAATAACAACAAAAAGTACTCCATCATTAACAATATATGATTTTTTCAGCCTATGTCATCAGGCTAGATTCTGAGATATTGCATAATATCTCTGCCATAGGAGCGTTTGGTAAAAGTGTTATAATAGTGTTAAAATGGCGACTTTCCACTAAAATACAACCATCAATTTCTCGAAAAAAAGGCTGGTGACCCCCCAACTTTTTAGGTCAATATCCTTATATTGCCTTGGCGTACAATTTATTGCAAAATAAATTCTGTTATTTTTTTTATTTATGAGTAGGCTTCTACCTTAAAACAGTCAACACAACACAACACAACGTCGGTTGTGATCAACGTAGTTAATGAACAAAACACATGCACGTATATGTAATACAAAGATATTATAGATTTTATAAAATCGAATAGCATATGTTGTCTCAACGCATAAATGCATATTTGTTTTACATAAATGAACATAACTTCCATGAACAGATGGTCAGAACTTATAACAAATATATATACACTCGAATACAATAAAATTCATTAACAACACTGAAAAAAAAAACGGAATAGCATATATTGACTCAATGTATACAGCAACGCATTCTGAAGCAATACAGCTACAGCTGGCTAAATAAATGTACCAGACGGGCAAAAACAATTCGAAACGAATTCTTTATGTACTTAAACATACTACATTTAGTTCGACAACGTATATTACACTAACATGTGGCTGTGCATCGAGTCACCCGCCTTTCCGGAAATTGGCGAAATCAGTATAGCTACGAAATCAGTGGTAAACGTATTGAGACCTGACAACGTATTACAGATTGGTTTTATATTGGTACGTACATAGAATACAATCCATACACTTAATCAATGCACACTATTTATAACCTACAACGTACATATTATTATTATACATCTGTCACCGTAACGCCATAAGTTACAGCGTGCCGTAATTTTGCGGTATTTTACGGGGTATTTTCATACTACCATATTAGGAAATGCGAATTCCAAATATGGAATAATTACGCGCGTAAGCGTCCTATAATAATAAAAACAAACATGGCTGCCACCAGGATTTGACCGGACTCCATACAAAGAAGTTCGCTGATTCTGTTCTAAACTTTTTGGATTTCGGCATTCCCATGATGTATCCTTGGTAGGAAAAGATGTATAATAATAAGGTTATTACGAAGATACCTCAAAGTATGCACTCAGACAGTACGATGTCGCATCGACCTCCGCTGCGTGTCGGTCGATACTGCCGCTGTACTGTCTTCGTGCATACTTTGAGGTATCTTCATAATAACCTTATATTACTCAGTCATCAACTAATATCGCATATATCTCAAATTTTGTCAATATGAATACAAACATAAAAAAAACATACATGTTTCAAGAAAAAGGAAATGCCACTGAGGATTTGGCCAACTTGTTTTTGCACTAAATGACAATTTACCGTCAGATATAAAGAAGCAAATTAGTTGATTAGCATATGAAATAAATCACTCAGAAATCACAACATTTCTATAAAGTGTTTTTATTAATGAGCTAAAATCACTAGACAGCAACATTCGACACCAAAGGTCACTGTTATGTGAAAATGGTCGGCATGTTGAGTACTATAACTCGCCAAAGTTGGTGCTTTTGCCCCATTACAATAACAAATGAACAATTAAAAGAAGAAAATATATATATATATATGTTTGAAAGGGAGGGTTTTGGGTAATGGACAAAAATCAATCATAATAAACTATAAAAAATGAAATACGATTGTATTTGAAACTAACACGTGATCACATAATTCCTACAGCGCCCTCCGGTTTTATCAACCGGGTAGGAGTAGACACAAAAAAACGTCTAAAACTAGCCAAATTTCGTTTATGTTTTGGCAGTTCATTTGCATTCATTAACCACAATAAACGGGGGGAAATATTTCAGAATTTGTGTGTAGAGAATTTATTTCTCAGCGTTTACATGTCATATGTGCTGTCTCGTCGCGTGAACACATTCATACTGGGTCCACGGGCACATGCATCGATTGACTGCAATGGAATAATATATGTGTACTATATTCCTGTGACTATCATTGGTAGATCAGGGCGGTACACCTTATTTACATTGCTTAGTTCAAAATCTCAGTATGAATCATTTTCACCTTAATCTGACAAATGTCAGGGTCAATGTGAAGTGTTGCCATGAAATGTGTAGTACTACGATGACCGTGACGTAGTCGTAATCATACGTGTATTTCGAATCCACATGCGTCGTATGACGCGCACATTAAGAAATTCCAATGTATTGACGTGCCAGTGTAGGCCGAATTCATTGTCGGAAAAATGCAATTGTTCGGGAATTCAGAAATTCGGGACAAATTTGAAAGCCAAATCTAAAATTTACGGCGTTCGCGGGTGACACTGATCGAAAGTTGATTTATAATAAATCACTCGCATAGATAGCATCAACAACACGTACTTGAAATTGGTAAAGATAACTATATACAGTTACGGTGGCAGTTGAATGCGTAGGCATGCAGAAATTCAGCCAATACCAACAAAGGGCCACACGGCATATATCTCATCATTACGCGTGCCCATCCTTCCCAGTTATCGTATTGATTTGATGAATTAACTGATGTAAGTGTGATGTTAACATCAACAGAATTATTGTTTCTTGTTTAAAAAATGTCGAATTAATTCTGTCATCATATTTTCGCCCAACGTTGTTGCTAGAACACTGTAGTATATTGCCAACCACCGCCAAACGACGCTGTCTTTCAGCTCGGTACCAGTTAGCGTCCATGTTCTGTGACGTCACGGTACATACAAGGCGTCGTGTCTGTCGCGAGCAAGAACGTGAAGATATGCAGACGTCAGGGAGTTGCGTTCCAGAACACCGGAACGCTCTCTTGACAACATCTCATCTTGTCAAGTGCGATATAGTACTATGTAGATAGTCGGCCGATAACGAACAGTGGTGGCGCCCGTGTAGTCAGTGCCGGTTTCCATGTACCACATCTACGAGTAGACACCGTGCAAACATGACTGACTCTGCAACTCGGCTTGTCTTGCCGAGACTTCAGGTTTCCGAATTCGGAAATATGCACCAGGATAATGATGTTCCCATGAAGTACCAGAAAAGGAGAAGCCATATTTCCGGTGCCAATAAACCACGAAACCGACCAGGGGTAGGTTGATATAAATTTCTCCAATATTCGTAAATAATACGTAATTCTCGTCTGAAGCAACTTAACGGCGCCAGAGCCCCCTCCCCTTCTTTTCACCCAAACACTTGTATTGACTCGCACGTGCATGGTAATCTCGAACGTGTTCCTCTGCGTATGCCAACGCGCTTCAAATGCAGTGCCATAGCATTTGGCAACCACTGGTGTGTTGAACTCACTATACATCATACCGAGCCTGACGCCACACTCTTGTGTACTATTATTCATTATAGTATATTAAATGACCGACTCCATCAGTTAAAGATATTACAAAACGCTTTAAATCAACTTAAAATGCAGGTGATCACAATTTCATTTAAACTGCGACCTCGCGTGTGACTTCGATGTGTGGAAACTGTATTCATGAACGTTGCTAGGTTCTTTCTAAAACAAACTAAAACAAATTACCCCCAGCCAAAAAGTTATATGACCTATCTGTTGTGCCAGTGGTGTTTTTCATAAGAACAATGTTTATAATAATTTCAAGAAATTGCCCATATTGCAGACAAGAATTTTCATCCAGATACTAATTACATTGCAATCTAGACGTGTGTTTTCTGTCAGCATCAGAAACCATACACACCGGAGTTTGTATTGGTTTCGTATCATTACAACATGTCAGTATATTTTCTTTTATTCCGTAATACATTGATTGTGAGTTGTTTCAACTGTTATTACACATGGTATGTTCAGTATATTCAATTGTCATTCACCAATACAATACAATACAATACGTAAGTTTCTTACTACTAGTATGCTGAATATATTGATTTTAGCGATTTAATAATCAACGGTGTACTTTTGAATATAATCTCACTGCACTCCACATCAATAATTTCTTCAGAAGAAAAACACAGAGATAATAATACTCTATAACATTTGTTTTATATGTATGTCATTCTTATGATGAGTGATTGCGCTAACGCAAGGAGTCTGTTGCATTCAGCAAGTTTGTTAGCTCTCATTTGATACCAGCTCCCATGGGTTGTCCAATAAACATATCACCAGCTCAGTATTTGTGCATAGATGATAACGAGGTAATGTAGAGTTTGGGGAGTATTTTTGTTCTACGTGGTCACCTGACTATAATTATCGTGGAAAATAATTTACTGATGCGTACCACTATTGTAACGTTATTGTTTTATAGTTTACGATTACTAGTATAGGCATTCTCACTCATCTATGTCTATAGTATCTATATCAATATATTCTGTCATCAGCAGAGAAGTGAGTTTTATCTAATTTACACGAAATTACATTCCACTTCTCATCACTCAGCTTCTGACAAATGTTTTTATGTGGACAATGGTCCACAGTACCTGCAATGAGGCACAGACACAGTGTGTTTTAACTAAGGCTACAATGTAGGCAAATACGAAGGTAGGGTTCAAATTCCGGAGTTGAAATTCATATTTGGTTTATCTGCGCATGCTCTAACGCCTGAACAGTTGTTAAACAAAGACATTAGCTGTTATTCGTGGTGTTATTCAACCCACAGAGCATGTTGCCAGGGCAACCACATGACGTTTGTAAATAGTTCGGGGTTGTGACTGAAAACGATGCATAAACGGAGAATGTGAATGCTAGAAACACTGCTACTAAACACGCTAACACGTGCCAGCACGTGACCATACTTTACTGATTTATGAATTAGATCAGAACAATTCAACTAGACATTGTTGTACAAACATGTCTACCAACCGAGTAATCGAACCGGTGGGGTCCAATACGACTTTCTTAGGGGGGGGGGGGTATGCAAACTGACCAAACAAAGAAGCATGTCGCGTGACGTTGCCTAGAAATTAATACCGTTATGATTGTTGGTTACCAAGGTGTCAGTAGTGACATTTGACCCGTGGCATACTCATCTGAGCATACGTCGATCAAGATATACCGTGTACACAACCTGCCATATTGTGACTCAACTAAAATGGTTGATAATTTTGAGATGTAACTCAAAAACACCATGACAACGAAAGTTGTGTTTACTCCAAATGTGCATGCTATCGAAACGTTCACAGCGACCTAAAACATAGAATGTTGAAAATACATGAAAAGAGGTGCCTTCACCTTTTTATGTGGGTGTTTGCCATGTATACATATGTAGCGAGAAGCCAATGTGTTCTCGTATAGCGTCATGGCTATTGTTACCTGGCTTTCGGCACAAAACAATGCATTTGTATTCATTTTGACTACTCCTACTTTATAACGCAGGAACGTGAAAGAGTTCAGGATGTAATTCGATTTTAATGATGCATGTAACAGTTATATTAGTTTTCTAACGGCCTTCATTCCTACTTGTCCATCTTCTGGTTCTTTTAAAATTGTATTTTGGCAGTCCGAGGACCGCCCAAGTTAGGACAACGGGAAAAAAAGTACCACAAAAAATCCCCTTGAAATGAATTCACCAATTCATGTTTACACATTTGATCTCTTCCTTCACTGACTTGTAACTACATGTCTTTGTTATACATATTTAGTTGATGGCTATAAAGTTCAATGTTAAGGTGTGTCCATCCATAACCCTGTGCCGCGCTTCGCAAATTGCATGTACATGTAATGTCCCGGTCTTGGTCTTGGTGTAAGCGCGGACTCGCCTGTATATGTACCCATCACCTGGAAAGGGAAAATATCTTGTCACTCTTTCCTGAATTAGATAAGATAGCATCCGATTTAGATAATTACTGATGAGTGTTCATCTAAAAACATTAATGTCACTTAACCGTGGAGACGGTATCCAGGCAACCAGATGAATTCGATGGCAACATTTTTCCATGGTTATTGCTGAGTTGAATGAAACCGTTTAAATACGTTGTTATATGACGTGTACGAGTGTTTAAATTTACATCAAATAATAACTGACCGTTATCAACATAAATCACTCAAGTGTATTGCTTGGCAACGGCTGTTTTCAAACGCTATGCGCCCATCCTCGTTCGCATCCAAAGTGCGTATCTGTTGTTATCACCCGAAAAAGAGTTTGAAATATGGGTTTGTCTAAATATTCACCACAAAGGAAACTTTCTTCGCGTGAAGACATTATATTTTTTTCAGAATTGATAAACATGATAACTGCTTGCTTTGTGCGAGTGCAGTGGCTGGAGTTTCCACTTAACTCGCGATAAGTCAAGAATGATGTTGGACTTTTGACATTTCAATAAGGAACGTAGTGCAGGTTTATTTAGTCTCATTATAATAAGCCAACCCATACAAAAGCTAGTGTTATTGACATAGCCCCCATAAGTTGGTTGTTGTACGAACGACTCCACTTGCTCGCTAATACCTGGCGACAATTCACAACTTTTCCCCGGGTACGACACAATACGAAATGTTGGCATTAGTGAGCGATAGACAATTTAATAGAAAACTCGGTCCAAAGCGCTATAAAGTAAGTTTTTTTCCCTCTCTCTCTTTTGTACTACACGAACACGTCTCCGTTCTATTGAATTGCTGCCTTTGTTGATCATACCTTTTAGTTTAAAAGTAACACTTGTTAGCTGTGTACTCAGAGCGGTCGTTAGGGTCGACAGTGTTTCGAGCGTTAGTACTGATAGTTCACTACCTCGTACTCGCTGATAGAATTGAACCCCCATAAACGGAGATGATGTTGTTTAATATTCTCTCGACTTAATGTATATTTCATCAAATCCCACCCCGTCATATATATGTGTGTACGTACTTCACCGGAAGCAGCCTTAAGGTCGTTGAGTTGGTGTTATAAAAGTCGATATTATGAGAGTGCATTTCGATGTAACTTAATTAAAATTCCACCTGTATGGAGACGTTCTAGTTTGTTTAGACATATGTGCAAATACAAACCAAGATTGCCGCTACTGTTGCTTACATATGCAAACACTAGTTGCTCACATTCCCAAAATATTGATCAGAAATCTTATAAGACAGATAAGAACAGCCCATTATTGCTGCTTTATGGACACATCAATTTTTTTTCATTTCATCCACCACAGAGTAGCAGAATAGTTTCAAAACACCGAGCCGACTCACGAGGAGTTACCTCAACTTTGCTTCCCACGACAATGTGCGCAAAATACAGTCGTTTCAAGTATAGTTACGAGTCAACATTCCGAAGGCAATATTCATATTTATACAGAACCAAAATCTAAACCATAACATGTAGCATACATTTCGAAGACATACTTATTTACTATCTATTTTTATATTTTGCGTTTCTCTGAGAGTAGAATACAGTTAACTATTTTGGGATTCCGAACACTGAAAACGAATAATTATAGACGAAAATCTCCATCATCAGTCGAATTGAAATTCTTTTTTAGGGTTTAAAAAAAAAAAAAAAAAATATTCGCATGAAATTCCGCCTAGCTAACGAAATATATGTTGTTGTTTTTTTTGTTTAAATAATTTGGGATTATTTCCTGTTTATGTTTTTCAACAGGGATTTATCCGGGTCACAAGAAGGGTGGAACATGGAGAGGAGATCGGTACCAATGAAAGTCGCTTGTCAAACCCTGAGCTTGGCATCACCGGTAAACAAGACAGGACTGTACATTTACCAAGCATTGCTGAAAGGTTGGACGCAGCACGGAAAGAACTACCGTTCTTGCCAAATAAATATAAGGGAAAAGTGAGTATGTTCGTACTTTAGATCGCATGCAACAAATGTTATAGAAGCTTTACATACATGCACTGTGCGTATATACAATGTGCGTATTTTACATGGTTGTCTAGTTTAGTCGTTTCATCCCTCTGTTCAATGAGATGTCTTGTGTGATTATGAACAATTTATCCACAGAATTAAAATAATTGTGAAATATATATCGGAAATATAAACATAATATCTTCAATATCACATATATAAGCAAAGGTGATATTTGTTTAGTGTAATATGTGTCCAACATTGACATTGAACTACTCGTAAGTAGATCAATGTGTGCTTGGTGCCAGCTATATATGGGCACGACGTATACTAGTTGCCCGCACGCAGGTGATTATACTCTTCCGTCGCAACCATGCAACAAAATACAGCAGTATGTAATAACGTGAAACAGACTGTTTGTATCAACTTTTATTGGGATCTTTTTATCACTGAACGCAGAGGACGGTGATATAGACATAAACACGTGCGATGTAGAAATAATATTAGTAGTTCATATGAAAATGAATTATCAACATAGGTTACGGTTTTATAAATTATTTACTTTCAAATATAATTTTTTTAAGAACAACCACGAAAATAAAAATGAATTCTCATTAAATAGTGGTGTTGACTTGAAAATAATCAGCTGGGCTATGGCTATGTGAGTAAAGTTTTAGTGAATATGCATGCATCGACTGTTACCTCGCTGTCACATTAACGTTATGGTGTTTAAGGCCATCAAACCAAGTAAGCACCATGACTTGGGGTCAGTTTTAACGATTTCTATTATCTGAAATGTTGATACGAATCTTGTAAAGTGTGTGGTGTAAGGGACATATAATTCATCATCAGCATCGTCGTCGTGTGTTTTGCAATCAAACAGGCGTCCTTCATGTCAAGTTCTTTCTTTGTGTTTGGTACTCAATTCGGACTCACTTAAACTCACTTCCGCCAGCACACGTGGGGACGCAATGCGGCGCCTTCGATTGAAACCCAAATTATTCAGCCAATTCCAAATTAATGTGTTACGTCATTGCAGCAAACTGCAAACCCGTTTCGCAATAAACAGGAATAGGTTGTCCACGCTACCGAGATATCTTGGCAATTGATACACGTGTATATTTGTTTTCCATATGCAAAAATAACTAATAGAACGTCTCTCCCTATCAACACGTTATTGTCTCGAAACCAATTCAATTTCGCTGTTCTGAATGTAAGCAGTCGAGGAGGACACTATCGCTGTGACTGATTGCTTTATTGAAGACAGGCTGTTTCCTATCCGACACGCAAGAGTAAAGTTTATGTTATGGTGACTGCAGCTTCATTCTGATAGCCCTATACAAATCATACGCGAATTCTGGACCGATCTATTGTTCTACAGACACCTAACGCCGTTATGTTTGCTTTCTAAAAATATCTTTCTTTATTGCTCATACGAAAACACTTTCTTGACGGACAGGATCACAGTCATTACAGTTTTGTACCAACCCTTATCACACGTAGACCCCTTCACAACTGCTCCCATAAAATCATCAGTATGTGATTAAAAACACGTCTGGTAAATCAACTTCGCCTCCCTAAAAATATATATCATTGACGAAATGGAACTTAAACCAACGCCTTAACCGCTCGGCCACCACACTCAATGTTACACTTAGTATTGGTTCGATCATTCAATTGTGATAGGACATTTATATCAATGATGTAAAAATATACTTAGTTCGGGTGGGATTTGAACCCACGAGGACTAATGTCCATTCTAACTTAAATCCAACGCCTTAACCGCTCGGCCACCACACTCAATGTTACACTTAGTATTGGTTCAATCATTTAATTGTGATAGGACATTTATATCAAATATGTCAAAACGTACTTAGTGTGGGTGGGATTTGAACCCACAAGGAAAAATGTCCATTGGAACTTAAGTTCAACGCCTTAACCGCTCGGCCACCACACTTAATGTTACACTTAGTATTGGTTCAATCATTCAATTGTGATAGGACGTTTATATCAATGATATCAAAATGTACTTAGTTCGGGTGGGATTTGAACCCACGAGGACTAATGTCATTGGAACTTAAGTCCAACGACTTAACCGCTCGGCCACCACACATAATGTTACACTTTGTATTGGTTCAATCATTCAATTGTGATAGGACGTTTATATCAATGATGTCAAAATGTACTAAGTGCGGGTGTGATTTGAACCCACGAGGTGTAATGTCATTGGAACTTAAGTCCAACGACTTAACCGCTCGGCCACCACACTCAATGATACACTTAGCATTGGTTCGATCATTCAATTGTGATAGGACATTTATATCAATGATGTCAAAATTTACTTAGTGCGCGTGGGATTTGAACCCACGAGGACTAATGTCCATTGGAACTTAAGTCCTATGCCTTAACCGCTCGGCCACCACACTCAATGTTACACTTAGTATTGGTTCAATCATTTAATTGTGATAGGACATTTATATCAATGATGTCAAAACGTACTGAGTGTGGGTGGGATTTGAACCCAAAAGGAAAAATGTCCATTGAAACTTAAGTCCAACGCCTTCACCGTTCGGCCACCACACTCAATGTTACACTTAGTATTGGTTCAATCATTCAATTGTGATAGGACATTCATATCATTGAAGTCAAAACGTACTAAGTGCGGGTGTAATTTGAACCCACGAGGAGTAATGTCATTGGAACTTAAGTCCAACGACTTAACCGCTCGGCCACCACACTTAATGTTACACTTAGTATTGGTTCAATCATTCAATTGTGATAAGACATTTATATCAATGATGTCAAAATGTACTTAGTGCGGGTGGGATTTGTACCCACGAGGACTAATGTCCATTGGAACTCAAGTCCAACGCCTGAACCGCTCGCCCCAACACTCAATGTTACACTTAGTATTGGTTCAATCATTCAATTGTGATAGGACATTTATATCAATGATGTCAAAATGTACTTAGTGTGTGTGGGATTTGAACCCACGAGGACTAATGTCCATTCTAACTTAAATCCAACGCCTTAACCGCTCGGCCACCACACTCAATGTTACACTTAGTATTGGTTCAATCATTTAATTGTGATAGGACATTTATATCAAATATGTCAAAACGTACTTAGTGTGGGTGGGATTTGAACCCACAAGGAAAAATGTCCATTGGAACTTAAGTTCAACGCCTTAATCGCTCGGCCTCCACACTCAATGTTACACATAGTATTGGTTCAATCATTCAATTGTGATCAGACATTTATATCAATGATGTCAAAATGTATTTAGCGTGGGTGGGATTTGAACCCACGAGGACTAATGCCCATTGGAACTTAAGACCAACGCCTTAACCGCTCGGCCACCACACTCAATGTTACTCTTAGTATTGGTTCAATCATTCAATTGTGATAGGAAATTTATATCAATGATGTCAAAACGTGCTTAGTGCGGGTGGGATTTGAACTCACAAGGAAAAATGTCCATTGGAACTTAAGTCCAACGCCTTAACTTCTAGGCCCAACACTCAATGTTACACTTAGTATTGGTTCAATCATTCAATTGTGATAGGACATTTATATCAATGATGTCAAAATGTACTTAGTGTGTGTGGGATTTGAACCCACGAGGACTAATGTCCATTCTAACTTAAATCCAACGCCTTAACCGCTCGGCCACCACACTCAATGTTACACTTAGTATTGGTTCAATCATTCAATTGTGATAGGACATTCATATCATTGAAGTCAAAACGTACTAAGTGCGGGTGTGATTTGAACCCACGAGGAGTAATGTCATTGGAACTTAAGTCCAACGACTTAACCGCTCGGCCACCACACTTAATGTTACACTTAGTATTGGTTCAATCATTCAATTGTGATAAGACATTTATATCAATGATGTCAAAATGTACTTAGTGCGGGTGGGATTTGTACCCACGAGGACTAATGTCCATTGGAACTCAAGTCCAACGCCTGAACCGCTCGCCCCAACAGTCAATGTTACACTTAGTATTGGTTCAATCATTCAATTGTGATAGGACATTTATATCAATGATGTCAAAATGTACTTAGTGTGTGTGGGATTTGAACCCACGAGGACTAATGTCCATTCTAACTTAAATCCAACGCCTTAACCGCTCGGCCACCACACTCAATGTTACACTTAGTATTGGTTCAATCATTTAATTGTGATAGGACATTTATATCAAATATGTCAAAACGTACTTAGTGTGGGTGGGATTTGAACCCACAAGGAAAAATGTCCATTGGAACTTAAGTTCAACGCCTTAATCGCTCGGCCTCCACACTCAATGTTACACATAGTATTGGTTCAATCATTCAATTGTGATCAGACATTTATATCAATAATGTCAAAATGTATTTAGCGTGGGTGGGATTTCAACCCACGAGGACTAATGCCCATTGGAACTTAAGACCAACGCCTTAACCGCTCGGCCACCACACTCAATGTTACTCTTAGTATTGGTTCAATCATTCAATTGTGATAGGAAATTTATATCAATGATGTCAAAACGTGCTTAGTGCGGGTGGGATTTGAACTCACAAGGAAAAATGTCCATTGGAACTTAAGTCCAACGCCTTAACTTCTAGGCCCAACACTCAATGTTACACTTAGTATTGGTTCAATCATTCAATTGTGATAGGACATTTATATCAATGATGTCAAAATGTACTTAGTGTGTGTGGGATTTGAACCCACGAGGACTAATGTCCATTCTAACTTAAATCCAACGCCTTAACCGCTCGGCCACCACACTCAATGTTACACTTAGTATTGGTTCAATCATTCAATTGTGATAGGACATTCATATCATTGAAGTCAAAACGTACTAAGTGCGGGTGTGATTTGAACCCACGAGGAGTAATGTCATTGGAACTTAAGTCCAACGACTTAACCGCTCGGCCACCACACTTAATGTTACACTTAGTATTGGTTCAATCATTCAATTGTGATAAGACATTTATATCAATGATGTCAAAATGTACTTAGTGCGGGTGGGATTTGTACCCACGAGGACTAATGTCCATTGGAACTCAAGTCCAACGCCTGAACCGCTCGCCCCAACAGTCAATGTTACACTTAGTATTGGTTCAATCATTCAATTGTGATAGGACATTTATATCAATGATGTCAAAATGTACTTAGTGTGTGTGGGATTTGAACCCACAAGGACTAATGTCCATTCTAACTTAAATCCAACGCCTTAACCGCTCGGCCACCACACTCAATGTTACACTTAGTATTGGTTCAATCATTTAATTGTGATAGGACATTTATATCAAATATGTCAAAACGTACTTAGTGTGGGTGGGATTTGAACCCACAAGGAAAAATGTCCATTGGAACTTAAGTTCAACGCCTTAATCGCTCGGCCTCCACACTCAATGTTACACATAGTATTGGTTCAATCATTCAATTGTGATCAGACATTTATATCAATAATGTCAAAATGTATTTAGCGTGGGTGGGATTTCAACCCACGAGGACTAATGCCCATTGGAACTTAAGACCAACGCCTTAACCGCTCGGCCACCACACTCAATGTTACTCTTAGTATTGGTTCAATCATTCAATTGTGATAGGAAATTTATATCAATGATGTCAAAACGTGCTTAGTGCGGGTGGGATTTGAACCCACAAGGAAAAATGTCCATTGGAACTTAAGTCCAACGCCTTAACTGCTAGGCCCAACACTCAATGTTACACTTAGTATTGGTTCAATCATTCAATTGTGATAGGACATTTATATCAATGATGTCAAAATGTACTTAGTGTGTGTGGGATTTGAACCCACGAGGACTAATGTCCATTCTAACTTAAATCCAACGCCTTAACCGCTCAGCCACCACACTCAATGTTACACTTAGTATTGGTTCAATCATTTAATTGTGGTAGGACATTTATATCAAATATGTCAAAACGTACTTAGTGTGTGTGGGATTTGAACCCACGAGGACTAATGTCCATTCTAACTTAAATCCAACGCCTTAACCGCTCGGCCACCACATTCAATGTTACACTTAGTATTGGTTCAATCATTTAATTGTGATAGGACATTTATATCAAATATGTCAAAACGTACTTAGTGCGGGTGGGATTTGAACCCACAAGGACTAATGTCCATTGGAACTTAAGTCCAACGCCTTAACCGATCGGTCACCACACGCAATGTTACACTTCGTATTGGTTCAATCATTCAATTGTGATAGGAAATTTATATCAATGATGTCAAAATGTACTTAGTGTGGGAGGGATTTGAACCCACGAGGACTAATGTCCATTGGAACTTAAGACCAACGCCTTAACCACTCAGCCACCACACTCGATAACACTAGTATTGGTTCTATCATTCAATTGTGATAGGAAATTTATATCAATGATGTCAAAATCTACTTAGTGCGGGTGGGATTTGAACCCACGAGGACTAATGTCCATTGGAACTTAAGACCAACGCCTTAACCACTCGGCCACCACACTCGATTCTACCCCTAGTATTGGTTCTATCATTCAATTGTGATAGGAAATTTATATCAATGATGTCAAAATGTACTTAGTGCAGGTGGGATTTGAACCCACGAGGACTAATGCCCATTGGAACTTAAGTCCAATGCCTTAACCGCTCGGCCACCACACTGAATGTTACACTTAGTATTGGTTCAATCATTCAATTGTGATAGGACATTTATATCTATGATGTCAAAATGTACTTAGTGCGTGTGAGATTTGAACCCACAAGGATTAATGTCCATTGGCACTTAAGTCCAACGCCTTAACCGCTCGGCCACCACACGCAATGATACTCTTAGTATTGGTTCAATCACTCAATTGTGATACGACATATATATCAATGATGTCAAAATGTAATTACTGCGGGTGGGTTTAGAACCCACGAGGACTAATGTCCATTGGAACTTAAGTCCAACGCCTTAACCGCTCGGCCACCACACGCAATGATACTCTTAGTATTGGTTCAATCACTCAATTGTGATACGACATTTATATCAATGATGTCAAAAAGTACTTACTGCGGGTGGGTTTTGAACCCACGAAGACTAATGTCCATTGGAACTTAAGTCCAACGCCTTAACCGCTCGGCCACCACACTGAATGTTACACTTAGTATTGGTTCAATCATTCAATTGTGATAGGACATTTATATCTATGATGTCAAAATGTACTTAGTGCGGGTGGGATTTGAACCCACGAGGACCAATGTCCATTGGAACTTAAGTCCAACGCCTTAACCGCTCGGCCACCACATTCAATGTTACATTTGGTTCAATCATTCAATTGTGATAGGAAATTTTGTATCAATGATGTCAAAATGTACTTAGTGCAGGTGGGATTTGAATCCACGAGGACTAATGTCCATTGGAGCTTAAGTCCAACGTCTTAACCACTCAGCCACCACACTGAATGTTACATTTAGTATTGGTTCAATCATTCAATTGTGATAGGAAATTTATATCAATGATGTCAAAATGTACTTAGTGCAGGTGGGATTTGAATCCACAAGGACTAATGTCCATTGGAACTTAAGTCCAACGCCTTAACCGATCGGTCACCACACGCAATGTTACACTTCGTATTGGTTCAATCATTCAATTGTGATAGGACATTTATATCAATGATGTCAAAATGTACTTAGTGTGGGTGGGATTTGAACCCACGAGGACTTATGTCCATTGGAACTTAAGTCCAACGCCTTAACCACTCGGCCACCACACTCGATACCACTAGTATTGGTTCTATCATTCAATTGTGATAGGAAATTTATATCAATGATGTCAAAATCTACTTAGTGCGGGTGGGATTTGAACCCACGAGGACTAATGTCCATTGGAACTTAAGACCAACGCCTTAACCACTCGGCCACCACACGCAATGATACTCTTAGTATTGGTTCAATCACTCAATTGTGATACGACATATATATCAATGATGTCAAAATGTACTTACTGCGGGTGGGTTTTGAACCCATGAGGACTAATGTCCATTGCAACTTAAGTCCAACGCCTTAACTGCTCAGCCACCACACTGAATGTTACACTTAGTATTGGTTCAATCATTCAATTGTGATAGGACATTTATATCTATGATGTCAAAATGTACTTAGTTCGGGTGGGATTTGAACCCACGAGGACCAATGTCCATTGGAACTTAAGTCCAACGCCTTAACCGCTCGGCCACCACACGCAATGATACTCTTAGTATTGGTTCAATCACTCAATTGTGATACGACATTTATATCAATGATGTCAAAAAGTACTTACTGCGGGTGGGTTTTGAAATCACGAAGACTAATGTCCATTGGAACTTAAGTACAACGCCTTAACCGCTCGGCCACCACACTGAATGTTACACTTCGTATTGGTTCAATCATTCAATTGTGATAGGACATTTATATCAATGATGTCAAAATGTACTTAGTGTGGGTGGGATTTGAACCCACGAGGACCAATGTCCATTGGAACTTAAGTCCAACGCCTTAACCGCTCGGCCACCACATTCAATGTTACATTTGGTTCAATCATTCAATTGTGATAGGAAATTTTGTATCAATGATGTCAAAATGTACTTAGTGCAGGTGGGATTTGAATCCACGAGGACTAATGTCCATTGGAACTTAAGTCCAACGCCTTAACCACTCGGCCACCACACTGAATGTTACACTTAGTATTGGTTCAATCATTCAATTGTGATAGGACATTTATATCTATGATGTCAAAATGTACTTAGTGTGGGTGGGATTTGAATCCACGAGGACTAATGTCCATTGGAACTTAAGTCCAACGCCTTAACCACTCGGCCACCACACTGAATGTTACACTTAGTATTGGTTCAATCATTCAATTGTGATAGGACATTTATATCTATGATGTCAAAATGTACTTAGTGTGGGTGGGATTTGAACCCACGAGGACTAATGTCCATTGGAACTTAAGTCCAACGCCTTAACCGCTCGGCCACCACATTCAATGTTACATTTGGTTCAATCATTCAATTGTGATAGGAAATTTTGTATCAATGATGTCAAAATGTACTTAGTGCAGGTGGGATTTGAATCCACGAGGACTAATGTCCATTGGAACTTAAGTCCAACGCCTTAACCACTCGGCCACCACACTGAATGTTACACTTAGTATTGGTTCAATCATTCAATTGTGATAGGACATTTATATCTATGATGTCAAAATGTACTTAGTGTGGGTGGGATTTGAACCCACGAGGACCAATGTCCATTGGAACTTAAGTCCAACGCCTTAACCGCTCGGCCACCACATTCAATGTTACATTTGGTTCAATCATTCAATTGTGATAGGAAATTTTGTATCAATGATGTCAAAATGTACTTAGTGCAGGTGGGATTTGAATCCACGAGGACTAATGTCCATTGGAACTTAAGTCCAACGCCTTAACCACTCGGCCACCACACTGAATGTTACACTTAGTATTGGTTCAATCATTCAATTGTGATAGGACATTTATATCTATGATGTCAAAATGTACTTAGTGTGGGTGGGATTTGAATCCACGAGGACTAATGTCCATTGGAACTTAAGTCCAACGCCTTAACCACTCGGCCACCACACTGAATGTTACACTTAGTATTGGTTCAATCATTCAATTGTGATAGGACATTTATATCTATGATGTCAAAATGTACTTAGTGTGGGTGGGATTTGAATCCACGAGGACTAATGTCCATTGGAACTTAAGTCCAACGCCTTAACCACTCGGCCACCACACTGAATGTTACACTTAGTATTGGTTCAATCATTCAATTGTGATAGGACATTTATATCTATGATGTCAAAATGTAATTAGTGTGGGTGGGATTTGAACCCACGAGGACTAATGTCCGTTGGAACTTAAGTCCAACGCCTTAACCCCTCGGCCACCACACTGAATGTTACACTTGGTATTGGTTCAATTATTCAATTGTGATAGGACATTTATATCTATGATGTCAAAATGCACTTAGTGCGGATGGGATTTGAACCCACGAGGACTAATGTCCATTGGAACTTAAGTCCAACACCTTAACCGCTCGGCCACCACACTGAATGTTACACTTAGTATTGGTTCAATCATTCAATTGTGATAGGACATTTATATCTATGATGTCAAAATGTACTTAGTGCGGGTGGGATTTGAACCCACGAGGACCAATGTCCATTGGAACTTAAGTCCAACGCCTTAACCGCTCGGCCACCACATTCAATGTTACATTTGGTTCAATCATTCAATTGTGATAGGAAATTTTGTATCAATGATGTCAAAATGTACTTAGGGCAGGTGGGATTTGAATCCACGAGGACTAATGTCCATTGGAGCTTAAGTCCAACGTCTTAACCGCTCAGCCACCACACTGAATGTTACACTTAGTATTGGTTCAATCATTCAATTGCGATAGGACATTTATATCTATGATGTCAAAATGTAGTTAGTGCGGGTGGGATTTGAACCCAGGAGGACTAATGTCCATTGGAACTTAAGTCCAACGCCTTAACCGGTCAGCCACCACACTGAATGTTACACTTAGTATTGGTTCAATCATTCAATTGTGATAGGACATTTATATCTATGATGTCAATATGTACTTAGTGCGGGTGGGATTTGAACCCACGATGACTAATGTCCATTGGAACTTAAGTCCAACGCCTTAACCGCTCGGCCACCACACTCAATGTTACATTTAGTATTGGTTCAATCATTCAATTGTGATAGGAAATTTATATCAATGATGTCAAAATGTACTTAGTGCAGGTGGGATTTGAATCCACAAGGACTAATGTCCATTGGAACTTAAGTCCAACGCCTTAACCGATCGGTCACCACACGCAATGTTACACTTCGTATTGGTTCAATCATTCAATTGTGATAGGACATTTATATCAATGATGTCAAAATGTACTTAGTGTGGGTGGGATTTGAACCCACGACGACTAATGTCCATTGGAACTTAAGTCCAACGCCTTAACCACTCGGCCACCACACTCGATACCACTAGTATTGGTTCTATCATTCAATTGTGATAGGAAATTTATATCAATGATGTCAAAATCTACTTAGTGCGGGTGGGATTTGAACCCACGAGGACTAATGTCCATTGGAACTTAAGTCCAACGCCTTAACCACTCGGCCACCACACGCAATGATACTCTTAGTATTGGTTCAATCACTCAATTGTGATACGACATATATATCAATGATGTCAAAATGTACTTACTGTGGGTGGGTTTTGAACCCATGAGGACTAATGTTCATTGCAACTTAAGTCCAACGCCTTAACCGCTCGGCCACCACACTGAATGTTACACTTAGTATTGGTTCAATCATTCAATTGTGATAGGACATTTATATCTATGATGTCAAAATGTACTTAGTTCGGGTGGGATTTGAACCCACGAGGACCAATGTCCATTGGAACTTAAGTCCAACGCCTTAACCGCTCGGCCACCACACGCAATGATACTCTTAGTATTGGTTCAATCACTCAATTGTGATACGACATTTATATCAATGATGTCAAAAAGTACTTACTGCGGGTGGGTTTTGAACCCACGAAGACTAATGTCCATTGGAACTTAAGTACAACGCCTTAACCGCTCGGCCACCACACTGAATGTTACACTTAGTATTGGTTCAATCATTCAATTGTGATAGGACATTTATATCTATGATGTCAAAATGTACTTAGTGCGGGTGGGATTTGAACCCACAAGGACCAATGTCCATTGGAACTTAAGTCCAACGCCTTAACCGCTCGGCCACCACATTCAATGTTACATTTGGTTCAATCATTCAATTGTGATAGGAAATTTTGTATCAATGATGTCAAAATGTACTTAGTGCAGGTGGGATTTGAATCCACGAGGACTAATGTCCATTGGAACTTAAGTCCAACGCCTTAACCACTCGGCCACCACACTGAATGTTACACTTAGTATTGGTTCAATCATTCAATTGTGATAGGACATTTATATCTATGATGTCAAAATGTACTTAGTGTGGGTGGGATTTGAACCCACGAGGACTAATGTCCGTTGGAACTTAAGTCCAACGCCTTAACCCCTCGGCCACCACACTGAATGTTACACTTGGTATTGGTTCAATTATTCAATTGTGATAGGACATTTATATCTATGATGTCAAAATGCACTTAGGGCGGATGGGATTTGAACCCACGAGGACTAATGTCCATTGGAACTTAAGTCCAACACCTTAACCGCTCGGCCACCACACTGAATGTTACACTTAGTATTGGTTCAATCATTCAATTGTGATAGGTCATTTATATCAATGATGTCAAAATGTACTTAGTGTGGGTGGGATTTGAACCCACGAGGACTAATGTCCTTTGGAATTTAAGTCCAAAGTCTTAACCGCTCAGCCACCACACTGAATGTTACACTTAGTATTGGTTCAATCATTCAATTGTGATAGGACATTTATATCTATGATGTCAAAATGTACTTAGTGCGGGTGGGATTTGAACCCACGAGGACTAATGTCCATTGGAACTTAAGTCCAACGCCTTAACCGCTCAGCCACCACACTGAATGTTACACTTAGTATTGGTTCAATCATTCAATTGTGATAGGACATTTATATCTATGATGTCAATATGTACTTAGTGCGGGTGGGATTTGAACCCACGAGGACTAATGTCCATTGGAACTTAAGTCCAACGCCTTAACCGCTCGGCAACCACCCTCAATGTTACATTTAGTATTGGTTCAATCATTCAATTGTGATAGGAAATTTATATCAATGATGTCAAAATGTACTTAGTGCAGGTGGGATTTGAATCCACAAGGACTAATGTCCATTGGAACTTAAGTCCAACGCCTTAACCGATCGGTCACCACACGCAATGTTACACTTCGTATTGGTTCAATCATTCAATTGTGATAGGACATTTATATCAATGATGTCAAAATGTACTTAGTGTGGGTGGGATTTGAACCCACGAGGACTAATGTCCATTGGAACTTAAGTCCAACGCCTTAACCACTCGGCCACCACACTCGATACCACTAGTATTGGTTCTATCATTCAATTGTGATAGGAAATTTATATCAATGATGTCAAAATGTACTTAGTGCGGGTGGGATTTGAACCCCCAAGGACTAATGTCCATTGGCACTTAAGTCCAACGCCTTAACCGCTCGGCCACCACACGCAATGATACTCTTAGTATTGGTTCAATCACTCAATTGTGATACGACATATATATCAATGATGTCAAAATGTACTTACTGCGGGTGGGTTTTGAACCCACGAGGACTAATGTCCATTGGAACTTAAGTCCAACGCCTTAACCGCTCGGCCACCACACTGAATGTTACACTTAGTATTGGTTCAATCATTCAATTGTGATAGGACATTTATATCTATGATGTCAAAATGTACTTAGTTCGGGTGGGATTTGAACCCACGAGGACCAATGTCCATTGGAACTTAAGTCCAACGCCTTAACCGCTCAGCCACCACACGCAATGATACTCTTAGTATTGGTTCAATCACTCAATTGTGATACGACATTTATATCAATGATGTCAAAAAGTACTTACTGCGGGTGGGTTTTGAACCCACGAAGACTAATGTCCATTGGAACTTAAGTCCAACGCCTTAACCGCTCAGCCACCACACTGAATGTTACACTTAGTATTGGTTCAATCATTCAATTGTGATAGGACATCTATATCTATGATGTCAAAATGTACTTAGTGCGGGTGGGATTTGAACCCACGAGGACCAATGTCCATTGGAACTTAAGTCCAACGCCTTAACCGCTCGGCCACCACATTCAATGTTACATTTGGTTCAATCATTCAATTGTGATAGGAAATTTTGTATCAATGATGTCAAAATGTATTTAGTGCAGGTGGGATTTGAATCCACGAGGACTAATGTCCAT
Organism: Saccoglossus kowalevskii; assembly: GCF_978046115.1. Taxonomy (NCBI): domain Eukaryota; kingdom Metazoa; phylum Hemichordata; class Enteropneusta; family Harrimaniidae; genus Saccoglossus; species Saccoglossus kowalevskii. Next base: position 32,405,975 of record NC_140643.1, on the reverse strand, counting down.
TGGAACTTAAGTCCAACGCCTTAACCGATCGGCCACCACTCTGAATGTTGAACATTAGTATTGGTTCAATCATTCAATTTTGATGGGACATTTATATCAATGATGTCAAAATGTACTTAGTGTGGGTGGGATTTGAATCCGCGAGGACTAATGTCCATTGGAACTTAAGTCCAACGCCTTAACCGCTCGGCCACCACACTCAATGTTACATTTAGTATTGGTTCAATCATTCAATTGTGATAGGAAATTTATATCAATGATGTCAAAATGTACTTAGTGCAGGTGGGATTTGAATCCACAAGGACTAATGTCCATTGGAACTTAAGTCCAACGCCTTAACCGATCGGCCACCACACGCAATGTTACACTTTGTATTGGTTCAATCATTCAATTGTGATAGGACATTTATATCAATGATGTCAAAATGTACTTAGTGCGGGTGGGATTTGAACCCACGAGGACCAATGTCCATTGGAACTTAAGTCCAACGCCTTAAGGATGTATGCTACAAAATAAAAAACCCATGGAAAATCGTTTAAAATACTACAGGTGTACAGGACATGTTACTCTAAACTCATAGAAAAGAAAAAAACATGGGGTTAATGTACTAATTTTTAAGATACACAACTCACAATTATGCTGAGTCAGCATTTTAAAGTAGCTTTAATAAAAAACTTAAGTTGTCATTTATACTCAGTCTTAATCCACATTTTTACTGAAATTGGTTTTATCCTATCAGCACATAATATGAGTTCATATTTAAATTCAATTCTAATGAATTTAAGAAATTACCTATTTAAAGAAAACAACAGTTTCCTTCATTTGGTTTTGTATTTTAGATAAAAAAATTCATAGAAACTGTCCTACAAAAAATTTCATCCATGGAAATCTCTTGAAATTGTGTATATGTCGAGTGCTTATGAAGTTATTCCATATTATACATTGAAAATGGTATGCTAATGCACTACTTTTTGAGAAAAAAATAGTTTAATTGTCAGTTTCAATAATCTTGGTGGCCATGTTGGATCATTTGCGTGACCTTTGACCTTTGCCAGTGCCCTTGTCAATATACATACCGGGGTACATCAAATATGGTCATGTACATCCAACATCAGTAGATTATATTGTTTTATATATGAAGTACAGTTTATATATATTGGCTGGGTGCTTGGGAGAATATTCTTACCTTTCATTGGAAATATAGAAATTCAAAGTCAAGCCACTATTTAATGCACTGAAGTATTATTTTCTTCTGAGGGATACTGATGAAAGCATTGTATTCTCAGTTAGGGCACAGGTGTGTATGGTGGTGGGGAGGGGTGTGGTGTGCTGTAACATACATACAAACCAGAGTATGACTAGTGTTACCATACATGAAGTGACAAAAAGATCAGTATTGTTTAGTTGTAAGTAATATTTATTTTGTGTTCTGTTTTTTTAAATATTCATATATCGATAAATAAATAAAAGTGGTCCATAAATACTAATATAATTAAATATTTCACATATTTTAAAATCATATAACACTTGCTTTATCATTTTATTAATATACAATTGTATGTATTTAATTTTTTTTTAAATCTGGATATAAATACATATATTTAGATACAATAACCTTCAATGGACAAAAAAAGTGTTTTCTTTTCTGAAAATATGCCAACATTGCATGAATAATCCCATTTTCACCCTATGAGACATTTACATACCAAATATCAGTCTAGTGTTCTCAAAGAAGTCATGTAACGAATGGATGGATTAGTGAACTAAAAAAATATCACAAGAGTCATTAATCATTGTTTTAAATATAGTTACTTCTTTTCAAATCAAAGAAAGCTTAGAAAGAACTCCCATGTGCTGAGAGTATTGGAGACACATTAAATATAATTCGAAATTACTTAGCTGAAAACTAATTATGCAAATCAGAAAATTAATATGACCAGATTTGAGTGTAAAACTAATGAGGTCTGCGCAATGTAACAGAAAATCTATGTCTCCAAGTTTAATTGAAATGTGATTAGAACCAAAAAATTATGAATTATTATGCTTATTAGGGAATTAATATGAACAGATTTTTACCCCAAACTAATTAGGTTTGTACATTGTCCTAGAGCATCTTTGTACTAAGTTTCATTGAAATGGAATAATTAGTACCGTGAAAACTCCAAAATTTCGACCCCTCTAAAAATTCGGCCGCCTATTTATTTGCCGGGTTTCGGTGTTTTATTTACCTCCAAATTTTCGACTCCACTAAAAATTGCCGACTCATTCTTATTCAAAAATTGCGACCAGTTTAGTTTTCCCCCAAACGAAAAAAAAAAACGATGTGAGCGTTCAAACGGGACCTTCCTCGAAGGCATGAATCCGGGTTTCTGATTGACTGAGAGATTTTTATTTTATTGGTAACGAAAATATATTCTAAATAAACGAAGTTTCAAATAAAAACGAACACAAAAATCTCGGCATGCTGCGTTTCTGAATTGTTGATTATTACTGTACTCAGTAGTGATTATAATAATGTACACAAAATAAATTTGTTGAATGGTTATGAAATACAAATAAAAGTCAACTTAGTTTCATCGTAAGCGAATGATTCCGGTCTCGTATAAACGTTTGATGCTGTAGGATATCCGCCATGTTCTCTTAGGTCAAATAGGTCAAATCGCTAATTAACCAATCAAAAAGCTGGATGATGCCAACGTGTTCAAATTACCATAGCTTATTTAAATATGTTAATGTTATTGAACGCAATGCGGAAGAGATTGATGTTGTAGTACGATATTTTGGCTTGGATTTTGATGCGAAAACGGCATGATTTTTTTTAAATAAAAAAATCAGTTGTTTTTAAAAAATAAACTGGTCATCTGAAGAATAATTTAACATTGTTCACAGTGATAACAGCTCATTCTCGAAAGGAAGCTTACCCGCTCACGCTAGTCACGATAAAAATCATACACGTGTACTCTTGAATAGACAGACGTCAATGACTACGGTAAAACTTACTCTATTTTAGCCGGCAGGATTGATTGAAATGTCCGAAAAATGACGCCAAAATACACCTTAAAAGTCCCATTTTATTTTCTTAAATCCCATTTTATTTTTTAATCCAAGGGCGAATTTACGGCAGAATTTGGTCCCTCAAATAAGGGACACGTGAGCTTTGATTCTAACCGGATACATTGCACTGGGTCGGGGAGATAGTTTGCTAAACCTCCATGTATCTTTTGTCCAATGGGTACCTGTACTTCGAACATTCGCAAGTTTTCCTAGGTAGTGCGAGACAGCTTTGTCTTTTGACCTATTAGTTTTGTGCTGACCTCTTCTCCGCGTCTTGATGTTTTGTTTTGCTTGTCATAATACTCACTGATTGATGACTTTGTTTAGATTTTGAGTTACAACTCGGCCACGACCTTTGCTTTTACCGTGAAACATGAGGAAGTTTACGTCAATTGACGGACATTGCATTTTTTAAAAACTAATGAAGCACACTGTCTATCATCCCCATTTTTTCATTTGCTGATTTCTATTCTGAAAAATTCGACCGTCCGAAAATGCACCTTAATTTTGACTCTAAAAACACGTCACATTTCTAACACCAATTATTTAAAACCGGTCGAAATTTTGGAGTTTTTACGGTACTTTATATATCAGTGTGAAAGCTTAAAATTGGTTAATTATGCAAATTAGGTAATTAATATGTACAGATTGTAACCCACAATTATTCAGGTCTGTCTATTGTCCTACAGCATCCATGTACATTCATTGATATGTGATGTATAGTACCTGAGATATCAGTGTGAAAGTTGGTTAATTATGCAAATTAGGCGATTAATATGCACAAATATTTACCGGAAACTAATTGGGTCTGCATAATTCTAGATTCATTGAAATGTGATGATTAGTACTTTAGATATCAGTAGAAAAGCTGAAAAATAATTATGCAAATTAGGTAATTAATATGCACAATTATTTACCCTAAAACTAATCAGGTCTCTGCATAGTCCTAAAGGATCTATGTACCAAGTTTCATTGAAATGTGATGATTAGTACTTGAGATATCAGTGGAAAAACCGAAAATTGACTAATCATTATGCAAATTAGGTAATTAGTATCCACGGATTATTACCAAAAACTAATCAAAACCTAGCATTAGTTCAGAGCATCTATGTACCAAGTTTCATCAAAATCCAATGAGTGGTTGTTTAGATATCAGTGGAACAGTCATGGAACCACTAAAAAATAGCTAATTATCATGCAAATTAGGTAATTAGTATGCACGGATTTTTACCAAAAATTAATCAAATCTGCGCATATGTTCAGAGCATCTATGTACCAAGTTTCATCAAAATCCAATGAGTGGTTCTTTAGATATCAGTGGAAAAGTCATAGAACAGCTAAAAATTAGCTAATTATCATGCAAATTAGGTAATTAACGAGCATGGATTTTTACCAAAACCTAATCAAATCTGCGCATTGGCCCAGAGCATCTATGCACCAAGTTTCATCAAAAACCGATGTATGGTTCTTGAGATAGCAGTGGAACAGTCGGACACACATACACACATACACACATACACACACACTAACTGCAAAGACTCCCATTTTGTGCTTCGCACATGGGAGTCAAAAACTGCGATAGTGACAAGAATGTTTTTTTATGTTTGGTTAATCTTCACTAAGCAACTTCACCAATCCATCTATCCCTCCTCTGCTATAAGCCAAGTTCAAGTGACAAAAAGCCAGACCAGAAGCAGCTATTTTCTCAGCCATACACTTTGTAATTACCTTCTTACTTATTAGTTGACTAAGAGAAGACAGATTTTTCTTTTTACACAATAGAAATTCAAGAGCTTCTATAATAAAATCAACAGAGAAGCTATGTTTACTAATATGGCTGATGTCAACATTACATTTACCAATCAATTGTTGAAGCATATGTACATCATGTTTTGCATTGTGAGCACTGTATTCAGTGTGTAAATAATCATTAACCAGGTTTTCTTCAGAGTAAGATGATCGAGGTGGTAAAATTTCACGAAATACAGAGAGCGTATCAGAAAAGCAGCAATGTTTATGTTTCAGTTTGTCTAAAAGACCATATCTTTGCACAGAACTAGCCAGAATCCTAGCATCAAAATTCTTACAGTTATGTGCAACTAACACAGAATTTAATGGAATCCATTCTATAAAACTCTCAAGAGCATCTTTCTGTGATAATGTTGGTACTAAATTAAAGTTATGAAACAGTTTACCACATGTATATGTCAACCCAGTTACATTGGATGCTGCTGGATGTATTGGCTGACAGGGGTCAACATACTCATCAAATATTTTACCATCATAAGATGCAGCAATCTGACAAATTGAGGAATCAATACCAAATGATGCTGTTTCAAGATCAAATACAACAACAGGAGAATCTTGAAGTATTCTTACTGGAAAACGTACAGGAGCATTAACTGGTTCAGGAATACATGTAATATCAATGTCATTTCTAATTGCAATGTTTGTGTTGTATGTGTCACCTTCTCTTAACTCAGTAGCATTACATTTTTTGTTTCGCTCCTCTTTTAATTGTATACGTCTAAGTTTGTATTTTTTGTTTTCTCTCTGCATCTTTCTTTTTCTTGCTTTATTGTCTAGTTTTATTCCCCTCACCTGTGAAACAATTCCAGGAGATAGTCCATTTTCTTTGTTAACACTACAAACATATGTGTATCCACTATTTTTCTGTGAAACTGCTGCTGCAATGCGGATATTTAAACTTTCTGATTTACTGTAATGTCTGTTTTTTGGTGCTTTAGAAGCAACAGTGTTATGAAAGCTTTCATTGGCTTGTGTTGAACTCATAAGAGAAAGTTTATTTGCACATGCAGCATAAATTTCAAAAATAGATTTTAAATCTTTACGCAATTTTACCCCAGAAAGATCTTTACCATATGGAAGACGTTTGTGGCAGTAAGTATCTGGCTGACGTTAGTAACCACACCATTTACGATCACATGATTCATGAGATCCAAATGCATGGGGAACAATGGCAAGCAAGTTTTTATTGATTAAAGCTGGCCTACCTTTGTTCTGAGTAACAGCATAGGAAAAACATGTTTGAAAATACTTGATAACACGTGGTGTTAATATTTTGTGAGTTTTTGAAAGTTCATATAGTTTATTTCCTAGACCTTTTTTGGTGTGGTTCATATCTGGTCTCTTTTCAATATCTTGGTTAATTTCTGTTCTTAGTTTATGAATGGTTGTTGTATCATCATCCATAGTTAAAGATACTGTTTTAGCACTAGTTTTGTTAATAATTTTTACCACTTCAACAGCAATATCTCCTTCCATAGCTTTGGAACTCCCTGTCCAGTTTTTACGACAGTCATGTTTTCTTGTGTTCATATCCCCATTTTCACAAATTTTGCATCCCTTTGAACGCACAGCATATCCCATAATTTTACCAGTTGCTTCCCCTATAGCAGCACCATGATCTGACAGACTGTTATATTCTTTGCCAGAGCCACGGCGCTGCCATGCACCATCAAAGGAAATATCAACTTGATTTTCATGTGAACTAAGTTTTTGTTCTTCAGTAAGAGCTTTAACACACAGTCGTTTTGCAACATTCTCAATACCAACACCTGCTTCTCTTTCTCTTTTCTTTAATGTCTTGTGGTGTATACCCGGTATATTCAGTGAGGCAAGGAAGTTATTCACATGAGTCTCTCCCATTCCACTGTGTACCATTCCTATGTTATGAAATAAGAAACAACTTAGATTAACATTTTATAAGATTAGTTTTTGCTGCCCTACATTACTAAAAGTATGTTCACCAATATATGACCATAAGAGGTTAATAATTGAGATGAATCCTTAGTTTGCCTGTAAATCTTACCGGTGGCTAATTTGGTATTTACATCAAATATAGGTAATCCTTGGTTTGATTTGGCATTCCTATGTGTCGAACCTGTATACACATGGTTTACAGCACCACATCTCTGGCAAGGTATATACAGTACACTACCAAGACCATATCGTCTCTCCTGGCAATCCACCAGAACAAGGTGTTCACAACACACAGCACAGGCTTTTAATCCCTCAGCTAGAACAGACAGCTGTACTATTCTGCGTCCAACATTCCAATTTATAGCACTTTCTGAAGTAACTTCTGTAAAGATAAATCAGATTATCATTACAGTCATCATGTAAATAAATTTCATGCAATTTGCACTACTATACTGGCTAACAGATATTGACAACAGTAAGATGTTAACATACTATCTGTGCTATTCGTAAGAAATGTATGAATATTTACAGAAATAAAAAGAAACCATTATTCCAAAATCATCATTTCCAAAGGAGCCATAGGCAAAACAGAAACTCTCTCACATTCAGATAATGTGAAAAATAACAATAATTTTTAGGTCATGGCTTATTTTCAGAAAAAACATTTATTGGGAGAAAATGTCCAAAAATATATATTACAATGTATTTAGAACAAAAATATTTGACACAATAACAAATAGAAAAAATAAAATTCAAGTATCTACTATAATATGCAAGTATTTTAATTTTAATTTCCTTAACACAGCCGCAAGTTCATCATGTTACATGTTAATTTTTTTCTGAAGAGTAAACAGATGAAATTTCAATGCTCTAAATTTATAACACTAGGAAAATAAATATGGATTTCAAAACAGCAAAATATAGAAAATATTTGAACATGCTGTTTATTCATAGTTAAAATTGTATCCCCTTGGTTATATGGAAGTGTGAGGACAATCATGCCCTCAAATTGCGGGTTTTGTGCGTATAGTTAAAATTACCAGTTCGCGTTGAAGGCACCTCGTCATAATTAATGAAAGCTGCAGACGACGCGACAGACAAACTTCGTTGTCAAATATTTTTTTTATCACAATTTCTGTATTTAGTGAAACAGGAATTAGGAAAAAATAAACACTGTTTCCCCCAAAATAAGCATAATCCGATGTTCATAAAAACAAATAAAATGTGAAAATATATTGATTCGAGTTGTGGATAACAGTTGCAGACGACTCAACCAAAGTTTACGTCGTATACTGACACCGTACGTACGTACCTGAATTTGATTCTAAAACTACTTCAGCAACTTTCTTATGTTGGCGGTTCGCCTGGATAACTGCCAATCTTCTTCTCTTCTCTTTCTCCGTCAAAAATCCTTTAAATTTGCGTGCATTCGGCGATCGCGAAGCGTACTTGTTTGTTGTGGCAGCCATCTTGAAAGTCTGCTTCAAATGCGCAGAACGTATGCGCAGTGCAACGCCTTAACCGCTCGGCCACCACACTCAATGTTACACTTAGTATTGGTTCAATCATTCAATTGTGATACGACATTTATATCTATGATGTCAAAATGTACTTAGTGCGGGTGGGATTTGAACCCACGAGGACTAATGTCCATTGGAACTTAAGTCCAACGCCTTAACCGCTCGGCCACCACACTCAATGTTACATTTAGTATTGGTTCAATCATTTAATTGTGATAGGAAATTTATATCAATGATGTCAAAATGTACTTAGGGCAGGTGGGATTTGAATCCACGAGGACTAATGTCCATTGGAACTTAAGTCCAACGCCTTAACCGATCGGCCACCACACTGAATGTTACAGTTAGTATTGGTTCAATCATTTAATTGTGATAGGAAATTTATATCAATGATGTCAAAATGTACTTAGTGCAGGTGGGATTTGAATCCACGAGGACTAATGTCCATTGGAACTTAAGTCCAACGCCTTAACCGATCGGCCACCACACTGAATGTTGAACTTTAGTATTGGTTCAATCATTCAATTTTGATAGGACATTTATATCAATGATGTCAAAATGTACTTAGTGTGGGTGGGATTTGAACCCACGAGGACTAATGTAGGTTGGAACTTAAGTCCAATGCCTTAACCGCTCGGCCACCACACTGAATGTTACACTTGGTATTGGTTCAATCCTTTAATTGTGATAGGACATTTATATCTATGATGTCAAAATGTACTTAGTGCGGATGGGATTTGAACCCACGAGGACTAATGTCCATTACAACTTAAGTCCAACGCCTTAACCGCTCGGCCACCACACTGAATGTTACACTTAGTATTTGGTTCAATCATGCAATTGTGATAGGACATTTATATCAATGATGTCAAAATGTACCTAGTGCAGGTGGGATTTGAACCCACGAGGACTAATGTCCATTGGAACTTAAGTCCAACGCCTTAACCGCTCGGCCACCACACTGAATTTTACACTTAGTATTGGTTCAATCATTCAATTGTGATAGGACATTTATATCTATGATGTCAAAATGTACTTAGTGCGGGTGGGATTTGAACACACGAGTACTAATGTCCATTGGTACTTAAGTCCAATGCCTTAACCGCTCGGCCACCACACTGAAGGTTACACTTAGTATTGGTTCAATCATTCAATTGTGATAGGACATTTATATCAATGATGTCAAAATGTACTTAGTGCGGATGGGATTTGAACCCATGAGGACGAATGTCCATTGGAACTTAAGTCCAACGCCTTAACCGCTCAGCCACCACACTGAATGTTACACTTAGTATTGGTTCAATCATTCAATTGTGATACGACATTTATATCTATGATGTCAAAATGTACTTAGTGCGGGTGGGATTTGAACCCACGAGGACTAATGTCCATTGGAACTTAAGTCCAACGCCTTAACCGCTCGGCCACCACATTCAATGTTACATTTGGTTCAATCATTCAATTGTGATAGGAAATTTATATCAATGATGTAAAAATGTACTTAGTGCAGGTGGGATTTGAATCCGCAAGGACTAATGTCCATTGGAAGATAAGTCCAACGCCTTAACCGATCGGCCACCACACTGAATGTTACACTTAGTATTGGTTCAATCATTCAATTGTGATAGGAAATTTATATCAATGATGTCAAAATGTACTTAATGCGGGTGGGATTTGAACCCACGAGGACTAATGTCCATTGGAACTTAAGTCCAACGCCTTAACCACTCGGCCACCACGCTTGATTCTACACCTAGTATTGGTTCTATCATTCAATTGTGATAGGAAATTTATATCAATGATGTCAAAATGTACTTAGTGCGGGTGGGATTTGAACCCACGAGGACTAATATCCATTGGAACTTAAGTCCAATGCCTTAACCGCTCGGCCACCACACTGAATGTTACACTTAGTATTGGTTCAATCATTCAATTGTGATAGGACATTTATATCTATGATGTCAAAATGTACTTAGTTCGGGTGTGATTTGAGCCCACGAGGACCAATGTCCATTGGAACTTAAGTCCAACGCCTTAACCGCTCGGCCACCACACGCAATGATACTCTTAGTATGGTTCAATCACTCAATTGTGATACGACATTTATATCAATGATGTCAAAACGTACTTACTGCGGGTGGGTTTTGAACCCACGAAGACTAATGTCCATTGGAACTTAAGTCCAACGGCTTAACCGCTCAGCCACCACACTGAATGTTACACTTAGCATTGGTTCAATCATTCAATTGTGATAGGACATTTATATCTATGATGTCAAAATGTACTTAGTGCGGGTGGGATTTGAACCCACGAGGACCAATGTCCATTGGAACTTAAGTCCAACGCCTTAACCGCTCGGCCACCACATTCAATGTTACATTTGGTTCAATCATTCAATTGTGATAGGAAATTTTGTATCAATGATGTCAAAATGTACTTAGTGCAGGTGGGATTTGAATCCACGAGGACTAATGTCCATTGGAACTTAAGTCCAACGCCTTAACCAATCGGCCACCACTCTGAATGTTGAACTTTAGTATTGGTTCAATCATTCAATTTTGATAGGACATTTATATCAATGATGTCAAAATGTACTTAGTGTGGGTGGGATTTGAACCCACGAGGACTAATGTCCGTTGGAACTTAAGTCCAACGCCTTAACCCCTCGGCCACCACAGTGAATGTTACACTTGGTATTGGTTCAATTATTCAATTGTGATAGGACATTTATATCTATGATGTCAAAACGTACTTAGTGCGGATGGGATTTGAACCCACGAGGACTAATGTCCATTGGAACTTAAGTCCAACGCCTTAACCGATCGGCCACCACACACAATGTTACACTCCGTATTGGTTCAATCATTCAATTGTGATAGGAAATTTATATCAATGATGTCAAAACGTACTTACTGCGGGTGGGTTTTGAACCCACGAAGACTAATGTCCATTGGAACTTAAGTCCAACGGCTTAACCGCTCAGCCACCACACTGAATGTTACACTTAGTATTGGTTCAATCATTCAATTGTGATAGGACATTTATATCTATGATGTCAAAATGTACTTAGTGCGGGTGGGATTTGAACCCACGAGGACCCATGTCCATTGGAACTTAAGTCCAACGCCTTAACGGCTCGGCCACCACATTCAATGTTACATTTGGTTCAATCATTCAATTGTGATAGGAAATTTTGTATCAATGATGTCAAAATGTACTTAGTGCAGGTGGGATTTGAATCCACGAGGACTAATGTCCATTGGAACTTAAGTCCAACGCCTTAACCAATCGGCCACCACTCTGAATGTTGAACTTTAGTATTGGTTCAATCATTCAATTTTGATAGGACATTTATATCAATGATGTCAAAATGTACTTAGTGTGGGTGGGATTTGAACCCACGAGGACTAATGTCCGTTGGAACTTAAGTCCAACGCCTTAACCCCTCGGCCACCACAGTGAATGTTACACTTGGTATTGGTTCAATTATTCAATTGTGATAGGACATTTATATCTATGATGTCAAAACGTACTTAGTGCGGATGGGATTTGAACCCACGAGGACTAATGTCCATTGGTACTTGAGTCCAACACCTTATCCGCTCGGCCACCACACTCAATGTTCCATTTAGTATTGGTTCAATCATTCAATTGTGATAGGAAATTTATTTCAATGATGTCAAAATGTACTTAGTGCAGGTGGGATTTGAATCCACGCGGACTAATGTCCATTGGAACTTAAGTCCAATGCCTTAACCGCTCGGCCACCACACTGAATGTTACACTTAGTATTGGTTCAATCATTCAATTGTGATAGGACATATATATCAATGATGTCAAAATGTACTTAGTGCGGATGGGATTTGAACCCATGAGGACAAATGTCCATTGGAACTTAAGTCCAACGCCTTAACCACTCGGCCACCACACTGAATGTTACACTTAGTATTGGTTCAATCATTCAATTGTGATACGACATTTATATCTATGATGTCACAATGTACTTAGTGCGGGTGGGATTTGAACCCACGAGGACTAATGTCCGTTGGAACTTAAGTCCAACGCCTTAACCGCTCGGCCACCACACTGAATGTTACACTTGGTATTGGTTCAATCCTTCAATTGTGATAGGAAATTTATATCAATGATGTAAAAATGTACTTAGTGCAGGTGGGATTTGAATCCGCAAGGACTAATGTCCATTGGAAGATAAGTCCAACGCCTTAACCGATCGGCCACCACACTGAATGTTACACTTAGTATTGGTTCAATCATTCAATTGTGATAGGAAATTTATATCAATGATGTCAAAATGTACTTAATGCGGGTGGGATTTGAACCCACGAGGACTAATGTCCATTGGAACTTAAGTCCAACGCCTTAACCACTCGGCCACCACGCTTGATTCTACACCTAGTATTGGTTCTATCATTCAATTGTGATAGGAAATTTATATCAATGATGTCAAAATGTACTTAGTGCGGGTGGGATTTGAACCCACGAGGACTAATGTCCATTGGAACTTAAGTCCAATGCCTTAACCGCTCGGCCACCACACTGAATGTTACACTTAGTATTGGTTCAATCATTCAATTGTGATAGGACATTTATATCTATGATGTCAAAATGTACTTAGTTCGGGTGGGATTTGAGCCCACGAGGACCAATGTCCATTGGAACTTAAGTCCAACGCCTTAACCGCTCGGCCACCACACGCAATGATACTCTTAGTATTGGTTCAATCACTCAATTGTGATACGACATTTATATCAATGATGTCAAAAAGTACTTACTGCGGGTGGGTTTTGAACCCACGAAGACTAATGTCCATTGGAACTTAAGTCCAACGGCTTAACCGCTCAGCCACCACACTGAATGTTACACTTAGTATTGGTTCAATCATTCAATTGTGATAGGACATTTATATCTATGATGTCAAAATGTACTTAGTGCGGGTGGGATTTGAACCCACGAGGACCAATGTCCATTGGAACTTAAGTCCAACGCCTTAACCGCTCGGCCAACACATTCAATGTTACATTTGGTTCAATCATTCAATTGTGATAGGAAATTTTGTATCAATGATGTCAAAATGTACTTAGTGCAGGTGGGATTTGAATCCACGAGGACTAATGTCCATTGGAACTTAAGTCCAACGCCTTAACCAATCGGCCACCACTCTGAATGTTGAACTTTAGTATTGGTTCAATCATTCAATTTTGATAGGACATTTATATCAATGATGTCAAAATGTACTTAGTGTGGGTGGGATTTGAACCCACGAGGACTAATGTCCGTTGGAACTTAAGTCCAACGCCTTAACCCCTCGGCCACCACAGTGAATGTTACACTTGGTATTGGTTCAATTATTCAATTGTGATAGGACATTTATATCTATGATGTCAAAACGTACTTAGTGCGGATGGGATTTGAACCCACGAGGACTAATGTCCATTGGAACTTAAGTCCAACGCCTTAACCGATCGGCCACCACACACAATGTTACACTCCGTATTGGTTCAATCATTCAATTGTGATAGGAAATTTATATCAATGATGTAAAAATGTACTTAGTGCAGGTGGGATTTGAATCCGCAAGGACTAATGTCCATTGGAACTTAAGTCCAACGCCTTAACCGATCGGCCACCACACTGAATGTTACACTTAGTATTGGTTCAATCATTCAATTGTGATAGGATATTTATATCTATGATGTCAAAATGTACTTAGTGCGGGTGGGATTTGAACCCACGAGGACTAATGTCCATTGGAACTTAAGTCCAACGCCTTAACCGCTCGGCCACCACACTCAATGTTACATTTAGTATTGGTTCAATCATTCAATTGTGATAGGAAATTTATATCAATGATGTCAAAATGTAATTAGTGCAGGTGGGATTTGAATCCACAAGGACTAATGTCCATTGGAACTTAAGTCCAACGCCTTAACCGATCGGCCACCACACTCAATGTTACATTTAGTATTGGTTCAATCATTCAATTGTGATAGGAAATTTATATCAATGATGTCAAAATGTACTTAGTGCAGGTGGGATTTGAACCCACGAGGACTAATGTCCATGGGAACTTAAGTCCAACGCCTTAACCACTCGGCCACCACACTCGATACCACTAGTATTGGTTCTATCATTCAATTGTGATAGGAAATTTATATCAATGATGTCAAAATGTACTTAGTGCGGGTGGGATTTGAACCCACGAGGACTAATGTCCATTGGAACTTAAGTCCAACGCCTTAACCACTCGGCCACCACACTCGATTCTACCCCTAGTATTGGTTCTATCATTTAATTGTGATAGGAAATTTATATCAATGATGTCAAAATGTACTTAGTGCAGGTGGGATTTGAACCCACGAGGACTAATGTCCATTGGAACTTAAGTCCAATGCCTTAACCGCTCGGCCACCACACTGAATGTTACACTTAGTATTGGTTCAATCATTCAATTGTGATAGGACATTTATATCTATGATGTCAAAATGTACTTAGTGCGGGTGGGATTTGAACCCACGAGGACTAATGTCCATTGGAACTTAAGTCCAACGCCTTAACCGCTCGGCCACCACACTCAATGTTACATTTAGTATTGGTTCAATCATTTAATTGTGATAGGAAATTTATATCAATGATGTCAAAATGTACTTAGTGCAGGTGGGATTTGAATCCACGAGGACTAATGTCCATTGGAACTTAAGTCCAATGCCTTAACCGATCGGCCACCACACTGAATGTTGAACTTTAGTATTGGTTCAATCATTTAATTGTGATAGGAAATTTATATCAATGATGTCAAAATGTACTTAGTGCAGGTGGGATTTGAATCCACGAGGACTAATGTCCATTGGAACTTAAGTCCAACGCCTTAACCGATCGGCCACCACACGCAATGTTATATTTAGTATTGGTTCAATCATTCAATTTTGATAGGACATTTATATCAATGATGTCAAAATGTACTTAGTGTGGGTGGGATTTGAACCCACGAGGACTAATGTCCATTGGAACTTAAGTCCAACGACTTAACCACTCGGCCACCACACTGAATGTTACAACTAGTATTGGTTCAATCATTCAATTGTGATAGGACATTTATATCTATGATGTCAAAATGTACTTAGTGCGGCTGGGATTTGAACCCACGAGTACTAATGTCCATTGGTACTTGATTCCAACACCTTAACCGCTCAGCCACCACACTCAATGTTACATTTAGTATTGGTTCAATCATTCAATTGTGATAGGAAATTTATTTCAATGATGTCAAAATGTACTTAGTGCTGGTGGGAGTTGAATCCACGCGGACTAATGTCCATTGGAACTTAAGTCCAATGCCTTAACCGCTCGGCCACCACACTGAATGTTACACTTAGTATTGGTTCAATCATTCAATTGTGATAGGACATTTATATCTATGATGTCGAAATGTACTTAGTACAGATGGGATTTGAACCCACGAGGACTAATGTCCATTGGTACTTGAGTCCAACGCCTTAACCGCTCGGCCACCACACTCAATGTTACACTTAGTATTGGTTCAATCATTCAATTGTGATAGGACATTTATATCTATGATGTCAAAATGTACTTAGTGCGGGTGGGATTTGAACCCACGAGGACTAATGTCCATTGGAACTTAAGTCCAACGCCTTAACCGCTCGGCCACCACACTCAATGTTACATTTAGTATTGGTTCAATCATTTAATTGTGATAGGAAATTTATATCAATGATGTCAAAATGTACTTAGTGCAGGTGGGATTTGAATCCACGAGGACTAATGTCCATTGGAACTTAAGTCCAACGCCTTAACCGATCGGCCACCACACTGAATGTTACAGTTAGTATTGGTTCAATCATTTAATTGTGATAGGAAATTTATATCAATGATGTCAAAATGTACTTAGTGCAGGTGGGATTTGAATCCACGAGGACTAATGTCCATTGGAACTTAAGTCCAACGCCTTAACCGATCGGCCACCACACTGAATGTTGAACTTTAGTATTGGTTCAATCATTCAATTTTGATAGGACATTTATATCAATGATGTCAAAATGTACTTAGTGTGGGTGGGATTTGAACCCACGAGGACTAATGTACGTTGGAACTTAAGTCCAATGCCTTAACCGCTCGGCCACCACACTGAATGTTACACTTGGTATTGGTTCAATCCTTTAATTGTGATAGGACATTTATATCTATGATGTCAAAATGTACTTAGTGCGGATGGGATTTGAACCCACGAGGACTAATGTCCATTACAACTTAAGTCCAACGCCTTAACCGCTCGGCCACCACACTGAATGTTACACTTAGTATTTGGTTCAATCATGCAATTGTGATAAGACATTTATATCAATGATGTCAAAATGTACCTAGTGCAGGTGGGATTTGAACCCACGAGGACTAATGTCCATTGGAACTTAAGTCCAACGCCTTAACCGCTCGGCCACCACACTGAATGTTACACTTAGTATTGGTTCAATCATTCAATTGTGATACGACATTTATATCTATGATGTCAAAATGTACTTAGTGCGGGTGGGATTTGAACCCATGAGGACTAATGTCCGTTGGAACTTAAGTCCAACGCCTTAACCGCTCGGCCACCACACTGAATGTTACACTTGGTATTGGTTCAATCCTTCAATTGTGATAGGAAATTTATATCAATGATGTAAAAATGTACTTAGTGCAGGTGGGATTTGAATACGCAAGGACTAATGTCCATTGGAACATAAGTCCAACGCCTTAACCGATCGGCCACCACACTGAATATTACACTTAGTATTGGTTCAATCATTCAATTGTGATAGGAAATTTATATCAATGATGTCAAAATGTACTTAATGCGGGTGGGATTTGAACCCACGAGGACTAATGTCCATTGGAACTTAAGTCCAACGCCTTAACCACTCGGCCACCACGCTTGATTCTACGCCTAGTATTGGTTCTATCATTCAATTGTGATAGGAAATTTATATCAATGATGTCAAAATGTACTTAGTGCGGGTGGGATTTGAACCCACGAGGACTAATGTCCATTGGAACTTAAGTCCAATGCCTTAACCGCTCGGCCACCACACTGAATGTTACACTTAGTATTGGTTCAATCATTCAATTGTGATAGGACATTTATATATCTATGATGTCAAAATGTACTTAGTGCGTGTGAGATTTGAACCCACAAGGATTAATGTCCATTGGCACTTAAGTCCAACGCCTTAACCGCTCGGCCACCACACGCAATGATACTCTTAGTATTGGTTCAATCACTCAATTGTGATACGACATATATATCAATGATGTCAAAATGTACTTACTGCGAGTGGGTTTTGAACCCGCGAGGACTAATGTCCATTGGAACTTAAGTCCAACGCCTTAACCGCTCGGCCACCACACTGAATGTTACACTTAGTATTGGTTCAATCATTCAATTGTGATAGGACATTTATATCTATGATGTCAAAATGTACTTAGTTCGGGTGGGATTTGAACCCACGAGGACCAATGTCCATTGGAACAAAAGTCCAACGCCTTAACCGCTCGGCCACCACACGCAATGATACTCTTAGTATTGGTTCAATCACTCAATTGTGATACGACATTTATATCAATGATGTCAAAAAGTACTTACTGCGGGTGGGTATTGAACCCACGAAGACTAATGTCCATTGGAACTTAAGTCCAATGGCTTAACCGCTCAGCCACCACACTGAATGTTACACTTAGTATTGGTTCAATCATTCAATTGTTATAGGACATTTATATCTATGATGTCAAAATGTACTTAGTGCGGGTGGGATTTGAACCCACGAGGACCAATGTCCATTGGAACTTAAGTCCAACGCCTTAACCGCTCGGCCACCACATTCAATGTTACATTTGGTTCAATCATTCAATTGTGATAGGAAATTTTGTATCAATGATGTCAAAATGTACTTAGTGCAGGTGGGATTTGAATCCACGAGGACTAATGTCCATTGGAACTTAAGTCCAACGCCTTTACCGATCGGCCACCACTCTGAATGTTGAACTTTAGTATTGGTTCAATCATTCAATTTTGATAGGACATTTATATCAATGATGTCAAAATGTACTTAGTGTGGGTGGGATTTGAACCCACGAGGACTAATGTCCGTTGGAACTTAAGTCCAACGCCTTAACCCCTCGGCCACCACACTGAATGTTACACTTGGTATTGGTTCAATTATTCAATTGTGATAGGACATTTATATCTATGATGTCAAACCGTACTTAGTGCGTGTGAGATTTGAACCCACAAGGATTAATGTCCATTGGCACTTAAGTCCAACGCCTTAACCGATCGGCCACCACACACAATGTTACACTCCGTATTGGTTCAATCATTCAATTGTGATAGGAAATTTATATCAATGATGTAAAAATGTACTTAGTGCAGGTGGGATTTGAATCCGCAAGGACTAATGTCCATTGGAACTTAAGTCCAACGCCTTAACCGATCGGCCACCACACTGAATGTTACACTTAGTATTGGTTCAATCATTCAATTGTGATAGGATATTTATATCTATGATGTCAAAATGTACTTAGTGCGTGTGGGATTTGAACCCACGAGGACTAATGTCCATTGGAACTTAAGTCCAATGCCTTAACCGCTCGGCCACCAAACTCAATGTTACATTTTGTATTGGTTCAATCATTCAATTGTGATAGGAAATTTATATCAATGATGTCAAAATGTACTTAGTGCAGGTGGGATTTGAATCCACAAGGACTAATGTCCATTGGAACTTAAGTCCAACGCCTTAACCGATCGGCCACCACACGCAATGTTACACTTTGTATTGGTTCAATCATTCAATTGTGATAGGACATTTATATCAATGATGTCAAAACGTATTTAGTGTGGGTGGGATTTGAACCCACGAGGACTAATGTCCATTGGAACTTAAGTCCAACGCCTTAACCACTCGGTCACCACACTCGATACCACTAGTATTGGTTCTATCATTCAATTGTGATAGGAAATTTATATCAATGATGTCAAAATGTACTTAGTGCGGGTGGGATTTGAACCCACGAGGACTAATGTCCATTGGAACTTAAGTCCAACGCCTTAACCTCTCGGCCACCACACTCGATTCTACCCCTAGTATTGGTTCTATCATTCAATTGTGATAGGAAATTTATATCAATGATGTCAAAATGTACTTAGTGCAGGTGGGATTTGAACCCACGAGGACTAATGTCCATTGGAACTTAAGTCCAATGCCTTAACCGCTCGGCCACCACACTGAATGTTACACTTAGTATTGGTTCAATCATTCAATTGTGATAGGACATTTATATCTATGATGTCAAAATGTACTTAGTGCGGGTGGGATTTGAACCCACGAGGACTAATGTCCATTGGAACTTAAGTCCAACGCCTTAACCGCTCGGCCACCACACTCAATGTTACATTTAGTATTGGTTCAATCATTTAATTGTGATAGGAAATTTATATCAATGATGTCAAAATGTACTTAGTGCAGGTGGGATTTGAATCCACGAGGACTAATGTCCATTGGAACTTAAGTCCAACGCCTTAACCGATCGGCCACCACACTGAATGCTGAACTTTAGTATTGGTTCAATCATTTAATTGTGATAGGAAATTTATATCAATGATGTCAAAATGTACTTAGTGCAGGTGGGATTTGAATCCACGAGGACTAATGTCCATTGGAACTTAAGTCCAACGCCTTAACCGATCGGCCACCACACGCAATGTTACATTTAGTATTGGTTCAATCATTCAATTTTGATAGGACATTTATATCAAAATGTACTTAGTGTGGGTGGGATTTGAACCCACGAGGACTAATGTCCATTGGAACTTAAGTCCAACGCCTTAACCACTCGGCCACCACACTGAATGTTACACTTCGTATTGGTTCAATCATTCAATTGTGATAGGACATTTATATCTATGATGTCAAAATGTACTTAGTGCGGATGGGATTTGAACCCACGAGGACTAATGTCCATTAGAACTTAAGTCCAACGCCTTAACCGCTCGGCCACCACACTGAATGTTACACTTAGTATTGGTTCAATCATTCAATTGTGATAGGACATTTATATCTATGATGTCAAAATGTACTTAGTGCGGCTGGGATTTGAACCCACGAGTACTAATGTCCATTGGTACTTGACTCCAACACCTTAACCGCTCGGCCACCACACTCAATGTTACATTTAGTATTGGTTCAATCATTCAATTGTGATAGGAAATTTATTTCAATGATGTCAAAATATACTTAGTGCTGGTGGGATTTGAATCCACGCGGACTAATGTCCATTGGAACTTTAGTCCAATGCCTTAACCGCTCGGCCACCACACTGAATGTTACACTTAGTATTGGTTCAATCATTCAATTGTGATAGGACATTTATATCTATGATGTCAAAATGTACTTAGTACAGATGGGATTTGAACCCACGAGGACTAATGTCCATTGGTACTTGAGTCCAACGCCTTAACCGCTCGGCCACCACACTCAATGTTACACTTAGTATTGGTTCAATCATTCAATTGTGATAGGACATTTATATCTATGATGTCAAAATGTACTTAGTGCGGGTGGGATTTGAACCCACGAGTACTAATGTCCATTGGTACTTGAGTCCAACACCTTATCCGCTCGGCCACCACACTGAATGTTACACTTGGTATTGGTTCAATCCTTTAATTGTGATAGGACATTTATATCTATGATGTCAAAATGTACTTAGTGCGGGTGGGATTTGAACCCACGAGGACTAATGTCCAATGGAACTTAAATCCAACGCCTTAACCGCTCGGCCACCACACTCAATGTTACATTTAGTATTGGTTCAATCATTTAATTGTGATAGGAAATTTATATCAATGATGTCAAAATGTACTTAGTGCAGGTGGGATTTGAATCCACGAGGACTAATGTCCATTGGAACTTAAGTCCAACGCCTTAACCGATCGGCCACCACACTGAATGTTACAGTTAGTATTGGTTCAATCATTTAATTGTGATAGGAAATTTATATCAATGATGTCAAAATGTACTTAGTGCAGGTGGGATTTGAATCCACGAGGACTAATGTCCATTGGAACTTAAGTCCAACGCCTTAACCGATCGGCCACCACACTGAATGTTGAACTTTAGTATTGGTTCAATCATTCAATTTTGATAGGACATTTATATCAATGATGTCAAAATGTACTTAGTGTGGGTGGGATTTGAACCCACGAGGACTAATGTACGTTGGAACTTAAGTCCAATGCCTTAACTGCTCGGCCACCACACTGAATGTTACACTTGGTATTGGTTCAATCCTTTAATTGTGATAGGACATTTATATCTATGATGTCAAAATGTACTTAGTGCGGATGGGATTTGAACCCACGAGGACTAATGTCCATTACAACTTAAGTCCAACGCCTTAACCGCTCGGCCACCACACTGAATGTTACACTTAGTATTTGGTTCAATCATGCAATTGTGATAGGACATTTATATCAATGATGTCAAAATGTACCTAGTGCAGGTGGGATTTGAACCCACGAGGACTAATGTCCATTGGAACTTAAGTCCAACGCCTTAACCGCTCGGCCACCACACTGAATTTTACACTTAGTATTGGTTCAATCATTCAATTGTGATAGGACATTTATATCTATGATGTCAAAATGTACTTAGTGCGGGTGGGATTTGAACCCACGAGTACTAATGTCCATTGGTACTTGAGTCCAACGCCTTATCCGCTCGGCCACCACACTCAATGTTACATTTAGTATTGGTTCAATCATTCAATTGTGATAGGAAATTTATTTCAATGATGTCAAAATGTACTTAGTGCAGGTGGGATTTGAATCCACGCGGACTAATGTCCATTGGAACTTAAGTCCAATGCCTTAACCGCTCGGCCACCACACTGAATGTTACACTTAGTATTGGTTCAATCATTCAATTTTGATAGGACATTTATATCAATGATGTCAAAATGTACTTAGTGTGGGTGGGATTTGAACCCACGAGGACTAATGTACGTTGGAACTTAAGTCCAATGCCTTAACTGCTCGGCCACCACACTGAATGTTACACTTGGTATTGGTTCAATCCTTTAATTGTGATAGGACATTTATATCTATGATGTCAAAATGTACTTAGTGCGGATGGGATTTGAACCCACGAGGACTAATGTCCATTACAACTTAAGTCCAACGCCTTAACCGCTCGGCCACCACACTGAATGTTACACTTAGTATTTGGTTCAATCATGCAATTGTGATAGGACATTTATATCAATGATGTCAAAATGTACCTAGTGCAGGTGGGATTTGAACCCACGAGGACTAATGTCCATTGGAACTTAAGTCCAACGCCTTAACCGCTCGGCCACCACACTGAATTTTACACTTAGTATTGGTTCAATCATTCAATTGTGATAGGACATTTATATCTATGATGTCAAAATGTACTTAGTGCGGGTGGGATTTGAACCCACGAGTACTAATGTCCATTGGTACTTGAGTCCAACACCTTATCCGCTCGGCCACCACACTCAAAGTTACATTTAGTATTGGTTCAATCATTCAATTGTGATAGGAAATTTATTTCAATGATGTCAAAATGTACTTAGTGCGGATGGGATTTGAACCCATGAGGACGAATGTCCATTGGGACTTAAGTCCAACACCTTAACCGCTCGGCCACCACACTGAATGTTACACTTAGTATTGGTTCAATCATTCAATTGTGATACGACATTTATATCTATGATGTCAAAATGTACTTAGTGCGGGTGGGATTTGAACCCACGAGGACTAATGTACGTTGGAACTTAAGTCCAACGCCTTAACCGCTCGGCCACCACACTGAATGTTACACTTGGTATTGGTTCAATCCTTCAATTGTGATAGGACATTTATATCTATGATGTCAAAATGTACTTAGTGCGGATGGGATTTGAACCCACGAGGACTAATGTCCATTGCAACTTAAGTCCAACGCCTTAACCGCTCGGCCACCACACTGAATTTTACACTTAGTATTGGTTCAATCATTCAATTGTGATAGGACATTTACATCTATGATGTCAAAATGTACTTAGTGCGGGTGGGATTTGAACCCACGAGTACTAATGTCCATTGGAACTTAAGTCCAACGCCTTAACCGATCGGCCACCACACGCAATCTTACATTTAGTTTTGGTTCAATCATTCAATTTTGATAGGACATTTATATCAATGATGTCAAAAAGTACTTAGTGTGAGTGGGATTTGAACCCACGAGGACTAATGTCCATTGGAACTTAAGTCCAACGCCTTAACCACTCGGCCACCCACACTGAATGTTACACTTCGTATTGGTTCAATCATTCAATTTTGATAGGACATTTATATCTATGATGTCAAAATGTACTTAGTGCGGATGGGATTTGAACCCTAGAGGACTAATGTCCATTGGAACTTAAGTCCAACGCCTTAACCGCTCGGCCACCACACTGAATGTTACACTTAGTATTGGTTCAATAATTCAATTGTGATAGGACATTTATATCTATGATGTCAAAATGTACTTAGTGCGGGTGGGATTTGAACCCACGAGCACTAATGTCCATTGGTACTTGAGTCCAACGCCTTAACCGCTCGGCCACCACACTCAATGTTACATTTAGTATTGGTTCAATCATTCAATTGTGATAGGAAATTTATTTCAATGATGTCAAAATGTACTTAGTGCAGGTGAGATTTGAATCCACGCGGACTAATGTCCATTGGAACTTAAGTCCAATGCCTTAACCGCTCGGCCACCACACTGAATGTTACACTTAGTATTGGTTCAATCATTCAATTGTGATAGGACATTTATATCTATGATGTCAAAATGTACTTAGTGCAGATGGGATTTGAACCCACGAGGACGAATGTCCATTGGAACTTAAGTCCAACGCCTTAACCGCTCGGCCACCACACTGAATGTTACACTTAGTATTGGTTCAATCATTCAATTGTGATACGACATTTATATCTATGATGTCAAAATGTACTTAGTGCGGGTGGGATTTGAACCCACGAGGACTAATGTCCATTGGAACTTAAGTCCAACGCCTTAACCGCTCGGCCACCACACTCAATGTTACATTTAGTATTGGTTCAATCATTTAATTGTGATAAGAAATTTATATCAATGATGTCAAAATGTACTTAGTGCAGGTGGGATTTGAATCCACGAGGACGAATGTCCATTGGAACTTAAGTCCAACGCCTTAACCGATCGGCCACCACACTGAATGTTACAGTTAGTATTGGTTCAATCATTTAATTGTGATAGGAAATTTATATCAATGATGTCAAAATGTACTTAGTGCAGGTGGGATTTGAACCCACGAGTACTAATGTCCATTGGAACTTAAGTTTAACGCCTTAACCGATCGGCCACCACACGCAATCTTACATTTAGTTTTGGTTCAATCATTCAATTTTGATAGGACATTTATATCAATGATGTCAAAATGTACTTAGTGTGGGTGGGATTTGAACCCACGAGGACTAATGTACGTTGGAACTTAAGTCCAATGCCTTAACCGCTCGGCCACCACACTGAATGTTACACTTGGTATTGGTTCAATCCTTCAATTGTGATAGGACATTTATATCTATGATGTCAAAATGTACTTAGTGCAGATGGGATTTGAACCCACGAGGACTAATGTCCATTACAACTTAAGTCCAACGCCTTAACCGCTCTGCCACCACACTGAATGTTACACTTAGTATTTGGTTCAATCATGCAATTGTGATAGGACATTTATATCAATGATGTCAAAATGTACTTAGTGCGGGTGGGATTTGAACCCACGAGTACTAATGTCCATTGGTACTTGAGTCCAACGCCTTATCCGCTCGGCCACCTCACTCAATGTTACATTTAGTATTGGTTCAATCATTCAATTGTGATAGGAAATTTATTTCAATGATGTCAAAATGTACTTAGTGCGGATGGGATTTGAACCCATGAGGACGAATGTCCATTGGAACTTAAGTCCAACGCCTTAACCGCTCGGCCACCACTCTGAATGTTACACTTAGTATTGGTTCAATCATTCAATTGTGATACGACATTTATATCTATGATGTCAAAATGTACTTAGTGCGGGTGGGATTTGAACCCACGAGGACTAATGTCCGTTGGAACTTAAGTCCAACGCCTTAACCGCTCGGCCACCACACTCAATGTTAATTTTAGTATTGGTTCAATCATTTAATTGTGATAGGACATTTATATCTATGATGTCAAAAGGTACTTAGTGCGGGTGGGATTTGAACCCACGAGGACTAATGTCCATTGGAACTTAAGTCCAATGCCTTAACCG
Organism: Saccoglossus kowalevskii; assembly: GCF_978046115.1. Classification (NCBI taxonomy): domain Eukaryota; kingdom Metazoa; phylum Hemichordata; class Enteropneusta; family Harrimaniidae; genus Saccoglossus; species Saccoglossus kowalevskii. Next base: position 32,380,272 of record NC_140643.1, on the reverse strand, counting down.
CTCGGCCACCACACTGAATGTTACACTTTGTATTGGTTCAATCATTCAATTGTGATAGGACATTTATATCTATGATGTCAAAATGTACTTAGTGCAGATGGGATTTGAACCCACGAGGACGAATGTCCATTGGAACTTAAGTCCAACGCCTTAAACGCTCGGCCACCACACTGAATGTTACACTTAGTATTGGTTCAATCATTCAATTGTGATACGACATTTATATCTATGATGTCAAAATGTACTTAGTGCGGGTGGGATTTGAACCCACGAGGACTAATGTCCATTGGAACTTAAGTCCAACGCCTTAACCGCTCGGCCACCACACTCAATGTTACATTTAGTATTGGTTCAATCATTTAATTGTGATAGGAAATTTATATCAATGATGTCAAAATGTACTTAGTGCAGGTGGGATTTGAATCCACGAGGACGAATGTCCATTGGAACTTAAGTCCAACGCCTTAACCGATCGGCCACCACACTGAATGTTACAGTTAGTATAGGTTCAATAATTTAATTGTGATAGGAAATTTATATCAATGATGTCAAAATGTACTTAGTGCAGGTGGGATTTGAATCCACGAGGACTAATGTCCATTGGAACTTAAGTCCAACGCCTTAACCGATCGGCCACCACACTGAATGTTGAACTTTAGTATTGGTTCAATCATTCAATTTTGATAGGACATTTATATCAATGATGTCAAAATGTACTTAGTGTGGGTGGGATTTGAACCCACGAGGACTAATGTACGTTGGAACTTAAGTCCAATGCCTTAACCGCTCGGCCACCACACTGAATGTTACACTTGGTATTGGTTCAATCCTTCAATTGTGATAGGACATTTATATCTATGATGTCAAAATGTACTTAGTGCGGATGGGATTTGAACCCACGAGGACTAATGTCCATTACAACTTAAGTCCAACGCCTTAACCGCTCGGCCACCACACTGAATGTTACACTTAGTATTTGGTTCAATCATGCAATTGTGATAGGACATTTATATCAATGATGTCCCTAGTGCAGGTGGGATTTGAACCCACGAGGACTAATGACCATTGGAACTTAAGTCCAACGCCTTAACCACTCGGCCACCACACTCAATGTTACATTTAGTATTGGTTCAATCATTCAATTGTGATAGGACATTTATATCTATGATGTCAAAATGTACTTAGTGCGGGTGGGATTTGAACCCACGAGTACTAATGTCCATTGGTACTTGAGTACAACGCCTTATCCGCTCGGCCACCACACTCAATGTTACATTTAGTATTGGTTCAATCATACAATTGTGATAGGACATTTATATCTATGATATCAAAATGTACTTAGAGCGGATGGGATTTGAACCCATGAGGACGAATGTCCATTGGAACTTAAGTCCAACGCCTTACCCGCTCGGCCACCACACTGAATGTAACACTTAGTATTGGTTCAATCATTCAATTGTGATAGGAAATTTATTTCAATGATGTCAAAATGTACTTAGTGCAGGTGGGATTTGAATCCACGCGGACTAATGTCCATTGGAACTTAAGTCCAATGCCTTAACCGCTCGGCCACCACACTGTATGTTACACTTAGTATTGGTTCAATCATTCAATTGTGATAGGACATTTATATCTATGATATCAAAATGTACTTAGTGCAGATGGGATTTGAACCCACGAGGACTAATGTCCATTGGAACTTAAGTCCAACGCCTTAACCGCTCGGCCACCACACTGAATGTTACACTTAGTATTGGTTCAATCATTCAATTGTGATAGGACATTTATATCTATGATGTCAAAATGTACTTAGTGCGGGTGGGATTTGAACCCATGAGGACTAATGTCCATTGGAACTTGAGTCCAACGCCTTAACCACTCGGCCACCACACTCGATTCTACCCCTAGTATTTGTTCTATCATTGATAGGAAATTTATATCAATGATGTCAAAATGTACTTAGTGCAGGTGGGATTTGAATCCACGAGGACTAATGTCCATTGGAACTTAAGTCCAATGCCTTAACCGATCGGCCACCACACACAATGTTACACTCCGTATTGGTTCAATCATTCAATTGTGATAGGACATTTATATCAATGATGTCAAAATGCACTTAGTGTGGGTGGGATTTGAACCCACGAGGACTAATGTCCATTGGAACTTAAGTCCAACTCCTTAACCGCTCGGCCACCACACTGAATGTTACACTTAGTATTGGTTCAATCATTCAATTGTGATAGGACATTTATATCTATGATGTCAAAAGTTACTTAGTGCGGGTGGGATTTGAACCCACGAGGACTAATGTCCATTGGAACTTAAGTCCAATGCCTTAACCGCTCGGCCACCACACTGAATGTTACACTTAGTATTGGTTCAATCATTCAATTGTGATAGGACATTTATATCTATGATGTCAAAATGTACTTAGTGCAGATGGGATTTGAACCCACGAGGACGAATGTCCATTGGAACTTAAGTCCAACGCCTTAACCGCTCGGCCACCACACTGAATGTTACACTTAGTATTGATTCAATCATTCAATTGTGATACGACATTTATATCTATGATGTCAAAATGTACTTAGTGCGGGTGGGATTTGAACCCACGAGGACTAATGTCCATTGGAACTTAAGTCCAACGCCTTAACCGCTCGGCCACCACACTCAATGTTAGATTTAGTATTGGTTCAATCATTTAATTGTGATAGGAAATTTATATCAATGATGTCAAAATGTACTTAGTGCAGGTGGGATTTGAATCCACGAGGACGAATGTCCATTGGAACTTAAGTCCAACGCCTTAACCGATCGGCCACCACACTGAATGTTACAGTTAGTATTGGTTCAATCATTTAATTGTGATAGGAAATTTATATCAATGATGTCAAAATGTACTTAGTGCAGGTGGGATTTGAATCCACGAGGACTAATGTCCATTGGAACTTAAGTCCAACGCCTTAACCGATCGGCCACCACACTGAATGTTGAACTTTAGTATTGGTTCAATCATTCAATTTTGATAGGACATTTATATCAATGATGTCAAAATGTACTTAGTGTGGGTGGGATTTGAACCCACGAGGACTAATGTACGTTGGAACTTAAGTCCAATGCCTTAACCGCTCGGCCACCACACTGAATGTTACACTTGGTATTGGTTCAATCCTTCAATTGTGATAGGACATTTATATCTATGATGTCAAAATGTACTTAGTGCAGATGGGATTTGAACCCACGAGGACTAATGTCCATTACAACTTAAGTCCAACACCTTAACCGCTCGGCCACCACACTGAATGTTACACTTAGTATTTGGTTCAATCATGCAATTGTGATAGGACATTTATATCAATGATGTCAAAATGTACCTAGTGCAGGTGGGATTTGAACCCACGAGGACTAATGTCCATTGGAACTTAAGTCCAACGCCTTAACCGCTCGGCCACCACACTGAATTTTACACTTAGTATTGGTTCAATCATTCAATTGTGATAGGAAATTTATTTCAATGATGTCAAAATGTACTTAGTGCGGATGGGATTTGAACCCATGAGGACGAATGTCCATTGGAACTTAAGTCCAACGCCTTAACCGCTCGGCCACCGCACTGAATGTTACATTTAGTATTGGTTCAATTATTCAATTGTGATACGACATTTATATCTATGATGTCAAAATGTACTTAGTGCGGGTGGAATTTGAACCCACGAGGACTAATGTCCATTGGAACTTAAGTCCAACGCCTTAACCGCTCGGCCACCACACTCAATGTTACTTTTAGTATTGGTTCAATCATTTAATTGTGATAGGACATTTATATCTATGATGTCAAAATGTACTTAGTGCGGGTGGGATTTGAAGCCACGAGGACTAATGTCCATTGGAACTTAAGTCCAACGCCTTAACCGCTTGGCCTCCACACGGAATTTTACACTTAGTATTGGTTCAATCATTCAATTGTGATAGGACATTTATATCTATGATGTCAAAATGTACTTTGTGCGGGTGGGATTTGAACCCACGAGGACTAATGACCATTGGTACTTGAGTCCAACGCCTTAACCGCTCGGCCACCACACTCAATGTTACATTTAGTATTGGTTCAATCATTCAATTGTGATAGGAAATTTATTTCAATGATGTCAAAATGTACTTAGTGCAGGTGGGATTTGAATCCACGCGGACTAATGTCCATTGGAACTTAAGTCCAATGCCTTAACCGCTTGGCCACCACACTGAATGTTACACTTAGTATTGGTTCAATCATTCAATTGTGATAGGACATTTATATCTATGATATCAAAATGTACTTAGAGCGGATGGGATTTGAACCCACGAGGACTAATGTCCATTGGAACTTAAGTCCAACGCCTTAACCGCTCGGCCACCACACTGAATGTAACACTTAGTATTGGTTCAATCATTCAATTGTGATAGGACATTTATATCTATGATGTCAAAATGTACTTAGTGCGGGTGGGATTTGAACCCACGAGGACTAATGTCCATTGGAACTTAAGTCCAACGCCTTAACCACTCGGCCACCACACTCAATGTTACTTTTAGTATTGGTTCAATCATTTAATTGTGATAGGAAATTTATATCAATGATGTCAAAATGTACTTAGTGCAGGTGGGATTTGAATCCACGAGGACTAATGTCCATTGGAACTTAAGTCCAACACTAACCAATCGGCCACCACACGCAAGGTTACACTTGCCATGTCCATTGGAACTTAAGTCCAATGCCTTAACCACTCGGCCACCACACTCGATTCTACCCCTAGTATTGGTTCTATCATTCAATTGTGATAGGAAATTTATATCAATGATGTCAAAATGTACTTAGTGCAGGTGGGATTTGAACCCACGAGGACTAATGTCCATTGGAATTTAAGTCCAATGCCTTAACCGCTCGGCCACCACACTGAATGTTACACTTAGTATTGGTTCAATCATTCAATTGTGATAGGACATTTATATCAATGATGTCAAAATGTACTTAGTGTGGGTGGGATTTGAACCCACGAGGACTAATGTCCATTGGAACTTAAGTCCAACGCCTTAACCACTCGGCCACCACACTGAATGTTACACTTCGTATTGGTTCAATCATTCAATTGTGATAGGACATTTATATCAATGATGTCAAAATGCACTTAGTGTGGGTGGGATTTGAACCCACGAGGACTAATGTCCATTGGAACTTAAGTCCAACGCCTTAACCGCTCGGCCACCACACTGAATGTTACACTTAGTATTGGTTCAATCATTCAATTGTGATAGGACATTTATATCTATGATGTCAAAATGTACTGAGTGCGGGTGGGATTTGAACCCACGAGGACTAATGTCCATTGGAACTTAAGTTCAACGCCTTAACCACTCGGCCACTACACTCGATTCTACCCCTAGTATTGGTTCTATCATTCAATTGTGATAGGAAATTTATATCAATGATGTCAAAATGTACTTAGTGCGGGTGGGATTTGAACCCACGAGGACTAATGTCCATTGGAACTTAAGTCCAAAGCCTTAACCACTCAGCCACCACACTCGATTCTACCCATAGTATTGGTTCTATCATTCAATTGTGATAGGAAATTTATATCAATGATGTCAAAATGTACTTAGTGCGGGTGGGATTTGAACCCACGAGGACTAATGTCCATTGGAACTTAAGTCCAATGCCTTAACCACTCGGCCACCACACTGAATGTTACACTTAGTTTTGGTTCAATAATTCAATTGTGATACGACATTTATATCTATGATGTCAAAATGTACTTAGTGCATGTGGGATTTGAACCCACAAGGATTAATGTCCATTGGCACTTAAGTCCAACGCCTTAACCGCTCAGCCACCACACGCAATGATACTCTTAGTATTGGTTCAATCACTCAATTGTGATAGGACATTTATATCTATGATGTCAAAATGTACTTTGTGCGGGTGGGATTTGAACCCACGAGGACTAATGTCCATTGGTACTTGAGTCCAACGCCTTAACCGCTCGGCCACCACACTCAATGTTACATTTAGTATTAGTTCAATCATTCAATTGTGATAGGAAATTTATTTCAATGATGTCAAAATGTACTTAGTGCAGGTGGGATTTGAATCCACGCGGACTAATGTCCATTGGAACTTAAGTCCAATGCCTTAACCGCTCGGCCACCACACTGAATGTTACACTTAGTATTGGTTCAATCATTCAATTGTGATAGGACATTTATATCTATGATGTCAAAATGTACTTAGTGCGGATGGGATTTGAACCCACGAGGACTAATGTCCATTGGAACTTAAGTCCAACGCCTTAACCGCTCGGCCACCACACTGAATGTTACACTTAGTATTGGTTCAATCATTCAATTGTGATACGACATTTATATCTATGATGTCAAAACGTACTTAGTGCGGGTGGGATTTGAACACACGAGGAATAATGTCCATTGGAACTTAAGTCCAACGCCTTAACTGCTCGGCCACCACACTCAATGTTACTTTTAGTATTGGTTCAATCATTTAATTGTGATAGGACATTTATATCTATGATGTCAAAATGTACTTAGTGCGGGTGGGATTTGAACCCATGAGGACTAATGTCCATTGGAACTTAAGTCCAACGCCTTAACTGCTCGGCCACCACACTGAATGTTACACTTAGTATTGGTTCAATCATTCAATTGTGATAGGACATTTATATCTATGATGTCAAAATGTACTTAGTGCGGGTGGGATTTGAAACCACGAGGACTAATGTCCATTGGAACTTAAGTCCAACGCCTTAACCACTCGGCCACCACACTCAATGTTACTTTTAGTATTGGTTCAATCATTTAATTGTGATAGGAAATTTATATCAATGATGTCAAAATGTACTTAGTGCAGGTGGGATTTGAATCCACGAGGACTAATGTCCATTGGATCTTAAGTCCAACACTAACCAATCGGCCACCACACGCAAGGTTACACTTGCCATGTCCATTGGAACTTAAGTCCAACGCCTTAACCACTCGGCCACCACACTCGATTCTACCCATAGTATTTGTTCTATCATTGATAGGAAATTTATATCAATGATGTCAAAATGTACTTAGTGCAGGTGGGATTTGAATCCACGAGGACTAATGTCCATTGGAAATTAAGTCCAATGCCTTAACCGATCGGCCACCACACACAATGTTACACTCCGTATTGGTTCAATCATTCAATTGTGATAGGACATTTATATCAATGATGTCAAAATGCACTTAGTGTGGGTGGGATTTGAACCCACGAGGACTAATGTCCATTGGAACTTAAGTCCAACGCCTTAACCGCTCGGCCACCACACTGAATGTTACACTTAGTATTGGTTCAATCATTCAATTGTGATAGGACATTTATATCTATGATGTCAAAATGTACTGAGTGCGGGTGGGATTTGAACCCACGAGGACTAATGTCCATTGGAACTTAAGTCCAACGCCTTAACCACTCGGCCACTACACTCGATTCTACCCCTAGTATTGGTTCTATCATTCAATTGTGATAGGAAATTTATATCAATGATGTCAAAATGTACTTAGTGCGGGTGGGATTTGAACCCACAAGGACTAATGTCCATTGGAACTTAAGTCCAAAGCCTTAACCACTCAGCCACCACACTCGATTCTACCCATAGTATTGGTTCTATCATTCAATTGTGATAGGAAATTTATATCAATGATGTCAAAATGTACTTAGTGCGGGTGGGATTTGAACCCACGAGGACTAATGTCCATTGGAACTTAAGTCCAATGCCTTAACCACTCGGCCACCACACTGAATGTTACACTTAGTTTTGGTTCAATAATTCAATTGTGATACGACATTTATATCTATGATGTCAAAATGTACTTAGTGCATGTGGGATTTGAACCCACAAGGGTTAATGTCCATTGGCACTTAAGTCCAACGCCTTAACCGCTCAGCCACCACACGCAATGATACTCTTAGTATTGGTTCAATCACTCAATTGTGATAGGACATTTATATCAATGATGTCAAAATGTACTTACTGCGGGTGGGTTTTGAACCCACGAGGACTAATGTCCATTGGAACTTAAGTCCAACGCCTTAACCGCTTGGCCACCACACTGAATGTCAAATTTAGTATTGGTTCAATCATTCAATTGTGATAGGACATTTATATCTATGATGTCAAAATGTACTTAGTGCGGGTGGGATTTGAACCCACGAGGACTAATGTCCATTGGAACTTAAATCCAACGCCTTAACCGCTCGGCCACCACACTCAATGTGATAGTTCAATTGTGATAGGACATTTATATCTATGATGTCAAAATGTACTTAGTGCAAATGGGATTTGAACCCACGAGGACTAATGTCCATTGGAACTTAAGTCCAACGCCTTAACCGCTCAGCCACCACACTGAATGTTACACTTAGTATTGGTTCAATCATTCAATTGTGATAGGACATTTATATCTATGATGTCAAAATGTACTTAGTGCGGGTGGGATTTGAACCCACGAGGACTAATGTCCATTGGAACTTAAGTCCAACGCCTTAACCGCTCGGCCACCACACTCAATGTTACATTTAGTATTGGTTCAATCATTCAATTGTGATAGGAAATTTATATCAATGATGTCAAAATGTACTTAGTGCAGGTGGGATTTGAATCCACGAGGACTAATGTCCATTGGAACTTAAGTCCAACGCCTTAACCGATCGGCCACCACTCACAATGTTACACGTCGTATTGGTTCAATCATTCAATTGTGATAGGACATTTATATCAATGATGTCAAAATGTACTCAGTGTGGGTGGGATTTGAACCCACGAGGACTAATGTCCATTGGAACTTAAGTCCAACGCCTTAACCACTCGGCCACCACACTCGATTCCATCCCTAGTATTGGTTCTATCATTCAATTGTGATAGGAAATTTATATCAATGATGTCCAAATGTACTTAGTGCAGGTGGGATTTGAACTCACAAGGACTAATATCCATTGGAACTTAAGTCCAACACCTTAACCTCTCGGCCACCACACTCGATTCTACTCCTCGTATTGGTTCTATCATTCAATTGTGATAGGAAATTTATATCAATGATGTCAAAATGTACTTAGTGCGGGTGGGATTTGAACCCACGAGGACTAATGTCCATTGGAACTTAAGTCCAATGCCTTAACCACTCGGCCACCACACTGAATGTTACACTTAGTATTGGTTCAATCATTCAATTGTGATAGGACATTTATATCTATGATGTCAAAATGGACTTAGTGCGGATGGGATTTGAACCCACGAGGACTAATGTCCATTACAACTTAAGTCCAACGCCTTAACCGCTCGGCCACCACAACCATTGTTACGTTTGGTTCAATCATTCAATTGTGATAAGAAATTTATATCAATGATGTCAAAATGTACTTAGTGCAGGTGGGATTTGAATCCACGAGAACTAATGTCCATTGGAACTTAAGTCCAACGCCTTAACCGATCTGCCACCACACTGAATGTTGAACTTTAGTATTGCTTCAATCATTCAATTTTGATAGGACATTTATATCAATGATGTCAAAATGTACTTAGGGTGGGTGGGATTTGAACCCACGAGGACTAATGTGCATTGGAACTTAAGTCCAACGCCTTAACCGCTCGGCCACCACACTGAATGTTACACTTAGTATTGATTCAATCATTCAATTGTGATAGGACATTTATATCTATGATGTCAAAATGTACTTAGTGCGGACGGGATTTGAACCCATGTGGACCAATGTCCATTGGAACTTAAGTCCAACGCCTTAACCGCTCGGCCACCACATTCAATGTTACATTTGGTTCAATCATTCAATTGTGATAGGACATTTATATCTATGATGTCAAAATGTACTTAGTGCAGGTGGGATTTGAATCCACGAGGACTAATGTCCATTGGAACTTAAGTCCAACGCCTTAACCGATCGGCCACCACACGCAATGTTACACTTGCCATATCCATTGGAGCTTAAGTCCAACGCCTTAACCACTCGGCCACCACACTCGATTCTACCCCTAGTATTGGTTCTATCATTGATAGGAAATTTATATCAATGATGTCAAAATGTACTTAGTGCGGGTGGAATTTGAACCCACGAGGACTAAAGTCCATTGGAACTTAAGTCCAACACCTTAACCGATCGGCCACCACATGCAATGTTACTCTCCGTATTGGTTCAATCATTCTATTGTGATAGTACATTTATATCAATGATGTCAAAATGTACTTAGTGTGGGTGGGATTTGAACCCACGAGGACTAATGTCCATTGGAACTTAAGTACAACGCCTTAACCGCTCGGCCACCACACTGAATGTTACACTTAGTATTGGTTCAATCATTCAATTGTGATAGGACATTTATATCTATGATGTCAAAATGTACTTAGTGCGGATGGAATTTGAACCCACGAGGACGAATGTCCATTGGAACTTAAGTCCGACGCCTTAACCGCTCGGCCACCACACTGAATGTTACACTTAGTATTGGTTCAATCATTCAATTGTGATACGACATTTATATCTATTATGTCAAAATGTACTTAGTGCGGGTGGGATTTGAACCCACGAGGACTAATGTCCATTGGAACTTAAGTCCAACGCCTTAACCGCTCGGCCACCACACTCAATGTTACTTTTAGTATTGGTTCAATCATTTAATTGTGATAGGACATTTATATCTATGATGTCAGAATGTACTTAGTGCGGGTGGGATTTGAACCCACGAGGACTAATGTCCATTGGAACTTAAGTCCAACGCCTTAACCGCTTGGCCACCACACTGAATGTCAAATTTAGTATTGGTTCAATCATTCAATTGTGATAGGACATTTATATCTATGATGTCAAAATGTATTTAGTGCGGGTGGGATTTGAACCCACGAGGACCAATGTCCATTGGAACGTAAGTCCAACGCCTTAACCGCTCGGCCACCACAACCATTGTTACGTTTGGTTCAATCATTCAATTGTGATAAGAAATTTATATCAATGATGTCAAAATGTACTTAGTGCAGGTGGGATTTGAATCCACGAGAACTAATGTCCATTGGAACTTAAGTCCAACGCCTTAACCGATCGGCCACCACACTGAATGTTGAACTTTAGTATTGCTTCAATCATTCAATTTTGATAGGACATTAATATCAATGATGTCAAAATGTACTTAGTGCGGGTGGGATTTGAACCCAGGAGGACTAATGTCCATTGGAACTTAAGTCCAACGCCTTAACCGCTCGGCCACCACACTGAATGTTACACTTAGTATTGGTTCAATCATTCAATTGTGATAGGACATTTATATCTATGATGTCAAAATGTACTTAGTGCGGGTGGGATTTGAACCCATGAGGACCAATGTCCATTGGAACTTAAGTCCAACGCCTTAACCGCTCGGCCACCACATTCAATGTTATATTTGGTTCAATCATTCAATTGTGATAGGACATTTATATCTATGATGTCAAAATGTACTTAGTGCAGGTGGGATTTGAATCCACGAGGACTAATGTCCATTGGAACTTAAGTCCAACGCTTTAACCGATCGGCCACCACACGCAATGTTACACTTGCCATATCCATTGGAGCTTAAGTCCAACGCCTTAACCACTCGGCCACCACACTCGATTCCACCCCTAGTATTGGTTCTATCATTGATAGGAAATTTATATCAATGATGTCAAAATGTACTTAGTGCAGGTGGGATTTGAATCGACGAGGACTAATGTCCATTGGAACTTAAGTCCAACACCTTAACCGATCGGCCACCACATGCAATGTTACTCTCCGTATTGGTTCAATCATTCAATTGTGATAGGACATTTATATCAATGATGTCAAAATGTACTTAGTGTGGGTGGGATTTGAACCCACGAGGACTAATGTCCATTGGAACTTAAGTCCAACGCCTTAACCGCTCGGCCACCACACTGAATGTTACATTTAGTATTGGTTCAATCATTCAATTGTGATAGGACATTTATATCTATGATGTCAAAATGTACTTAGTGCGGGTGGGATTTGAACCCACGAGGACTAATGTCCATTGGAACTTAAGTCCAACGCCTTAACCGCTCGGCCACCACACTCAATGTGATAGTTCAATTGTGATAGGACATTTATATCTATGATGTCAAAATGTACTTAGTGCAAATGGGATTTGAACCCACGAGGACTAATGTCCATTGGAACTTAAGTCCAACGCCTTAACCGCTCAGCCACCACACTGAATGTTACACTTAGTATTGGTTCAATCATTCAATTGTAATAGGACATTTATATCTATGATGTCAAAATGTACTTAGTGCGGGTGGGATTTGAACCCACGAGGACTAATGTCCATTGGAACTTAAGTCCAATGCCTTAACCGCTCGGCCACCACACTCAATGTTACATTTAGTATTGGTTCAATCATTCAATTGTGATAGGAAATTTATATCAATGATGTCAAAATGTACTTAGTGCAGGTGGGATTTGAATCCACGAGGACTAATGTCCATTGGAACTTAAGTCCAACGCCTTAACCGATCGGCCACCACACGCAATGTTACACTTCGTATTGGTTCAATCATTCAATTGTGATAGGACATTTATATCAATGATGTCAAAATGTACTTAGTGCGGGTGGAATTTGAACCCACGAGGACTAATGTCCATTGGAACTTAAGTCCAACACCTTAACCGATCGGCCACCACATGCAATGTTACTCTCCGTATTGGTTCAATCATTCAATTGTGATAGGACATTTATATCAATGATGTCAAAATGTACTTAGTGTGGGTGGGATTTGAACCCACGAGGACTAATGTCCATTGGAACTTAAGTCCAACGCCTTAACCGCTCGGCCACCACACTGAATGTTACATTTAGTATTGGTTCAATCATTCAATTGTGATGGGACATTTATATCTATGATGTCAAAATGTACTTAGTGCGGGTGGGATTTGAACCCACGAGGACTAATGTCCATTGGAACTTAAGTCCAACGCCTTAACCGCTCGGCCACCACACTCAATGTGATAGTTCAATTGTGATAGGACATTTATATCTATGATGTCAAAATGTACTTAGTGCAAATGGGATTTGAACCCACGAGGACTAATGTCCATTGGAACTTAAGTCCAACGCCTTAACCGCTCAGCCACCACACTGAATGTTACACTTAGTATTGGTTCAATCATTCAATTGTAATAGGACATTTATATCTATGATGTCAAAATGTACTTAGTGCGGGTGGGATTTGAACCCACGAGGACTAATGTCCATTGGAACTTAAGTCCAATGCCTTAACCGCTCGGCCACCACACTCAATGTTACATTTAGTATTGGTTCAATCATTCAATTGTGATAGGAAATTTATATCAATGATGTCAAAATGTACTTAGTGCAGGTGGGATTTGAATCCACGAGGACTAATGTCCATTGGAACTTAAGTCCAACGCCTTAACCGATCGGCCACCACACGCAATGTTACACTTCGTATTGGTTCAATCATTCAATTGTGATAGGACATTTATATCAATGATGTCAAAATGTACTTAGTGCGGGTGGAATTTGAACCCACGAGGACTAATGTCCATTGGAACTTAAGTCCAACACCTTAACCGATCGGCCACCACATGCAATGTTACTCTCCGTATTGGTTCAATCATTCAATTGTGATAGGACATTTATATCAATGATGTCAAAATGTACTTAGTGTGGGTGGGATTTGAACCCACGAGGACTAATGTCCATTGGAACTTAAGTCCAACGCCTTAACCGCTCGGCCACCACACTGAATGTTACATTTAGTATTGGTTCAATCATTCAATTGTGATGGGACATTTATATCTATGATGTCAAAATGTACTTAGAGCAGATGGGATTTGAACCCACGAGGACTAATGTCCATTGCAACTTAAGTCCAACGCCTTAACGGCTCGGCCACCACACTGAATGTTACACTTAGTATTGGTTCTATCATTCAATTGTGATAGGACATTTATATCTATGATGTCAAAATGTACTTAGTGCGCGTGGGATTTGAACCCACGAGGACTAATGTCCATTGGAACTTAAGTCCAACGCCTTAACCGCTCGGCCACCACACTCAATGTGATAGTTTAATTGTGATAGGACATTTATATCTATGATGTCAAAATGTACTTAGTGCAAATGGGATTTGAACCCACGAGGACTAATGTCCATTGCAACTTAAGTCCAACGCCTTAACCACTCAGCCACCACACTCAATGTTACATTTAGTATTGGTTCAATCATTCAATTGTGATAGGAAATTTATATCAATGATGTCAAAATGTACTTAGTGCAGGTGGGATTTGAATCCGCGAGGACTAATGTCCATTGGAACTTAAGTCCAACGCCTTAACCGATCGGCCACCACACGCAATGTTACACTTCGTATTGGTTCAATCATTCAATTGTGATAGGACATTTATATCAATGATGTCAAAATGTACTTAGTGTGGGTGGGATTTGAACCCACGAGGACTAATGTCCATTGGAACTTAAGTCCAACGCCTTAACCACTCGGCCGCCACACTCGATTCTACCCCTAGTATTGGTTCTATCATTCAATTGTGATAGGAAATTTATATCAATGATGTCAAAATGTACTTAGTGCGGGTGGGATTTGAACTCACAAGGACTAATGTCCATTGGAACTTAAGTCCAACGCCTTAACCTCTCGGCCACCACACTCGATTCTACTCCTCGTATTGGTTCTATCATTCAATTGTGATAGGAAATTTATATCAATGATGTCAAAATGTACTTAGTGCGGGTGGAATTTGAACCCACGAGGACTAATGTCCATTGGAACTTAAGTCCAACACCTTAACCGATCGGCCACCACATGCAATCTTACTCTCCGTATTGGTTCAATCATTCAATTGTGATAGGACATTTATATCAATGATGTCAAAATGTAATTAGTGCGGGTGGGATTTGAACCCACGAGGACTAATGTCCATTGGAACTTAAGTCCAGCGCCTTAACCGCTCGGCCACCACACTCAATGTTACACATAATATTGGTTCAATCATTCAATTGTGAAAGGAAATTTATATCAATGATGTCAAAATGTACTTAGTGTCGGTGGATTTTGAACCCCACAAGGACTAATGTCCATTGGAACTTAAGTCCAACGCCTTAACCGCTCGGCCACCACACTCAATGTTACACTCAGAATTGGTTCAATTATTCAATTGTGATAGGACATTTATATCAATGATGTCAAAATGTGCTTAGTGTGGGTGGGATTTAAACCCACGAGGACTAATGTTCATTGGAACTTAAGTCCAACGCCTTAACCGCTCGGCCACCACACTCAATGTTACGCTTAGTATTGGTTCAATCATTCAATTGTGAAAGGAAATTTATATCAATGATGTCAAAATGTACTTAGTGCGGGTGGAATTTGAACCCACGAGGACTAATGTCCATTGGAACTTAAGTCCTACGTTTTTTTGCTTTTTTTAATTAAAAGACACTGGTCTGTCTTGTTTAACATCTATGTACAGAGCTAAAATAAATTCAATACATAATCGTTCATCAAATAATTTTAACATAACTCTCACAAGTCTCAAAATTCAAATAATTTCAAGCGATTGTGTGAAGGATGATCAGGCAAATTTTAATTTAGAAAGAGACAGTGAAATTATTATTTGTGGCTGTTTCTATTAGGAGTTCATATCTACATTTAAACAATATAACTTTATTGCGGTATGCAAACATTCTGTGTTCTAGTTTATTTTTTAAGATATCAATAAGAGGTATTTTGTGTTTAGAATTGTTAAATATTTGGCGTCGAATTGTAATGGTATAGCGGGCAAGGGACATTAGGTAATTTATTGGGGCAGTGTTAAACTTGTCATTAGAGGTAAATTGGCTGAATAGTATAATGGTGTCTGTATTTGAATCAACGGCGATATCGGGAGTATTTTATTGAGGAGATGGAAGATATATTGCCATGAAAGCTGTATAGTGTTACATCTCACTAGCATATGTACAAGATTTGTATTACAATTGTTGCAAAATTGGCATAAAGAACTATCAGACAAATTAATTTTATGAAGGGGAGTATTTGTAAAAATTGAGTTGTGAATGATTTTATAGTCAATATCACCAAGTAAGTTTGGTTTTATACCCCCGTAAATATATGGCCATATATTTTTTAAATTTATATTATTGTATAGTTGGGACCAATGGAAAATGCAAGGTGGCTCAACGTCTTTGGTCATGTTAATTAGTTAGGTGAATTTCTTTGTAGTAAAATGGCTTATGGATTTCCGTTATTTCGGAGTCTTTATCAGGGATATTGGTACAACAATGTTTTTTTTTCAGGAGGTGGGAATTGCATTAATTATGGTATGGTATTGTTTTAATATTTTGTCCGGAGATTGACTTTCAATGGAAGTTGAGCGGCCTTGCACGAGTTCTCAGATTGCATTTGGTTGTAAAAAAACGGGGATTACCTCGTATAATAAGTTTGTTGCAAAAGATTGGCTGGTAATATATGTCTATAAGGGAATGTGGGCTGGCATCTATTTGTTGGGAAATGTTATACCAGGCGTGCAGCATAAAATGGAAGTAAATTGGTGAATTTTCTTGGGTCTAATTTTATTTTAAAGAGATCGGGTCCGAGATTGACGTTGCAGTATTTTTTTATGTTATAGGACATTAAATATTTAAATTTATGGTTATAATCCGGATTTCAAATATTTCCTTATCCATTTTAACCGAAATACTGCACGTCTGGATTGCATGTCAGACAGGTTAACTCCCCCCAAAGATATTGGATTTGTAATGACGTCATACTTAATTAAGGGTTTGTGATTATCCCAGATGAATGCTGTTATTGATTTTTTGCATTTGGAAAGGATTTCCTCAGTTATTGGGGTAACAGATAAGGGATAATACAACATTGACGATACCAGAGTGTTTACAATTAGAGTTTTTCCTTTTAGGGAAAGCTTTCGTCGTTTCTAATGATTTAGTATGGTTTAGCGTTTTGACATTTTATTATTCCAGTTACAATTTATTAAATTATTATTCGAATGGGCCACATAAACACCTAATATAGAAATGTTGTCGTCTTGGACTGTACAGGGAAACGTCAGTTCGATCTTTGTTTGACCCACACCAAAGAATTTCATTTTTATTTTCATCAATTTTTGCCCCAGAGATAGATCAATGTATTCAGGGGCTCGAAAACCTTCATTTGGTCTAATTTTAATATGCACCCGGGCTGGTTAGTTTCATTTGCATAAGGAATTAAATCACATATACAGAATACATTATCCACAATATACCTTCCTGGGACACAGCATGACTGGTCCTCGGAGATGATCGTGTCGATAACTTTTCGTACACGTGTTGCTAATAATTTGGAAATAATTTTATAGTCAATATTTGATAGAGAGATATGACGCCAATTAGAAAGGAAACGTTTATCAATGTTTTTCTTGGTGACTAATGTAATTACACTCGCCCGGAAGGATTCAGGAAAGGTACTATTTTCAAAAATATTATTAATAATGTCAAAAATATCATGGGAAATTTCACTCCAAAAGTATTTATACCAATTTACAGTTAGGCCATCCAGCCCTGATGATTTGTCATTTATCATCTCAAAAAGAATTGAAATAACTTCCGACAGTGTTGGTTTTCTTTCGAGAAATTGTTTATCATCTTGGGATAATTGAGAATTCATTTTATCTTTAAGATCAGTAGGGTCAAGTGTAACGGATTCTTTTGTAAATAACTTTGCGTAAAATTTGTGGGTAGCAGAAACGATTTCGTCTGAAGTGTTAAAAGTTTGCCCCCTATCATTGATAACTTTAGTTTTTTGTTCTCCAATGTAGATATCATTTTTTCGTGAATTTGAAATTAGGTTTCTAATCCGCATAACTTGTATCGTCTAGGAGTTTGTTATTGAAATGCCAGATGCCACCCACGTTTAACCTGATTAAAAAATCAAATTTGTAGAAAATCGAGTCATGATCACTGTAGGGGAAAGGGGAAATGAAACTAGAAATACAAAGTTGTGAATGGGAGGATGAGAGAAGACAATTGTCAGTGCGGCTTTGCAGGAGTTTGTTGTTAACTGAACGTCGTCATGTGAATTCTCTAGCTTTGGGGTGTTGAGTTCGAAAAATATCAAGAAGGGCATTTAAGAACATTCGTTGTTTTAATTTTATAACTGAGTTGTCGGCATGGGAAATTATACTGTTTGAACGGTCAAGATTAGGTATGAGAGCACAGTTAAAATCACCAATAGTAATATTATTTTTTTTCGGGATCAATATAATTTTGTAGATGATAAAAAAATCGCCGGCGTTCAGCTATGTTATTTGGGACATAAAGCTTAGTATTGTTTCAATCATTCAATTGTGATAGGACATTTATATCAATGATGTCAAAATGTACTTAGTGCGGGTGGGATTTGAACCCACGAGGACTAATGTCCATTGGAACTTAAGTCCAACGCCTTAACCGCTCGGCCACCACACTCAATGTTACACGCAGTATTGGTTCAATCATTCAATT
Source organism: Saccoglossus kowalevskii (assembly GCF_978046115.1). NCBI lineage: Eukaryota > Metazoa > Hemichordata > Enteropneusta > Harrimaniidae > Saccoglossus > Saccoglossus kowalevskii. Next base: position 32,361,673 of record NC_140643.1, on the reverse strand, counting down.
GTGAAAGGAAATTTATATCAATGATGTCAAAATGTACTTAGTGCGGGTGGGATTTGAACCCACGAGGACTAATGTCATTGGAACTTAAATCCAGCGCCTTAACCGCTCGGCCACCACACTCAATGTTACACGTAGTATTGGTTCAATCATTCAATTGTGAAAGGAAATTTATATCAATGATGTCAAAATGTACTTAGTGCGGGTGGGATTTGAACCAACGAGGACTAATGTCATTGGAACTTAAATCCAACGCCTTAACCGCTCGGCCACCACACTCAATGTTACACGTAGTATTGGTTCAATCATTCAATTGTGAAAGGAAATTTATATCAATGATGTCAAAATGTACTTAGTGCGGATGGGATTTTAACCCACGAGGACTAATGTCATTGGAACTTAAGTCCAACGCCTTAACCGCTCGGCCACCACACTCAATGTTACACGTAGTATTGGTTCAATCATTCAATTGTGAAAGGAAATTTATATCAATGATGTCAAAATGTACTTAGTGCGGGTGGGATTTAAACCCACGAGGACTAATGTCATTGGAACTTAAGTCCAACGCCTTAACCGCTCGGCCACCACACTCAATGTTACACCTAGTATTGGTTCAATCATTTAATTGTGATAGGACATTTATATCATAGATTTCAAAATGTACTTAGTGCGGGTGGGATTTGAACCCACGAGGACTAATGTCCATTGGAACTTAAGTCCAACGCCTTAACAACTCGGCCACCACACTCAATGTTACACTCCGTATTGGTTCAATCATTCAATTGTGATAGGACATTTATATCAATGATGTCAAAATGTACTTAGCGGGTGGGATTTGAACCCGCGAGGACTAATGTCCATTGGAACTTAAGTACAACGCCTTAACCACTCGGCCACCACACTGAATGTTACACTTAGTATTGGTTCAATCATTCAATTGTGATAGGACATTTATATCAATGATGTCAAAACGTACTGAGTGTGGGTGGGATTTGAACCCAAAAGGAAAAATGTCCATTGGAACTTAAGTCCAACGCCTTAACCACTCGTTCACCACACTCAATGTTACACTTAGTATTGGTTCAATCATTCAATTGTGATAGGACATTTATATCAATGATGTCAAAATGTACTTAGTGTGGGTGGGATTTGAACCCACGAGGACTAATGTCCATTGGAACTTAAGTCCAACGCCTTAACCACTCGGCCACCACACAGAATGTTACACTTAGTATTGGTTCAATCATTCAATTGTGATAGGACATTTATATCAATGATGTCAAAATGTGCTGAGTGCGGGTGGGATTTGAAGCCACGAGGACTAATGTCCATTGGAACTTAAGTCCAACGCCTTAACCACTCGGCCACCACACTGAATGTTACACTTAGTATTGTTAATTGTGATAGGACATTTATATCAATGATGTCAAAATGTACTTAGTGTGGGTGGGATTTGAAAGCACAAGGACTAATGTCATTGGAACTTAAGTCCAACGCCTTAACCACTCGGCCACCACACTTAATGTTACACTTAGTATTGGTTCAATCATTCAATTTTGATAGGACATTTATATCAATAATGTAACAATACATGTTGATGTTCAATTTTTCATCTGTATTCGAATTTATGTTGTATATTTTGTACACATCACCGGAACACGTTAAGTCATTAAATGTATGGAATATTTATTGGCTGACAAATTTGTTAAATCAAAAAATATACCAGCCATGTCAGAAACAACACTGTGATATAACGCGTCAGTTCAGATATGGAACCAAGTTCAGACCATGCCCATATTATGTTCACTTGCAACCAGTTAACTCAAATATACAAATTTTATTATGTTTTAATACTACGGTTAGTCGATTTTTGTTTTACGTTTTAGCGGCTAATCCGAGTGGAAGTTTAAAGTATAATAGTGTTTGCATTCACTCAAATATTTTAACATATTTTGAACAACCTCTACCTGATACCTGATATACTCCGTTTTTCGTTCATTATAATCGCCTTGAATGATGCTGATTTGGTTTGAATAATTTTGTCATCGTAACCTGTTTTGAAATGTTTTGAAAGTAACTTTTATATAAAAACAAAACAACAAAAAACGATTCTACATGTACTTATTGATTGATATTATAGTGTTTAGTGTGAGAGCAGTATTTTAATAATTTAGCATGTCAGCATAAAACGCTTATACGTCGTGGTTATCATTTGAACGAAACGCTGTAATTACCTGAAATGTATAAATCATAAAATACATCTCAGACAACGTTGTGATATAGCAATCAATATCATCTATTATTCCCATCAGTGTAGACTCACAATGAATGTAAATTTGTTTTTCAATAATTCAACTCAGTATATTCTATTCTACTCTATTTTGTTTTGACTAACACGGTTATTGCATTAATTTTCTGCCCTCATCTAGTCGTTTATTCTGTCCAAGTTGTTTATTGTTTTATGTTTTGATATTTTCTTTTTTGACAATAGAGGTGCTAAAGTGGGGCTTATTTGGTAAAAACAGCGGCAAAGACAACGACGAATCTTCGTTTCATTTCTCGTCGTTCGTACAAATAACTAGAAGCGCATGCGCATTTACGATATTTCTTATTTCATCAAACAAATACTACTTGTTTTGTATGCGACAGTGCACTCTTTATTTAAATGTATCCGGATAATTAAATGTCTAAATCAACATGAAATATTAACTAATATTCAATGTTACCCAGACATAATATTTTGTGATGGAGTATTGCCCACTCGCGACGAATGTTGCTGTTAAGTTGAGTTGAGTGTTTTATATAAAGTCTTATTAAACATTTTTTTTTAAATGAACATATCGTGTTTTTTTTTGTAATACAGAAATCTCAACTACCAGATGTCCATTACAGCTCTGATCCACCAAGTGCTAAAAACAGTCGCATCGATCTGTCGTTATCCATTATGGGACAAGATATTCAGCTACCACCACCTCGGACACCCACAGAACCCAGGCGATGCGAGGTTTGTGACAATAACAATTACTATATTTCTACTATATTCATATATAATTACTATCTCAAAAGCATTTTGATTAGTTACCTCCACTGGGGTTTTGGGATAAATAAATTGTTGTGTTTTTTTTTTTCCATAAATGTGACTGACATCCAGAATGAAAAACAACTCGTGATTTCATGTCGGGACTTGGTTTTTCGCCGAGACATGTACGTCCGCACATTACGAATGTTACGCTTAGTCGCTGTTGCATTACAATTGTTACTCCTGTACGCAAACACAAAATGACACCCTAAACAACGCCATGAAATGTAACACTTTCCAAAGTCAGACTGTCATACTCTAACTACGTACTGTGCATGTTTTTGTCATTGCAGCGACCACGCCCCTTTACCCACAGTGTGCCATATTACATCAATGACGAAGCTCAAGACGATTTAACAGTATTACATAACAATTTAGAGGAACTACTAATGTGTCATTCCGTTGGGATTCCGATCGAGGTGGGTGTATAGCCATTGTACCAGTGTTGATATGGTACAATAAAACACGTGACAATGTAAACTAATACATCCCTGTTTTATAGTAGCTGATTGTATGTAGACTACAGCTGTAAGTATGTTTCTATTGCAATGACTTGTGTCAAATAGAAACAAACCAGATAAAATGTCAAATGTAAGGAATAGTTTGCCTAGAGCGCCATCTACCGTCTTTGACGATTGCAGCTTCTGTTTTTATTTTCAGATTATTAAACGTGATTTCAAGCCTGGGAGTTTAGCAGCTCCAGTATTCCACTGTCCAAGATGTCTCGGTCATTGGAAGGAGTATGGTCTATTGCCAGATAAATGCGATGAGCCAGCGTTACCAACTCGTGGACCATTTTATAGATTGAACACCCACAGCTCTGATTTGTTGCAGGTAAATAGGTTGTTTTGAATGTTGAGGGCGCCAACACAATCTAAAATGTCTACTACTGATTTATCTACACTTAATGTCTACTAATTTATTTAAACGCACCAAAATGTATTAACTAGATTTACTCATTATGTTAACGACATTAGAAAAACAAATGCACTTAGGTACAACAATTTCTTCCATATTGTGATAATAATGCAATTATATGTCTTGACTGTTTATATAAGTTCTTGTAATATATTGTATTTTTATCTAGAATCTTAGTGAAGTCAGTGAACATCATCATGAAAATACAACAACCATTGTTATTAATAGTGGAAGCCATCCAATAGATGGAAGAAAAGATAAATATATGTCTAATTTGTATAGCGATTTGTCACTGGAATCTGATAGCAAATCTTCAGTTCCTGATGATTCAACTTCAGCAAAACTGAATTCGAGACAGGCCACAGTAAAGAATAGAAAGCAAGGTTAGTAGTAGGCATACATATTTTGTCTGCAGTCACTAATTAGAATATCGCCTGAAAATCGAAGGTGATAGTAGCTGAATGAAACTGTAGCATTTCCAGCAGCATAATACTCGAAATCCTTATGATACATGTAATCTTACACCATGTCATTTTTGTTCAGTTGGTGCTATAAAGACTGGAAAAAGTAAGTCACCAAAATCAAAAGAACAAAAAATGATGGAAGATGATACAAGAACAGATTCTGGAAGTCTTGATGATGAATATTCAACAGAAGCAGACAAAAACAAAACTCGGGGGAAGAAGAAGAGCCTGGGTCATTCAGAGAAGACTGGTTTGCATGCCCAGAAAAATGATAGCGTCAATGAAGATCTGTCGACTGATCTAGAACAGAGAACTACCGGGAATGAAGCTCAACAAGGCACAGGTCTTGAACCTAACATTAATGATGTGATGATTGACAATATCAATGGACATGTGGTGTATAATAAAAGTCCAGGTAAGAGCATGTTACTTGTAAACACCAGCTGACGTTAGATACAATGTATCTACAACCCCTAAATTTGTACTTTCTTCTTATCTTATTTTGTGTTTGTTTCACGATCTTTGTAGGTAATTATAAAGCTGTTGGACAGAGTGGTGTTGGTCATGAAAGTGGTAAAATGGGTCAGTATGGTCCAGATGGATCATTCTACCCTGGCGCGTATGAACCTGATGGCACATTCAAGCCAGTTGGTAGAATCGGGAAAGATGGCAAATTTTATCCGATTACTATTGGTCCCGATGGAAGACACTATATCAATGAAACCTATGGACCAGATGGAACATTCTATCCTGGAGAACAAGTTGGATTTAAGTTTGCAACTGCAGCCGAATTTGCAGCAATTCAAAATAAAGGCTTGATTCAAGAAAGCAATTCTAGAGGTCCTGATGGTAACTATTATCCACATGGAAAATATGAAGCAAATGGTACATTTAGACCAGGTGGGCCACCACAACCAAAATATGGACCAGATGGAAAACTGTTGCGTGGGGCAATTGGTACTGATGGACAATTTTACGCAAATGGTCATTATGGCCCAGATGGAACCTTCTTCCCTGGGGGTCAGATTGGACCCGATGGCATATTTTATCCTAAAGGTAATTGGGTCCAGGAAGGTTTCTTTGTTCCAAATAATGAACCAATTCATGGATTGGGCTTTTCTGCATCTACCAGTGGCGGATCGGGTAGCTATGCTTATGATCAATGCCCATACACTAACAATAACCAGGACGCCGATGATACATTTTCTGGATGCAGCACAGCTAACACAAATAATTTACCTGTTATTGATTCTGAGAAAAAAGGTTTGAGTAAAATCCAGCATTATGAATACATTAATGACTCCAATGAAGACATGATGAGACAACAACAAGTATTGGGTTACCATGACAGTAACTCGGATGACGAAGGTTTTGATTCAGTGCCAGTTGTTGGCGAAGTTGACAAAATGAATCCCAGCTACACTGGGAAGCCTTTGAGAAGACGACGGAAAATGGGGAAACATGTAAACGGGACTTGTGATGGTGGGAGGGTGGAAGGAATTCAAGAAGACATTGCAGAGAGTGAAGATCAAGACTACGAATATGATTATGAAGAGGACGTTGTTTCTCGTGATACAGATGTACCCATTCATCAAAATAGTGAGGGATACCACAGCGGTAACAACAGTAGTCGTGAAAACTCAAAAACTGGCGATGTTAGAACTCTAACTGATCCTTATATAATGGCTGGCCGTGTCAGAGAACGGGTGATTAGACAGATTGATACATCAATATATAATAAATCTGCTTGCAATCCAAAAAGAATGCATGGATCTGCTGAGTCGAGACACAGTAGCCTAGCAACGAATGATACTCAGGAGTCTGAGTTGGGTTATGATGAGCAGGAAGAATTCTGTAAAGACGAAAATTGTAAAGTCAAGGGGAAACACAAACATACCACAACAAACAAACGCAAACAGAGTAGCATTGTTACTTTAAAAGAAGGAATGTTCGATTTACCGACAAGTCGTCGCAGTAGCTTGGTGAGTGATATTGAGACAGGTATCACTACAAGCAAATCTAGTGGAATAACCAGTTCAGCGCACAAAGGAAAGAAAAATATAAAAAACCATGCTGTTCGAAATGTTACTGGAAAACCTGATACTAGGCGAGAGACGCTTGGAAAGCACGTATTTTCCGGTCCCGCAACAGCTGGTAGTAGGGTGACGACATATGCGGGAATCCTAGATGAGAAAACTAACAGTTCTTCGAGTGCAAAATCTACAAAAGAACAAAATGTCAAACAACGCCCTGGACAACAAAAAGCAGTAGCTTCAAAAATTCCTAACAGCGAAAACGATTCCGAGGTCAGTAATTCTAACGATGAAGATAGTGACGATAACGACAAGGCTGGGGGGAAAGGGGTACGTCGGCGCCAAGTGATTAAGAAAACAGCCAAGCGTAACAGGAAAGTAATTAGAAAAAATCGGGTTTCCGAAACTGGACAGGGAGATCAATCAGCATCTATTACTACATCCAGTTCCTCTGCAAATAGGCAGCGTCGTGACAGCAGTATGATGTTGGCGGAACCCATGGCTATGTCAAGTCGACCAGGCAGCTTGTCAAATGTATACCGGTGTAATAGCAATATAACTGATGAACAAACAAGAATGAAATATTCACGGTCGACAATTCCTTCTGACAGTATGAATGCTTCTCGCAAACGTAGTAAAGAAATCTTTGATGAACTGATGAAACGCAGTAGCACCTTACCTAAAGTACCTCAGTCTGCGGGTGAACCGCTTGAAACAACCAGAAAACGATCACCAACCAAGGAAGAACTGATACAATTAAAAAGATCAACGTCTTCAGTTAGGTACACGAATAAAACTAAAAGAGATTCAGTTACTGTTGGAAAGAGATCAGAAGCTGGAAGCAAAATTCATGGTATCAATGAGCCAAATGTGCTTGATGTCGGGTCTAGTCTAAGCGATGAGAGCTTATTTACTATGTCACCAGAAACGTCAGAAGAATCCATATGTTCATCTGTCAGTCGGTTAAAATCAGATGTTGATCTACCAAATCTTGCTTCGCTCTCAGTTCTGGATTTCACACGTTCATACACGTTCTCGTTCTTCACTCTTCCTGAACACTACCGAGAACGAAATGAAAAGCTACAAAAAGCAGCGAACCCGAAAAATAGGAAGGTGAAAGCAGCAAAACCTAAAAAACGATAATTGCATTAATTCATTGTACTAGTAATTATATCCGTCCATTTTTACCGCTTACAATAATTCACTTTGTGTAATTGCAATCTTGTTAATTTACAATAATTCTATTTAATAAAATACAAAGCAGATAATCTTAATAGCAGTCTTCACAATCGTTCTCAATGCACGCAAATATGTCAAGTTTAGATAATTTACTAATTTACTCTGAGGCCAATTTTCCCTCATTTCAACGCAGTGGCGGCGGCGCGGGGTCGGTCGGCCCCTCGAAAAAAATGTTGGGGGCGTCGCCCTTCGAAAATCGAGCTGAGACCCTTTGTGTCAGCAAAATTTGTCGCTCAAAATGCAGGAAATAGCGTTTAAGAGGGTCTATATTTTTTTTAAATTGTGAATGGGGAGCATGCCCGGACCCCCAGGTAAGGTCGCGCCTTCGGCGCAAGGTTGTCGAGCAGATTCCCCCCCCCCCCCCCATGCAAACATTTCGTGCCGCCGCCTCTGCAATGAGAATGACAGCAAAACAATTGGGCTAGCATGCCAGTGTGATTCAGAATTTACCGGCGACTGACTAACTATGCCGATCCCACTTTAGGTCATTTTTTTATTATCCAGGAAACGTTCCGAGCGCCTGTGGCTAAACTTACGTAGCTCAGTCGAGTAAATCCGCCTGTTTCCTATTGGCTTGTTAGTGGACAGAAAAACTGCCGCTGATGGCGCTCTACCCAAACAAATGAAATAAATGATGGTATGTTTAGATTCACAGTAGTGATCAGAATATTGCAATGACGCTGTCACGAGCGGTCGTCTATGATTTATTCCCAAATACGCAGAAATAATACACTAATACAATAATAGTAGTACAAAAATGTATTTAAATGCGCAGAGCTTACATGATGCAACAACGGGTTGACTCTGGCGCATACCTTGCATAACATTTCTACGCAATGTCTCGTTAGCGCATTAGCCCATAGATTACCATGAAGAAGCTAATGGATAGAATGGCTGTGGGGGTTGATCCATAAAAGATTGGTACAGGTTATATTGAGGGCAGTATCAATGTCACACGATTATAACCATCAAAATGTTCAATACAATGCGCATTGGCCCAAACAAGTAAATAGCAATTGAGGAATGTGTACCTTTAAAGACAATAATTGTTTTACTGATAGTCCATTGACCATACGATATCATAGTGATATCAACAAGAGGTACTAATCGTGTAATATATTTTTTTGGATCTATTTTTGAATAATGTTTGCTGGACATGTCAAATCAGTACTTTATTCAATATTTAGAGGGGTCAAAGTTCACCTAGCACCTGATAATATAAATTGTGATTTCATTGGCTGAAGCCAATTGTATATTTTTATTTATGGGCATAGTTATTCTACTAAAGACATTAAATATTTTAAAATATAAAATACTTAGCACCGTCCAAAAAAGTATGGTGTCACCTGTGTTTTGACCCGATGTGAGCATATATCCAAACAAATTTGTTTTTCGTATTTACTTCAAAATGATTTTCCTGATTTTAAACTAAAATGGTTCAAAATTATATTGATTTGCACACTGGGTGAGAATTCATGATTCAAAGTCTCAATAAATATTAATAGTGGTAAATGTCAAGCACAAACATGACCAAATTGATGACTGGTATACCACTCAACAAGAGTCTCTCTCAGGGCGCCCTCATGTGACGGTTTGTTTTAATTAGTGTGTTGTTTTTTTTTTAGCAATAACGCAGTTGTAGTTCTTGGTAATAATGTAAATTGTAATAATTTTTGGGAGCCATCCATCAACCCGCAAAATCTTACTGAGGCGCGACTTAGCGAGGGCTCTCTGTATTCCTAATTACCAAACGTAGCATATTATTTTCTCGTTTGCTATGCAAACAAGAGACTATAATATTATTGTGTTAGCTAAATGGCATTTAGATTTAATTATTCGTTTCCCGATAGAAGTAAATACGGAAACAATATTGGAATACTAAACTGAATACGAGAAATCCTATGTCGATACAGCACTCAGCAATTGGATTATTCACTAGTGTGATGGTGCTGTTTCGGGTTCTTTGTTGAACCCTTCATCAGTCGGAACAGTACCTGACCGAATCATTCGATTTATTTAGTTTTCAGAATGTTCGACGTTATTACTTTCATTATAACAATTTAGTTAAAATTGAAAGTAGTTCTTCGATGTTGTTGAGATTGTTTATTGCGCATTAAATATTTGATACGAATTTAAGTTCTCCTAGATAGCATGGACATGTCTCTGAGCAAAGTGTGATAGGTTGGCTTAGGCGGGGTTGGTATAAATTTGAGTCCGTTGCCAAGGGCAATGACCTCTGTTGGGGTCAGAATTCTACTCGAAAAATTCCGAATAAAACTTGAAATCAACCGAGCTTGATCAGCCAATCGTTTATTTTTATCCAGTTTAGCATTGTATTTCTTTATTCGTTAGCATCTTGCAATGTGTTTCTTACGTGAGAAGTGTCTATTGCGTTTCCTGTTATTGATTGTATGGACAAAGTCCGTAGTAATAACGGTAGTTCTCTTTTTGGAGGATGCGGTGGACCTAAAAAAGGTCGTTTGGTTTGTGTGCCGAAGCACTGGTTTATTTAAGGCTAGAAGTGCGTTTTCTGCCCTTTCGGAGGTCCTGCATTCTTTTTCTCGATTGTTTGAGGAATTGCCTCAGTTTTCCAAAAAACAGAGCCTGATGTTCTTCTCCAGCCAGGCGTTTGCAAACGCTTCCTTCTCATCCTTTACTAGAATGGCCTGAAATTGTTCCAGATGTGTCGGTAAATAAATGTCCAGTAGTTTAGTGCACTGTTCAGAAGCCTGGTTTGAGATAAGTTCACATTTTTGTAGGAATGCCGTAGACGGCTTCAAACCAGGTATAATGGTTTTCTTTGAAACTAAAACCCTTTGGAATTTATTCTGATAATGAAAATCCATGTATCGACTAGATCTGATTAACAATAGACCATTCAGTACGGTAAAGCTTAGATAAAGATTTTACCTTGCCCTTAATTGCAGAGAAGAGAGCGTCTGGTAAACATTTTTGTGCTGGCGTTGGTGCAGAATTTCTACAGGTTGGCTGTCTGTAGTCAGGTCGAGCATATGCGTATCAAACACCACATCGAAATCTTCGATAGTGCTGATTTCTTCTGCTGTAGACGTGACGGGATTGGAATAGATAATGATGTTTCTGATGGTCTTATTAATAATAGGATCGACCGGCAGAGCAAAATATTGCTACTATGTTATAGGATAGTCGTGATCCTCGGGCTATTGGTCAATAAATAAGCATCAATATTTCAAAACGATAATAAAAATGGCTCGGATTGTGCTAGTTGAAAGTTCGTTTAACAACGAATAAAGGAAAGGGAAGTGCTAAAAATAAGAAAGGAGCATAGAACGTAAGTCCGAGATGTATAGTAAAGAAAGGACATGGTTGTTTTTTTAAAAAGCGGGAAAAATCAACAGTAGCCTCGAAAATTACATTGAGGCAACCAAAGTTGAGATATCCAAAATTACTACCAATAAACCCAAACAAAACATGAATTCTGCCGAAAGGGCGGCAATAAATAGACTACATCATGATAACACAATTGTAATAAAACCATTCGACAAAGGTGGAATTGCAATCATGAATACAACTAAACAACGAGCAATACTATACTAAAATTATATATAATTATATATACTATAGTTACAGCTAATTTGGTCCATGAGCTCGTTATAGAAATGTACAATCTGGAATTAATCGATTACGACACGTATACATATACAGACCCATTTAACTACAAAGTTATAACGCCCCGTTGGTATTTACTGCCTAAAGTACACAAACCACCACCAGAGGGCAGTATATTCGTCAGTAGACCAATAATCAGTCGGTAGTTGCTCTGGTCCGACAGAGAAAATATCAGAATTGATTGACCACTTTTTAATTCCGTTCGTTAAAAGGCAATATACCTACATCAAAGATACTACTGATTTTATTAACAAAATCGAAAATATACAAGTATCTGATAATAACGTCCTAGTAACCGTGAATGTCGTATCAATGTATACTAATACTGTTCACGAAGAAGCGATCCGAGCAACCGCTAATGCAATTACAATCACAGTGATAGTCCTTTGAAACCACCAGCTTTGGAATATATAATTGAAATTCTTGAAATCATTCTGAAAAGAAACACATTCGAGTTTAATAATGAATATTATACCCAAACATGTGGAGCTAGCATGGGATCACCGTCTCCACCTAAGATTGCTGACATTACATTCCTACTGGAAAACCAAATTTTACTACTTGGTGCTCGATATATTAAAACTTGGTATCGTTTTCGACATGACATCTTCATGGTGTTCAAAAGTACCGTACTTGAATTACACAAATTTGTTCAGGAAGCCAATATGCTTCATAACAAATACCGGCTCACATTTGAATACTCCATACTTCCATGATCTGAATTTATTAAACGTGAAAACGCACACCAAGACAACGGAAATGTTTGAATATTTGAAACGTAATTTCTGTGATCCTACATCAGTATTCAAACGATTTGCTAAAGGCGAAACCATTCGGTATGCTCGAAAATGTAATAATCTAAACGTATATATAAACGTAATCTATTTAGTGAAAAATTGCGTTAAAAGAGATTACACAGATAACGATATCGAAAGATATTCTTCAATTAATGAACATGACAATCGTATCTCACGTACATGTATTTACATGAATCAATGCATAATAATGAAGGGCAAACAATATATAATAGGATCTAAGCTCAAAAGAGCCCTATTAAAAAACTGATCAGTTACTCGTTAACATTTTTCCAAACCCTCCACTTATTGCATTTCGTAGAAATACTAACTTGAAAGATAGACTTACAAGTTTCACTCTACGTACTGACAAACTCGTGACAAACGACACACCAAACGACGAAGAATTACTATTTTAACTAAAAACAGCACCATCACACTAGTGTATAATCCAATTACGGATAAATTTGAGTGCTGTATCGACATAGGCTTTCTTCGTATTCAGTTTCGTATTCCATTATTGTTTTCATGTTTACTTCTATCGGGACCACACCTGAAATATTTTAACACGGAATAATACATCTGTTACGTAGTTAGTGAGCTAATGCAATACTGCCCTGAGTCGGTGAGATGTTCGTCAATCCACCACCGCCATCGATATGAGTCACTTTAGTCCTATTGCTTAATATAGTTATAAAAACGGTAATATTCGCATACTTCAGCCTACGTTTCCGGGGACTAAAGTGACTCCATAAGGACGAGTCATATTCTGGTCACGTGACCATACACCATTCCTTCCCCCCCACCCCCCCACCCCGTAGCCATAACCAGCTTTACAGCATGCAGCCAGGACAGTTCGAGAGCGCTTGTTAAAAACAGCCGTAGTACAAAAAACTGCATAGAAGTCAAAAAAGGGGAAGCCATTTCATTGCCTCCAGCAGCTTATTTTTTATGGAATTGGAAATAAGGATAGGGCCACAATTGTGATACGCACTCTCTAGATGGCGCTGTTCAATTCAACAGCTGAAAGCCCTGCTGAAAGCTTGCTCGAATGATTTTGAACATGGAAACGAGCGACTTATTGCCACGCTATAGAGCTGAGCATTGCTCATATTCTTTATCTAACATGTAAGACCGCCATCGACGGACTGAATTAAGCCTGTTATGTCAATTATCGATTTAAATTATCGTACATAAATTACCAACCGCCCCGCTACAATCGAGCTCGCTCACGAAGTGGGTCGAAATCATGGCCGTTCTTCACAGTACGTTGAGTTCGGTGAGCAATAATGCGATAGTCAATCGAACAAGCAAAATGCATTACCACTATTAGTCAGTTATAACTGATATGTATAAAAATTTTAGATTCAGTATTCTTCTCAGCGCCTTCGATAGCTCAGTTGGTAGAGCGGAGGACTGTAGTGGAATGCCATAGTAATCCTTAGGTCACTGGTTCGAATCCGGTTCGAAGGAGGTTGCAAATCTTTTATCATCATATTTTTTTTACTTTTGTTTAACATGAACTTTTTTATCGTGTATATTTCGCGACATGAGAATTATGTGATATTTTTTTTATCGTCATATGTTATTTTTATTTGATATTTTCCATTTCAGACGTTCGGGAATGTGTTACTGGCATACCATACACGTACTGAAATCACAACAATCACATTTTAGAAGCCTAAATAAAAAACGAAATTCGCTGAATCTATCAAATTATTATTTTTAAGTCAATATATAGGTTAATATAAGTGTCGTTATATAATGTAATATGAGACTATGTCCCCGGAGACTGTCTTTAACGAATCACGTGGAAACCAAACAAAACAAACGCCGAAAACAGGGTTTTGCCTTGACGGGTTTACATGTGTTTGATTTGAATGGGGTCTGTTTGCAGTGGTTTGATTTAGGCAGGTATCTGTTTTACACAGGATTCGATCTAGACAGATTTCTGTTTTACACGTGGCTTGGCTTATATTTCTGCTTGATAATAGTTCGATTTAAAAAGGGGTCTGAATGACAGGTTAGACAGCGGTTTCTGTTTTAGACAGGGGTTTGGTTTAATCAGATTTCTGCTTTAGACACGGTTCGATTCAGACAGGATTCTGGTTTAGACAGGGGTTCGGTTAGTCGAAATTTGAAGCCACAGTTAGGCAACAACCAACAGCCAACTTCTAGTACCATAGACACGTATAGAAACAAGAGAACTGGTGATGGTTGTAGAACCATAACTGCCTCAGCTCAAAGATTGTTATGTAATACAGGGGAATGTGAAGGGAAATGTATTCTAATGTTATCTCTGTGTAATTTACAATATATCTGCATTAACCTTCACTTTGAAGGACAATATGGGAGTTGACTTAAATGACTGGTAGAAGCAATGGACACATTGTGGGATATCAAAATATGGATGATAAACAGCAAGTGATATTTCCAGAGATGTAGTTGGAATTTAAGCAAAGGAGTGGCCTATTAATCCATGAAACATACTCACACATATCCGTACATATCCTGTTTTATTGTGTGTGGACAAAGCTGTCATGCACACAATCAGAAAAATATGTTATTACTGTAAATAATTATGAACAATAAAAACTGAAATTTAGAAACACTATGAACAATTAATAAGGAAAATATGTGATTTGCTGTACAGCTTCCAGAAAATTATTACAAGTCCCGGAAGTGCATACGAGTCATCAAAACATACAGTTTGGTGACAGTTGGGAATGATACCAAGATTTAACAATTTCATGAAAACATTGCAATGTTCACATGAAACACATGAAACGGATGTGCATTGGTCAAATTTTGTATAGTTTCAATGAGCACCTGTATATATTTTGACAATAAAACCCTCATTCACATTGTGTTTATTTTTTATTAATTTTTTTTTTATTACTTCCTTATTAGTGTATTAATACTGTATACTTTTACTAATATCTGTAACCATTGCCACTCTCTCCAGGGAGTGAGTAAGTGTTAATAAATAAATAAAAAATAAATAAGATAGTAACAAGTAAGTGTATAAACCCGAATGAAAAATCCGGAGTCACGGCAAATACTTCTAGCGAGTCACCCCTCTAAAAACGTCATTACTGTACCAATGACATTGCACTTCCATAAAGCAGCAGTTTCCATCTTCAAATAACCTTGATACCCTGGCGAAGCATGTCTATTGTTTCACAACGACTGTCCCAAGGGATTTTCGTCCTCTCAATTTCTCAAGATAAACGTCCCAAGGTTGTAAGTTTTGTTTACTAGAAGGACATGTCTTTTGGCAACATTTCTTGTATTAATTTTCATTGCACAAAAAAGTAGCAAATACTGTTACTGAAGCACAGAATTTGCATGATTTTTTCTCTCCGGTCATTCACGCAAACTGCAAACGAAGTCTTTTACCTCATCCATAGTTGTTGACACTTTGCAACCGCCTTGTATTGTGACGTATTTTGACCCCGGATTCTGACCTTGCATTCTGGCTACATTTACTGCCCTTTAATACCACTTCAATTTCCTTTCATTATTTCATCCAGATTCCACGATATTTAATATTTAAAACCAACCTTCATTTCAAAGTCACTCTAGTTATCACTTTTCTAAAAATATTTTACTGATCAAAAGACTTTCCACTCCCATCATGCAATCCCCCATAGTACTTCCGGAAACACAGAGGCGATCGCCAACATATCTATAAATAACCTCGCTCTCAGGAGCTGAGGAATAACGCCAGGCGCCCTCTCCACGTTGATTGGTCACGTTGATTGGTCACAACGCGGTCACGTGGTGATGACTAAAACTGAAAAAACAAACTCGAAGTCAATACAGAAAGTCCAGTGACCTTGATGCATTGTGCACAGTTGTAGTGTTCATCAAACAAAAACATGCCGAGGCTGAACCTCGGTCATTATTTTTTTGTTCGGGTCATTACAATTGAATATTGACCGACTATTTGTGTATTATTACATGGATGTCCCCACGAATGCGAATCGTCACTGTTAATGCCCTGGACTGAGCCCAAGAATAACGTATATGTAATAACTGCGTAACTGTAATGTGTAACTGTAATGAAGTTGGTGATGAAAAACATTACCTTTTCCGATGTAACCATGACACAATTAGGGAATTAAAAAATACATTATTTACAGTAATCTATGTTTATTCCCCTAACTACGAGTACAACTATTAGATAGGGATGATAGTTTTGTTTTGATTTTTTTCAAGTTTTGATGTTAAGTTATTTTGTAGTAGTCTAGCAAAATTGGTTTTTCATGTTTTGGAATTGTTTCAGCTTATTTTGTATGTGTTATTTTGGACTTTACACTAGCTCTGTATTGTGTATGTGCCAAATAAAGTATCCTATCCTTTCCTATGTGTCAGAACGATATGAATAATGCATACGTTCGAGCCAGGTAACAAGGTTATATCTACTCATATGTACAGTGCATAATGGCGACTAAAAGGTCACTTTGACAATTATGGAAGATTTCCAAAGATTTCCAAAGTATAAGGTACACCCTGATATCATATCGCTGGTCCCCCACAACGTCTGGTCACATTTATATATAAAACAGAAGACATTATTTTTACCTGAAAATATAATTGTTCTCAATATATTTCAATACTGTTCCACGTTCGCTTGACTAGAAGTCTTTGAGAGTATGCTCTGAATATGCAGTGTACTTTTTTGGATATTATAACAACGTTCTGTTATTCCATTTGACTGTAGTGATTACAAATGGAAGTTTTTCATCAAATCTTATGATGAGTGATTTTGAAAGCATACCAATGACTCTATAATCTCTAAACAAATCTCAAAACAAGATTTCCAACAATGTGGACTCCTGCATTGATGTTTGCACTGCAGCTGCAAATCATCAAAAAAAATGACTACAATGTGCAATGCGCATGCGCCATTGACTTTGCGATTGGTCAGTGTCATCGCGGTCATCACCGCTGGGAACTCTACACTAATTTATATAAACATTGTAAACTGTTTATATTATGGAATTGTTACGCCATTGTTCAGAATCAAATCGATGGTAACTAAAGATACATTCCGTGAAGCTATATTAAATCCAATATGATGAGGAATGTGACTATGTAACTACGGTTCCATCGTTATTATGATGTAGTATGTTTTAAATATTTGTGCTGAATTAGTTCCTCAGTGGTCAGGAAAAAGGTAGCGGCATGGTGGTGCAAACTAACCCCACATAATTTTATAGCTAAATTACCCCGAATCGAACCTCAAATGCCAGCTCGCCACTCACACGTATGATGTGTGTGGCTCAAGAAATTTCACAGTGCGCGCTGGGTTTGCATTGTCCCAGTCATGAATGGAAATAGTTTGAAACATTGTTTTTAGTTTGTTGTCATATCCAACATTTTCTTTTAAAATAAACGGTCGAGACATATCAAATAAACATAGGAATACAAAGAATTATTCACCGTTTATGTGGTGCCATTGTTGCAGTTCAGTTTGGGTTAATTTTGAATAAGATCTGGTCAACCTCTTGCACAGTCCATAAGTTCACGAAGTTACAATAGGTCTGTGTAACCTCGTTTCCGAGTAATTCACCTATTCACCCCATCACAGTATATTCCTAATTATACAAACTTTAATGTAAAGTACAGAATTCATTTTAAGCATGCAGTCGTGATGATATGATGGATTCGGACGGCGAACCAAAAACACGGCACGCAATGTCGCAGTAGCACGTAACACAAAGTTGAATGCGATGATGTAGACATGTTTGACCCTGTCGTATGATAGTGCATACGGTGTTATCATGAATCATAATCATAAACCATAATCACTAGCATTTCGCAGGTAACAATTGAAGTACGCTTCAATAAAACGCCCTCATCAACTGAGAATTAAGTTACTTTTGTTTTTTGCTATTTTATTTCCCGTTTGTGGGCATCATGTCTAGTACATTGTTTAGATACCTGGCTTCCTCGCTCCGTTGTGGCGTTTCTACGGTTAGTATAAGGAACCCATTGATGGCGTAGTAAATCAGTTTATCGCCCCATAAGTCATTCTGCAAGTATATAATATTCTCATTTTATTGGTCTTCACAAGAAGCGCGGAAACAGTCTCCAATCGTTAATAATTTCAAAACTCTGTATATTTTAAAGTTATACTACTCAATAACATACTAATCATTTGAAAAAAATATGTAATATATTCCCAAAAAATTCGTATGTGATGAAGCTATGCAGGGTTCAAAAAGAGTGTGATGTCATAGGGTGATTTATGGTTCTTTCATTTAATGGTTGTTATAATAGTCACTGGTCACTTTTAATAGCAGCCGCTTACATGTACCGAACTACGTGACGTTCTCTAGTATATTGACATTTTGTATATTAAAGCAAAAAATACAAATAACAAATACCATGAAAATATTACAACCATTTAACATGTGTGTTTCCATAGTTACATGTTCAATCATAGACTTTAAAAATACTAAAATAAAAATGTATTGTAAGGTCTACGTTTCAATGCACCGGGCCATTAGCTAAGTATACGTAGTAGACGTTATACGGTTCCCCTGCCCGTATCTTGTGTATAAATCTACTTGTCCCCGTAGTAAAAACAGCGTTAGTATTAAATTAAAGTACACACTTTCCAATTGGCGTACATACGGGCCAGTTTGTTTACACCTGCGGTAGTTAGCCGAAAGCGGAAATACAGTACACTGACAATTACTTTCACGTGGGGTAACGTCACGACCTGAATGTGTTATCACATCAGACTGTTTACTGAGAGTGGTTCTGCTAACGGCTATGGTTATTTGACCTGCATGTATAAGAGAAAACAATAATGGGCACTTTTTCAAACATTTGACACAATTTTAATAATTTGTGATATTTGATCCCGAGACCCTTTCTTTGTGTAGAAGGTGCTCCGCTCATCCCGCCCGACACATACACGTCAGACATACGCGGACCTTCAGTGTAACCGCACTCCAGGGTGCTCTAAGTATCCATCTAGAATGTTATCTCTGAAATGCCTTGTATCGGCAACTTGTTAATAAATACCTTACTAGGGTTCGTAGTGGCTACCCTCGATCCATGGTTACTTAGGATTGTTGTTGTGTAGTGCTTTGTCTACGAATTACGTGGCATCTACTATTACGGTCGTTAATGTTATAGCTTGATTGAAAACATAAAAAACGAGTAGAAATTATTATTGATGTATTACTAGAAATGACAATATTGCCTAAAACAACTTGAACAATAACGATGAAAACACAAAATATATGGAATCCATGGCATTTCCCCATGTCCAAGGTCATATCGTGTGAAAGGGAAATCGGTTACACCATTAACTCAATTGTTTTATTGCGTGATTAACGATTATATTTTGAAGGCCAAAGAAATTATAAAATATCAATATAGTTAACAGAACCATCACTCAAATCATCGTTGTACGGATTAGTTACATGTAAACTAGTCGTATTCCTGTATTTGAGGCTTTCGAGCTTCTGAACGCCAATAGTATAGTAACTAACCTTGTGATATTTTAAGTCCCATGCTGGTGAGTCAAAATCACCGTGACGGCGGCTCTGTGTCCCAAATACACTGGTCTAGCAATGACGGTTTGCTGATTAGAAACATACATGAACAACGGTTCAGCTACACCTTAAATGGAACCTCGGACTAAATCCTCATTAAATTTATTAAAGGTTTTTCCTAATTATTTTTTGAAAGAAATGTTTGGGAAATGTTATTTTAGACACGTGATGCCAGTAATCGAGTGTTCACCATTGTAATACGTAACCACAGTCACTAGGTCAAGCAGAGTGACTGTGACGTGACTTACTTCGATGTTTACAGGACGCATGGCCTTCAGAACAAGCACTATATTGCAGTGAGTTTTCTTAATAACCCTAAATCATTTCAACGTGGAATGTCTACACAATCATAACAGGATGCAATACAAATGAAAACAGTGTCGCAAACGGGTGGTCACGTGACTATGGTAGAGTATCCAAAATGAATTAACAGGAAATATTTTGATTTCAGTACTCAAATACACTTACAAATAACATATGGCGAACGTCATCAACTATTGAATTCACGAGGTTTTTTAAAAATTGGTTTTAAAAGTGTGTTTTGTTTTCAATGGAGTCCCTGTTTTTTGCGTGGATTTCTTGTCTCTCCTTTCGATTCAAGACTGCAAAAAAAATCAAATTTGTACTGAAACGAAATCTTTTTTTTGTTTAAAACGCCCATAAGTAAAAACAGTTCATCGCCAGGGTCCAGGTGTCAGCCTCGTCGATATTGTAATAAATAGCTGTCCATGTATGATGGCGACATAAACCTTACGAAACAACTACCCATTCCTTTGTGTAGTGTGTACCTGGCTACGCAGTCTCTTCAAAAGTAATTGGCTTTCTTATGCCAAGTCATATAGAACAGAAGACGAGAGTGGTGGCTGTAAAACGCAGGTACAAACATAGATGATAGCTCATAAACTGCATGGTACTTTCAATAGGACATAAAATTATTTGGAGAGTAGCACAACGCGGCACCGAGACATCACCAAGCGGTACAAATTGGAGGTTTTGAGGTTGTTTGAGGATATTGCTCCAACGTTATCAAATCATAAAACAGTTAGGAAAAGTAATATTATGATGAAAATGATTAGTATAACAAATATTACCGTAAATATGGGTTAACAATAGAAATTTACGTAGTTTACTAAGCAGTCTATGCAAAAATGCACAATCATCGCGTCGGAAAAGTTGATCATCTTAACAGTCATTGTGATGTCGCAATTAGACAACGAATATTGTGAGAATATAATTTCTTGTAAACTAGCTACATCAGGAATTAGCGGCATTACAGATTAGCCTAATTAGCTGAAATTAACAGTATTCAAGTGCAAAAGATTTATCGCTGGCTATGCACAATGTGTCTATTTTTTATCAAGGGACTATCACGTTGATAAGTTCAAGACCTGATATATAAATAACCCAAACGTGATATCGACGATAACGGCTGTACCTTCTCATCTATCCCTTGACAATACACGGACGAAGTGATGTACACGATAGAAGAACCGGGTCGAGCAACTAACGTATATGGTAAAACCACGGAGCTAAAAAACATATAGATGCTATTTTTTTTACCAATCGGGCAGTCACGGTCGATTTGAAATGTCGTGCTGGGTGTGAATAGATTGAGGAGATATATACACCCAGAACAACGTTTTCAATTGACTGTGTGGATAACGAAGAAAACATGTCGGAAATGTAACATCGAGATTAACACCGGTACGTGTACAGTGTGTCACCGCATCCGATTGCATGTATCACGGTTCTTCTAGTAACCGTGCATGTGTGTAACACACACCGCATGAGGGGTAAGATAAATCCGTATAACATAATAATGATACGGCTGAAACGGATGTGTTCTACATTGCACACTGTATGTAGCCTGGCAAGTACGAAAATATGCCAGTACTAGCCAACATATATAAACATTATTAACCACAGGTTGCACTAAGTGCATGTTTACAACACTTGTCCGAGTCGTGATAAATGTCGAGACAAACTCCTCCAAATTCCAACAGGAATAGTTTATTAAAACATAGTATACAACATTGATCAGAAGAGGAATGTGAAATGAATATTAAGTTCATGTTTGAAATCTCAAATCAATTAATTACATAATCCAAAATTAATTCATATTGGTAATGCAAGACTGTATGTTTATATACATAACACTGTGTTTCAGCCTGCTACAAATTATACTATGCTGGAGTTAAACGAAATAGAAATTCAATATACATAGCCTAGAGGCGACCGCTAGGAAAACATTGCATAGTTCTCTGGGATATAAGATAACCTTGACATGACTGATGTCAACAACACGACCACCACTGGCAATGCTTCGCATTTCATAATTCCATTGACAAAACAGGTATTATATACATGAGTTTACAAAATCGTATACTTTAGTTCAGCAACACGTGTCCAGATACTCTACAAAATGTTGACCTCGTTTAGAAAATAATAAAAACAATGTAGTCCACAGAGTAAAGTTTGAAAGAAATATACTGTAGCGTAGTACAGGTAAAGTGCATGAACTGTTCAATGGACACGCTGGCCTTTCAACTATAATACATTTCTATTACGTCTGGGGTTATCAGTTAAATGACTTAACTATTTATTCTCTTCACCCAACTCAAAATAATGTTACCGGACCTCATCACGGTCTGAATCGATCAATAGTTCACGTTTTGTTGGTGTTTCGAATTCCCCTGGACCCTCTGTGCAGATGGACTTTAATATGTTTAGAGAGATGATCAGACCTGGAGAATCTTTTCTCACATATACTACATTTGTACGGCTTGATGCCAGAATGTGAGCGTTTATGGCGAGCAAGTTCATCGGATCGCGAAAATCTCCACTTGCACCCTTCCCAAGTGCATATAAACGGTTTTTCACCGGTGTGGCGTCGAAGATGAGCTTTCAGGTGAGAACTTTTGCTGTACATTTTACCGCAATTTGCATAATTACATTTGTGTATTTTGTCATCTGAGTTCGTTTTCTTGGCAGGAGGATCAATCCTAGTCGGGATTTCCATAGTAGTGGTTTTGTCGATTGGTACATGACTTACACGAACTCCAGATGGGGGTAAAATATTGATTCGATTTGCGTTCGCTGTTGACTCTTGCATGTACGCACTGGTTAACATGGACTTGCCAGGTATGGCCGATAGGCCATAGCCCACGGCTTCATCGTGACCGTCTGGACACACAACAGGTGGCTGCTGTTCTGTCGATGGTTGGGATGCCCAGGTCGAAGATTCGGAGCGCATACCATCGGGATTCAACATAATATCTGTATAGTGTTCCAGATATTCCGTGTTAGGTAACTCGGGCAGACTTTGCATGTCTTCACAAAGGAAGTCATTTAATAGAGAAAGTGTGTCCTGGTCCGGGAGCTGTGAATCTGGCTCGTGGTTCAGAGGCGTGATATTGTTCGCTGAGAACTGGTTGATATAAGTAGTAGGAACCTGTGGAGTCCACGGCGTGTTCACATACTGTGCGCACTGACCTGGCGAAATGAAGTTATAAGCCATTTTGTTGATCTGGTTGGAAGTATTGTTCGTAGACCTCTCAATGGAATCAGCCCAACCCTTGGAAAACAGATATTCTAAAAGTACTTCATCACTCGGAACCGGACTTATGTTTTTAGGAGAATTGGTCCCTGAACTTGCACGTGAACGTGAATCGTCGGACGCTGAACTACTGCTATCGCTGTCTTCTTCGCCCGAGGAGTTTAATCTTTGCAATGTCCACATTTCACGTTGAAGGTTGGAACTTGTGCGATAGATATCGAGCATATTGTGACGACTACCCTCACGCTGGATACGTGTATGCCAAGACAGTGCTTAGTCACACACTGAGTCTCCAATCATGGGTTACAGTATTAGTAGCTGTGAGTCGAGTGAAATAGTAGCCTTTTATGAAGCTGTCTGCTGAAGTAGTCCGGTCTGCTTTTCTATTGGCTCCTCAGCGCAAAACCTGTAAGAGGAAAACAGATTAAGAAGTATGAGATCTGGTTGGTTGACTTCACCCTGTGGTTATAATCACACTGGTTAATTTATTATTAAGACCTGTTTTATCTAACTATTTTGCATATAATAGCCGTGCCTTTTATTATAGTAGGCTACTACATCGTATGTACCTGTCTAATCGTTGACATGGTGTTTAATGATGTCACATCGCCATGTAAACAGGCTAGCTGACCAGGGGAGAAATGGAATTTGACCCCAATGTAATCACACTTAGCCGCAAGAAGCCGGATCTGATTTCTCCTCTGGAATGGAAACTTTTTCGCGGGAAATGATCATATAGAAAATATCTCATGGGTATATTGCCAACTTTCTAATATGATAACAGGGCTTGACTTAACGCATGTGAGGTCATAGGGATCAAATATGTTTAGAAATAACGAATGAAATGTACACCTAAATATTTTCTCTGCTAAACCCGTGGTGAATGGCCAACGTACGTCATTAAAGGGGAAAAGTCAAATGGTCAAGATGTAGTAAATACCACCAAATAAAATACCAAACAATGTACCAAGAGTTTTTTTTATTCAACCGACACACATACGTAAAGATAGCAAGATATATATGTTGTTGTTGTTTCGTTAAATTCTCATATACTGCTTGGGGCTTTTGTGAAAATTGACTCTATTCTTTGTTGAAACACAGATACAATATAGTCGCCACGGTAAGGATGTTACAACACGTATATCGAAAATGCAATTGTGATAACGATCTTTTCAAACAGAGTGTGATCCAAGTTGAACTGAATCATCTGTGGTAGCGACTCGGCCTTGTTTTACAACCATTTCTCAATAGTTATCGCTATTTTTCAGACGAAGATGTCCTACTTCATACGATTTATCAAACGGTAATATTTCACGATTCTTATCGACCTGTTGAAA
Source organism: Saccoglossus kowalevskii (assembly GCF_978046115.1). NCBI lineage: Eukaryota > Metazoa > Hemichordata > Enteropneusta > Harrimaniidae > Saccoglossus > Saccoglossus kowalevskii. Next base: position 32,337,031 of record NC_140643.1, on the reverse strand, counting down.
TATTTTTGATTTAACGTCTCAATATTAAGTGAGTTGTTGACATAGTATTGGCATGAATATTGAACACAAAGCTGAAAGCAAGATTGATTGAGTTGGTTATCTCCTCATGAGATTTCATAATAAACTGCATTTACATGTTCGAACACAAAGCAGAATGATGGAGAAGATTATATAATATCACGTGTCCTGGTCGCGATATTTCGGTTAGACATGTACAAGTGAGTAACTGTGAGACATCGCCTATACACCCAATATCATGTGATCCAATAACAAACTGATTTGTACATGTGTGTTTTTAACGACGTTTTCGAACTTTTTAATGTTATGTGAAAAAGCTCCTTAAAGTCTGAAGTATGACATTTTGTACGTGTTTGTTCATGTTAAGAACTCGGTCGAGTTTCAATGCAATGTTTTGTTCTGTAATTTAACTGTCCTACAGTGGATTGTCCCATCCTCTACAGTTTATCCTTACCTGAAACTATTAAAAAATATATATAGGAAATCGAACCATTTCGGATTTCACCGTATCAATTGAGAGAAATCTCTCCCGTCTCGTATGAGATACGACTTGAAGTGAGGTTTTCCGAATTACAAGTCACGGTAGTATGCCATAGTTGGTATATGGGTTTTAACAGTCGTGCCAGTATTTTGTTATGTAATTAAACTCACATTATATTCCATTACCACTTAGGGATATATCTCTGAGTGTCTAACTAGTTGCAAGAAATAAAGTTAAATACCAACGTTCTGTGAAATATTAGAAATCAGTAATCTACCGTAAAAACGTACAAGTCTAAAAATATCAAATATGACTTTTTAGCGTAACATTTTCCAAAAAATGCTTTTTCACTTCTATGCATTCTTCGTTCAAATGTTATCACCGGCCATTTGCACGGTACGTCTCAAATTTATAAATTTTATACTTGTCTATGCGTTACACGTTAATTTCGTGCGCGGGACTAAGTTTCGTAGTATATACTCTTTGCATGTGACGTCATCTTACCACACGATGTTAGTACAGGAAACAGTTGAAAAACATTGACAGGGTCTCCAATATCAACAGCGTTCGAACAAGTTATGGTGCAAGTCAAGTTTAGTCGACTCCATATTATGCTTATCCTCGGGGGTGGAGCTACTTCACAAGACGTTCCACGTTGCTACGACGCGCACCACTGTACATGCATTTCTATGGGCTCTGTGCGCGCTGCTGTGGAACGCCGGTCGAGCCGGTGAAAATTTGAGAAAACAACACAAACTCAACTTTGAAGTAATCCCAAACAACCAAACTTATATATGTTACACACGTAGGGCTAATCATGTTACACTGTTCAGAGGAGTCTCAACAGTTATCCCAAAGTACCGTTTTATGCGAGTTTTGGGCCTTTGTTTTCACCGCCGCAGGTTGCCAGGCGGTGAAAATGCCCGGATGTCCGCCCCGGAGGATATACGTTTCATTCTTCTCGCAATCGTGTTATCAGTATTGAATCAACATTGGAACATTACAATGACACCGTTTTTTAAACCGAAGTTTTCATATAAAATATTTACTGAACTATACAAAGCTATATATTGATGGAAAGTTTATTTCAGACTGCATGATATGCAATTGTGCGTATTCGTGTGTGTAGTCACGTGATTTCACGATAACGCTATGGCATTGGCAGTTGAACTCTTCGTCACACTCTTATTAAAGATTGATTCGTGCACTACATACGTTCGATTGATGTGACGTGGCAAGGGTAATTCACTCCTCGCGATAACATCGTGCCAAAGAAAACAAAGAAAGATACTATCATTCAATACGGCAGAACAAATACACATATATAATCAATGCTTTCCGTTATCTCGACATTTATAAAAAAAATATTTAAAATACAGTCTTGAGGTGAATTTTCGTCGACAGAAGAAAATAGTAACTGGTTGTGGGAATAGGGCGTCCACGTGAACAAATCGTGACAATGACGTATACTTATTAATTTATTGAAGCATTAGATAGTTTTCAAAATAACGTGCATTCGTGGGCAGGTACATGTACCAATTCAGTCTCACCGAGCGAGGTACAAGTCGTATGTACCTTGCGGGCGAAAACTAAGGGACAGATATGTCTACATCAGTATTTTGGCGATAATAGTATTATGAAGGCAGGGCTCGTCAGATATGTGCCCCGTCTATCTATTTGAAATGCCCTCTCAATATCTCTACAAATTATTAACACTTTAAATGTATTTAAGTCTGGATTTTAAATGCATTTTTAATGAGTATTCCAACATTTTTTAACTAAATCACTGCTTAGTTTTTAGTTAGTTTTTCTATTTCAGATTTTTAAATATAAACATATACATATAGATTTAATATAGCGTTTTGAGATTTGTTTACATGTGAAATGCTTTATAAATATTGATATAATCATGAATATTTAACTTGAAAACTTACATAAAGCAGTGCTCATCGATGACAACTCATTATGATGACTGAAATTTGCATAATTGCATGTTTGTTTGTTTTTAAATTTAAAGCAAGGTCCCAACACCTGGATTAGAATAGAATTAAAAAAGAAATGGGAAAATAATACTTCCGAAGACTGGACTTGCTCAAGTTGTAGGGAAGGAGATGAAACCCTGGAACATTTTGTCCCTCGTTTTTTCAATGCCGGGAGAAAACAATCTTTACGCAGATTTTGAACAAATGAAAGACATAATATGGGTGGCATTTATACAGCCATTGACAAAATAGTCAAACAATTCCTTTTCAGTGCCATAGAATCCAGACAAAAGTTTGTTGTTTACACTTTTTTACTTTTCCTTAATACCGATATTTAACATTTGACTCAGTTTTCCGCTTTTGTATTTTTTTTCTTTAATTCTAACATTTGATCCAATTTTTGTTGTTTAATTAGTTAAATTGTTGTTAATGATTTGTAACTTATGCAGCTCCTATTTATTTATTCAAATGGTGAGCCCCTGATTGAAAAATAAATTTAAAAAATCAGCCAGAGAAGTAAGAAATACTAGTGGAATATCCATTTTTACAAAACTTCAACAGTGTGAAGTATGAAATTTCATAAATTATATAGTTTGTAGTTACTAAATAGTTAGTGCTATGAGGTTTATTTCCTGAAAACTTCTCCAAGCTCCTTCACTTTAGGGCATTGTGGGTATATAACTTTAACGCATGCGCACTATTTAAAATGGCGGCTTCCTGTGTTAGTGTTGATATTGATGCAGACGATTATTTTGGTTTTTATCGAAAGTTTGAAGAATTCTTCAATTCAAAATGTCACAATATGACTTTCGGAAACGGTAAGATTGGCAGCTTAATGATAAAAATGACAAAAAATCTACAAAATGGAGATTTTACTATACCTGCGTCTACTTTCAAAGAGGCGTTGATGGAGCCGCCTCCTGACCTCATGAAGCCGAGTTCACAGTGTTCTTCACTACAGGCAGGTATCATACATTATTTAAAATTATTAGGATGCTTTTATATATTCTTCAAAATCACATATTTGTTTTGTTTCATTTTTACCAAAAATGTAAAATGCTGAACTATAAATATTTACGTAAAACTTAAGAAACATTGCTACTCTGTTCTTCCGGCTGCGGAATGGAGATCGTATCCATGTCGTATTCAAGTCAGGAAAAATATTCTCCTAATTAGTATTCGTGAAAGTTTTTTAGTTTTGGCAAATCTCCCAGTAAATTTTCTTGGTGTGAACAAACTACGTTAAAATAGCGGGATTAGGAGATTTTTACCTAGTTTTAATTAATTTAAAAAAAATTCTATCGAACTGTTTTAAATTCGGTATTTTACTGTCCTTCTATATTTAATTTCATTTTATCATTCTACTTGGCCTTGTCAGATTAGTGGTCTGACAGTTTATCTAAAAAACATATTGATATTTTCAAAAGCACTTTGCAATTGTAGCTGCATAAGCAAAAATTTGCATATGATTTGTGAGCGCAGTTCTGTAATATTATGATATTTCTGTCTGCTTGGCACATTGAGTTGGTCACATGATAAAAAAGTCATCACCTGATATCACTTGTTCATAGTTCGGTTCATGGATAATACAAGCCCATGACATCAGTTGTATCAACAAGCTCTCCTAATAGATGTATCCTTGTACTAGTTAAACTTAAAATTTTAATCATGTGAGATTGCGAGGCGCGGAATGTAAATTTATTATTTTGTGTATACTAGAATAAAACGTACTAATAATTCAAAATTACATACATATTGGAGGCCGTGGCGTGTGTGTTTTAAAATGATGTGTGCATTTTAAAAACGGCGTGACTGTGCGTTTTAATGGTGTGTGTTTCAAAATGATAGATGTGTGTATGAGTTCATTAAATGTATGTGCATTAAAAATGATGTGTGTATTTTAAATGGCGTGTGTATTAAAGTGATGTGTGTATTTAAAAAAAATATGTGTGTTTAAAAAATGACGTTTTAAAAATTATGTACGTTTAAAAAATGATGTGTGTATTAAAAACGATGTGTGTATTAAAATGACGTGTGTTTAAAAACGATGTGTGTGTTTTAAACGACGTGTGTGTTTCAAAATGAAGTGTGTGTTTTGTAAATTATGTGTATATTAAAATGACGCGTGTGTTTTAAAAATTATATGTATATTAAAATTGACGTGTGTTTTAAAATAATGTGTGTTTAAAACTGACGTGGGGCCGAATACTGGTCTATCCGTGATAAATCGACAGGCCTCTGACAGTGTCGGTAAATTTATAAGGCCGAATGAATAAAACGTTCGCGCTGGACACATTTCTTTCTACCTACCTCATTGATGTTATAGAAATCTACAAACGAAAATGGCTACCACTTGAGACGATGCCTCCACAGGCGTGAATAAGTTAATGCATTTTTTTTACACACACACGAAAAAAATCGATGAAATCATTCAAAGATAGCGCCCTCCACAGGCGTAAAAAGGTTAATGCACGTGTTTTTTTGCACACACACGAAAAAAAATCATTCAAAAATAGCGCCTCCTACAGGCGTAAAAATGTTAATGCACGTGTTTTTTTTTCACACACGAAATTTCTATTCGACCTCACACACGTCATTTTTAAAAACACACACGTCATTTTAAACACACACGCCATTTTAATATACACATCATTTAAAACACACGTCGTTTTTAAACACACGTCATTTTTAAAACACACGTCATTTTAATACACACATCATTTTTAATACCCACACGCCGTTTTTAAAAACACATAATTTTTAATACACACGCGTCTTTTTAAAACTAACACGTCATTTTTAAACACACACATTGTTTTTAAACACACGTCATTTTTAAAACACACACATCGTTTTTCAACACACGTATCATTTTAATACACACGTGATTTTTAAAACACATACGTCTTTTTTAAACACACACGCTATTTAAAATACACGCATCATTTTTTAATACAATACATTTAATGCACATACCATTAATAAGCACAGTCACACCGTTTTTAAAATGCATACATCATTTTAAAACACACGCCACTGCCTCCAATACGTACGTAATTTAGAATTATTAGTCAGTTTTATTCTAGTATACACAAAATAATAAATTTACATTCCACGCCTCGTACACACACGCTATTTAAAACAAACACATGATTTTTGTAATGCACATATATTTAATGCATATACCATTAAAAAGCACAGTCACGCCGTTTTTAAAATGCATACATCATTTTAAAACACACACGCCACGGCCTCCAATACGTACGTAATTTTGAATCATTAGTACGTTTTATTCTAGTATACACAAAATAATAAATTTACATTCCGCACCTCGTATGAGATAAAAAACAACAACAATGCTTGACAGAATTTATTTTAGTGAAGAAAATGATAAATGACTGAATATGTTAGGTTTTGATCAGTATAACTTGTTTACTTTCACATTTGACTTTTGGCTTAAAAAATAAAAAAAAAAATATTTTTGACCATTTCTGTTTTCTCATTGCAATAGTGTTGTGGAAATCAATGACAACTCAACTAATGTTGCAAACCCCCCCCCTAATTAGACGTAATATTCCCCATAATCTAGCACATGATGAACTGAAATTAAATTAAGTGCGCTACTAAGTACCCACACTCCCCCAAAAAGCATGATTTCTGTATTTCAATGAAACTTGGTAAAACAAGTACTACTAATCATCATATTTCAATGAAACTTGGTACATCAATGCAAAAGTACAATGCAAAGACCTGACCAGTTTGCAGTTAAAGTATCATTACCTAATTTACATAATAATTAGTTAATAATTTTTTGGCTTTTCTATTCATATCTGAAGTACTAATCAACACATTGCAATGACATTTACATGCATTGTTGATTGCTAAGAACTTGTTTATGTGCTTTTGAATAAATTTGACTGCTATTAAACCACAAATGTAAATCAAATGTATTTTCTGTGAGTATTATAAACTTCAATACTGGATCACATTGTTTTCATCTTGTGCATCTCAAATAGCAGACAAATATTAGTCACCAAGCTTCTTGTTTGAAGGCTAATCTTAAATTTGGAATTAATTTTAAATATGCCTCCAATACACATGGGAGTTCTTTTTTAGCTTTCTTTTTGACTCCCATGTGCGAAGCACATAATAGGAGTCTTTGCAGTTAGTGTGTCTGTGTGTGTGTATGTGTGTATGTGTGTCCGACTGTTCCACTGCTATCTCAAGAACCATACATCAGTTTTTGATGAAACTTGGTGCATAGATACTCTGGGCCAATGCGCAGATTTGATTAGGTTTTGGTAAAAATCCATGCTCGTTAATTACCTAATTTGCATGATAATTAGCTAATTTTTAGCTGTTCTATGACTGTTCCACTGATATCTAAAGAACCACTCATTGGATTTTGATGAAACTTGGTACATAGATGCTCTGAACATATGCGCAGATTTGATTAGTTTTTGGTAAAAATCCGTGCATACTAATTACCTAATTTGCATGTTAATTAGCTGATTTTTAGCTGTTCCATGATTGTTCCACTGATATCTAAATAACCACTCATTGGATTTTGATGAAACTTGGTACATAGATGCTCTGAACATATGCGCAGATTTGATTAGTTTTTGGTAACAATCCATGCATATTAATTACCTAATTTGCATGATAATTAGCTGATTTTTAGCTGTTCCATGATTGTTCCACTGATATCTAAACAACCACTCATTGGATTTTGATGAAACTTTGTACATACATGCTCTGAACTAATGCTAGGTTTTGATTAGTTTTTGGTAATAATCCGTGGATACTAATTACCTAATTTGCATAATGATTAGTCAATTTTTGTTTTTTCCACTGATATCTCAAGTACTAATTATCACATTTCAATGAAACTTGGTACATAGATGTCATATGACACTGCACAGACCTGATAGTTTTTATGGTAATATCAGTTCATATTAATTACCTAATTTGCATAATTAATTAATTTTCAGCATTTGATATAAGTACTGATCATGACATTTCAATGAAACTTGGTACATATATGTCATATGACACTGCACAGACCTGATAGTTTTTATGGTAATATCAGTACATATTAATTACCTAATTTGCATAATTAATTAATTTTCAGCATTTGATATAAGTAGTGAGCATTACATTTCAATGAAACTTGGTACTTACATACTCAAGGACTATGCAGAGATTGATTGTTTTCGATAAATATTTGTGCTTATTAATCACCTAATTTGCATAATTAGTTAATTTTCAGCTTTTCCACAGGTATCTCAAGTACTAATCATCGCATTTCAATGAAACTTGGTACATAGATCCTTTAGGACTATGCAGAGACCTGATTAGTTTTAGGGTAAATAATTGTGCATATTAATTACCCAATTTGCATAATTAATTTTTAGCTTTTCTACTGATATCTAAAGTACTAATCATCACATTTCAATGAATCTAGAATTATGCAGACCCAATTAGTTTCCGGTAAATATTTGTGCAAATTAATCACCTAATTTGCATAATTAACCAACTTTCACACTGATATCTCAGGTACTATACATCACATATCAATGAATGCACATGGATGCTGTAGGACAATAGACAGACCTGAATAATTGTGGGTTTAAATCTGTACATATTAATTACCTAATTTGCATAATTAACCAATTTTAAGCTTTCACACTGATATCTAAAGTACTAATTATTCCATTTCAATAAAACTTAGTACAAAGATGCTCTAGGACAATGTACAAACCTAATTAGTTTGGGGTAAAAATCTGTTCATATTAATTCCCTAATAAGCATAATAACTCATCATTTTTTGGTCCTAATCACATTTCAATTAAACTTGGAAACATAGATTTTCTGTTACATTGCGCAGACCTCATTAGTTTTACACTCAAATCTGGTCATATTAATTTTCTGATTTGCATAATTAGTTTTCAGCTAAGTAATTTCGAATTATATTTAATGTGTCTCCAATACTCTCAGCACATGGGAGTTCTTTCTAAGCTTTCTTTGATTTTTTTTTTCATACTTCTCATAAACTGCTATACTAATTTGCATTTCTATTTATTTATTTATTTCATTGTGTAATCTATTCAGAAAAATGTTTTTTCGCTAATTTTCTTTCTATATTTTTTTGTTTCTAGACTATCAGTGAATTGCTGAATGAACTAAAAACGTCAAGTGAAGCCTGGACATTGAAAATACAGAACTATAACATTTGTGAGAAAGATAAATCTGTGTTTATTAAGCTTAATAGACCATGTGCATTCCAGAATGTATTAAGTGAAGTTGTCACACAGGAGGTTCTTTATGGCAGGCGAACTACCGGTACTGACAAATCTGATAGAAAAATGTGTATTCTCAATAACAGTGCTTTTCTCCATGATTTGAATTGTGATGATATGACCCTTTCTCAATTAAGATCAGTGTTTTTATGTGAGCATATTGGATCTGTCTTGGAAGCTAATGGGTAAGTTTGTTTCATAAACATTTCTGCATTTAACAACCCCTGCACCACATTAGCTGTAAAAATAATGGTGTGTAGTTACTTTGGTGGACCTTGTGACGATATCTGCAATTCTCTATTTTTGACAAATATTTTTGTTAAAGCTATTTTTAAAATTTTTTTTGAAAAAAGCTCAATTGCTATGATACCGGGGGTACTTGGTATGTAGGTACTTTTGAGTGGACCTCTGTCATTTTATGACAATGTCTTCAATTATCTATTTTCAGCAAATATTTTTGGTAAAATGTACTATCTTTAATTTTTTTTCATAAACTACAAGTTCAATGATTTGATACTTCATATGTGGGTATCATGAGTAGATCTCTGTAATATTTGTTTATTTCTAGAAAGACATTTTCAATTTTCTATGTTTTGTTCTTTGTTGTTTTTTTACTTCTCTTTGAAAACTACCAGCTCAATTAGTTTGATATTTGGTATGTTTTTTGACAAGTTGTTAACATTTGCAATTGTCATAGCGGCAACCATATAAACTATTGTGGTTGTGATATACTGTAGCGAGAACATTGAGGTAACAATAACCATGGTAAATAGCTAATATATCACTATATAGAACACTATCAATTTTATTTTGAGTAAGACTCTACAAAGATAGCAGAGTTATTTCGACAATGAGGTCCCCTGTTAGACACTGTTTAAACAATGTCTGAAAATGAGGACTTATAATTTCACCTTTGTGTGACATGCTCCTAAGCTGTTATGATGCCCAACTGATTTACAACAAATTCTATGACTCAAATAGTTAAAAAAAGAGCAATGAGAGCCAATGTGTTATTATATATTTATATATATTTATTTACAGAAACCATTTGATTATTGTATACAAATATATATGGTGGGTGCTACCTCTAGAGCAGAATGTGCTCACTCATTTTGAAACACTTGACATCACTTCATGTATATCATGGAGCCATGGAGTCCATTTAAATTTTTCTTACTGATTTGATTTGATTGTAGTGTAGCGTACTTGTCAGTTGTTTTTGTTTTGTTTTGTTCCTATGGATTATTTTGTCAATTGTTGTCAGTCATTTGTTTTGTGTTCTTTAACTTGTAAATATCTATAATGTATTGTGCAAGTCAGTTGTTGACTTCTGTGTGTGAAGCACACAATGAGATTCTTTGCAGTTAGTGTGTCTGTGTCTGTCTGTGTGTGTGTTTGTCCATCTATTAGACTGATATCTCAAGAACTATATGTTGGTTTTTGATGAAACTTGATGTATAGATGCTCCTGGCTAATGTGCAGATTTGATTAGGTTTTGGTGTAAATCCATGCATATTAATTCTCTAATTTGCATGATAATTAACTCATTTTTAGCTGTTCCATGACTGTTCCAATGATATCTAAAGAACTACTCGTTGAATTTTGATGAAACTTGCGACATAGATGCATATTAATTACCTAATTTAATAATTCTTAATTTTTCAGCTTTTCCATTAGTATCCTAAATTCTAATCACATGTCAATGAAAGTTGGTACATGCATATTCTGTGGAATTGCACAGACCTTTTGCATTAAAATATGTGCATATTAGCTGATTTGCATAATAATTAGTCAGTTTTTAGCTTTTCCATCAATGTCTCTTATCTTATTTCGATAAATCTTGGTACATAAATACTTTAAGACAATGCAACAATCTACTGGTAATTTGTTTTCGATGTATATATATATCCACAATAATTACCTAATTTGCATAATAATTTACTTTTCCGATTTATTCCGAAGTTTTTAAGAATTAATTAATCACATTATAATGAAACCTGTACATATGTGCCCTGGAACAATACTCAGACCTAATTAGTTTGGGTTGAAATCTTTGCATATAATTGCCCATTTTTTCAAAAAAAACAATTATAGCATTTCAATAAGACTTGGTATGTTAGTGCCTGGGAACAATCCATTAGTTTTGGATTGAAAATCAAGCTTACTAATTGCCGAATTTGCATAATCATCATATTTCATTGAAATTTGGTTTATAGATACTCTGGGATAATCTACAGATATGTTTAGTTTAATAATGAAACCCATGTTTATAGATTTATCTAATTATTATTAGCCAATTTCTGATGTCTCAAAAAATCTGATTTAAACTGAACTTATGTTTGAGGTGTTCTGGAATAAATTAGACTGAAAACCACAGATGTAAAATCAAATACATTTTCAAAAGTATTATAAAATAATGTTTTCACATTGTGCATCTCAAATAGCAGACAAATATTAGTTACCAAGCTTCTTGTTTTAAAGGCTAATTAATTTTAAATATGTTTTCAATACTTTCAGCACACAAGAGTTCTTTCTAAGCTTTTTAGTCCCCGTTCGGACGCAGTCCGAAAACGGGGACTTATGTTTTGCCCTGTGTGCGTCCGTGCGTCCGTGCGTCCGTGCGTCCGTGATCACCTGTATCTCGAACATGCATGGACCGATTGAGTTCAAACTTCACTCATACATCACACATTATATGGGACATATGCACATGCATTTTTTTCATGATCCGATTAACGATAGCCGAATAGCGGCCATTTTAAGGCCGAAAATGCATTGAAATCGCACATTTTCACCATTCCGGACCCGGATCTCAGTTATGCATGGACGGATTTCATTCAAATTTGGTACATACATTAAACATAATAGGACCTTGATGCACGTCATTTTTTTTTTCGGATCAAGTTCGAAATAGCCGACTGGCGGCCATTTTGTTTTAAAGAATTCAGTTCTGGATCCGTATCCGAGACATGTCTGGATTGATCAAGTTCAAACTTCACACACACAAGGTACATCATGTCACAAATATGTATGTGTATTTGTTTCATGATCTCATTAACGATAGCCAAATGGCGGCCGCTTTAAGGCCGAAACTGCATTGAAATCGCACATTTTCACCATTCCGGACCCGGATCTCAGTTATGCATGGACGGATTTCATTCAAACTTGGTACATACATTAAACATAATAGGACCTTGATGCACGTCATTTTTTTTTTCGGATCAAGTTCGAAATAGCCGACTGGCGGCCATTTTGTTTTAAAGAATTCAGTTCTGGATCCGTATCCGAGACATGCTTGGATTGATCGAGTTCAAACTTCACACACACAAGGTACATCATGTCACAAATATGTATGTGCATTTGTATCATGATCTCATTAACGATAGCCAAATGGCGGCCGCTTTAAGGCCGAAAATGCATTGAAATCGCACATTTTCACCATTCCGGACCCGTATCTCAGTTATGCATGGATGGATTTTGTTCAAATTTGGTACATACATTAAACATAATAGGACCTTGATGCACGTCTTTTTTTTTTTCGGATCAAGTTCGAAATGGCCGACTGGCGGCCATTTTGTTAAAGAATTCAGTTCTGGATCCGTATCCAAGACATGTCTGGATTGATCAAGTTCAAACTTCACACACACATGGTACATCATGTCACAAATAGATATGTGCCTTTGTTTCATGATCTGCTTAACAATAGCGAAATGATAGCCATTTTAAGGCCGAAAATGCATCAAAATCACGTATTTTCACAATTCCAGAACCGGATCTCAGTCATGCATGGATGGATTTTGTTCAGATTTAGCACAATGTGTTGTACATATGCAGGTGCATTTCGGTCATGATCTGCTTTGAATGTATATGTCACTCAAATATGAACGGAACGGGGACGTGTCATTGACAATGACTTGTTTAAATTTTGTTCTTGTTGATTGTTTTGTCAATCATTTTCAGTCAATTGTTATGGGTTCTTGTAAATTTCTCTGCAACTTTTTGTTCAAAGTTCTATAGTTGGGTATGTTATTTTCATTTGTTATTTTGTCCGGTGAAAGATCCAAAAATTAGTTTGAAACATATTCATAATAGATATATTTTAACATTTATGTCAATCCAAGGTATTTTTTACAAATTTTGACCTTGAAATTAGGTGCTTTGTGACATCTGATTTTTGTATCTAGTTGGCATTTTTGTTATGAAAACTCACAGTTTGAGTGTGTGCTTTATTTTTTAGATATACTTTAACCAATGTCATTCACTTGGAAGATGTGTCAGATTATGTGTCTGAATAAAAAACATTTATAATAGCATGTATGTCTTGATTAAACCATGGAACTAAACAGGTTCCATGGTTAAACAGGTCATTCTTTCATCGCTGTAATATAATATCTGTTGATGTTGGTGTGATATATTTGTTTTTGTCTTTATCTCATAGATTGATTCAATCATGCCATTTTATCGATTTTTATATTTATTGTTCTGAAGCAGAGTAGACATTGGTAAACAGTGCACAGTAAATATTGGATTTTCTCCTTAAAAATAAGATAAACTTTAGCACTTTGTTTGATCTTGGTGAAAACAAGACAAAGAAAATATCCATATTTCTTATTTCGAAGTGATTAGAATGCTTAATCACAAGTGATTTAATGTGTATTAGCTGATCTATAGTGCACTGTACATTAGTCAACTGGGGTTACACACTCTGAGAGGGAGAATGGTTGGTACTTTGCATGACCTTTCTGTTATAGAAATGTCCATATCTTCTTACTTATCAATAGGTATCAAGTCTGCAACAAATTAAGTGTTTCTGATCAAAAGCTGCAAGAAATGCTTCAAGAATATGGGATAGTCGCCAACTTAGATCATACTGCCAGTATTTCTGACTTTGAAGATCAACTTAAAAATTTCAAGGATAAAATCGAAAAGTGCAAATACATTGTTTTAGATAAGACTTTAGCAACAAAACACGGTGGAGAGTTTGAAGACAATCCTGCAGATGATATCGACAAAGATAAATATAGGACAGAGTCCAAGAATTTAATCTTTCTTGATTTAAGACAGTTCCTGAATGATAATAGACTTACTATTGGTAAAGACGGTTATGATAAAAATATCAACAATATACAAGGTAAATACAAACTATGATTTTATTGTGCATACTTAATCTATGTACAGGGTATTATAATTGCAACTCGGCATTCTTTTTTATCAGAATTTAAAATGCATAGTGTAAATTCTACTTGAAGCAAACTTTCTTTTGACCTTAGACTATCAAAATGAAAAACATTTCACAAGTTTTGATTGATTTTTTTTTCCAGTTTTTAAAGAAGATGGAACATCATGTCAGATATTGAGTAATTGTTGCAAAATAGAAAAACACATTGAGTTGCTTAAAAGAAGTAATCATAGTACTCATAGTTCACAGGTATGTAAAAAAAATAGATAAAAATTTGTCTGTATTCAGACTTATTACCATGGTGGTTGATGTCGTCAGGATGAACAATTTCTAAGAGCACCAAGGACATTTTAAGGCCCTTCCTCCAATGCCACCAACTGTCTTCTCTACCTATGCAGTCTTGTATGGTGGAACCCCGCGTTACATTGTAATGCTACTATTTGAAGTTTCACTTTCACACATGTAATGCATTTCTTTTCTGGATTATGGTGGTTTTATGATCCAAAATCTGACATCAATCTTGATATTTTGAATTGTATTAATTTGAACAATATGTCTGAACAGTATCATATTTTATCGCATACATCAGGCCATCTACATTCAACCATCACTCATTTTTTTACTTTTACTTTTACTTTAATATGTTCGTTTACAGTATGGTATAATTGGTTTAGAATTAATTCACAAAAAGTATGCAAAGTTCTTTAACAGGTTGCTGTACTATCTACAGAGTAGATAATTCAATTGTATTGTGTGGGCAGGTGTTTATCTATTTCCAAAGTTCATCTACGGATCTTGGACTTAATCTTGTATATTTTTATTTATTTATTTATTTATTAATGCAGGTCATATTCGTTGTTTTAAAGTTTAAATTTTTAAATTAAGTGGCTTGTTAACATCATCAGTAATTAGTACTCATGTTATTGAAATTGTATTTTAAACTCAAAAAAACATTAGATCAGATAATACGCATTGTGTCGAAAGTTATAAAGATAGTTGGTAGGGCCTTTGATCTTCCTCCTATCAGGGCATTTAAGCTATAAAGATGATATCTGTCTGCTTGTGTTATAGTAACTCAATGAACCTTTGTTAGAATCAAATATGATGCCATTTTTAGAATTGTTTAACCTTTTCACCACCAGACTTTCTTGCTCAAATTTTTCTGCCCTTTTTTCTTATATTCTTCAATATTTTTGGAAATGAACCCGAATTTTTGAGCAAACTGACAAAATTGGTGTAAATTTTCAGTTTTTATGTTTGAATATGAATGTTTTTGTTCCAGTTCAGACAGACTATAAACGGGATGAAATGAGGGAACTGGTGGTGAAAAAGTTAAGGATAAGATAATTTAACACTGTGCTCTTATCATATCATTTTACCATTAGAATATATTACTTGTACATGTTGTGAACTATGAGAAGGAATTCAGTCAGCAACAAGTTGATTTAGTCTGTAGAATGATTTCAGACAAAGCAAAAGATTGTCAACAGATACACTGTGTTTATGGTCCAGTCATTGCAAGAAAAAATATTAAACATACTCCACATACTCCAGTCATGTCTGCTGCTAAATATTATCAATTAAGAAAAAGTCAAATGAGAGAGGCATGGGTTATGAAATATGGAACTGCTGTTAAAGGTAAAGGCACTATCCATTTTGCTTCTTGTTGAATAGTACTATTTTCCTTGGAGAATATTACTGTAAAAGCATTTATTTTCACTGGCATTCAATTTTACTATTTCCTTGTTTTGAGCAATTTTTACTAGGTTTTAAGTTCACTCGACTGGGAAACAATGAGTTCTTTTGTTACCGGTATTTTACATGTTCATTTAATTTAGCAAATTTTACTTTGCACTGAAATAGCGAAAATTAAAACTCAGTGAATAATTAATGCATTTATAGTATTTGGTGATACATTCCAACAATATAAGGTTATCACTTGTTCATACAGCCAGTTGATGCAAATGATGTCATGGACTAGTATTTTCTCACGTGACTAACTCTGAGTGCCAAAAATACTGTGAATTTCACTAAATTACGCTTATTACTCTATTGCTAAATTATGCAAATATGGCATGACATCTATTCCTATTGGTGCAGTTATGGTTATTGGTGTACAGCAGAAATATTGCCATTCTATAAATAACTTTTCAAAATAAACTGCCATAAAAACAGTACTGCCTCACAATCACCATCTCAATGTATTGTTTGGAAACACATAAAATTAAATGGTAACCATACCATATCAGCTCGTGATATATCACACTAAACATCAAAACTGTGAACGATATGCACCATAGTCATATGATCATGAATATGTATATTAATATATAAATTGATGTACAAGATGAGCACAATTGTTACTAAAACAGTCCTATAGATTTGAATGTAATGTTTGAAATAAAAAATAATATATCCTATCCGTTTTAGGGGAAGGCTGGGAGGCAACTATAAATGCAATGACTATTGCTGCAATCAAATTTGAACTTCTTGGTACCACAGCCAGAAATTCTGTAAGTAAAGAGATATTTGTTTTACTATGTTATGACTCTCTTAGCACCTCCACCCCCCAACTGAACATTCTGGAGCTTATGGATTAGGTTTTGTGTGTCTGTCAACTGCATTATCTCAGAAGTTCATGGACAGTTGTCTACACTTGCTACATAGTTGATGAACAAAGAGATATTTGTTTTACCTTGTTATGACTTATCTTAGCCTCCCAACTGAACAAAGATATATATTTTTTTTGTCAATCAAATTCAGATTTTGTTCTGAAGGGAAACATACATTAGACAATGTGGGACTTCATTTGATCCATGACATTTTGTTTTACAGATTAAAAATGACCCTCTGTCGGCCATTTTGTTTGATGAATATGATTTTGGATCCATATCTCTCACATGCCCTGATCGTTAATGTTCAAATTTTAAATTTTAAATATTCTTAAAATTGATATCTCACATGAACTATGTAATGCAATTACCATTTTCTGTTTTATCACACTGACAATAAGATGATAGGGATAGTACAGTTTCAAATAACTTAGATATAAATTTAGTGTTATTGTTGATATTATTATTATAAATGCTTGCATTTGAGCATTCTGATTTTCTAGCTTTATCTGTAAGTCTCCTCATGGTTGTGTGTAATGAGCAAATTTTTCTCAAACACCTGCCAAAATATGCACCAAATTTGCTCCTTTTGGAGAAAGCAGGTGGTCTCTCCATTCTAATCTCATCTTTAAAACAAGTATTTTGTTTTATACATGTAGTTTACATGCAGAGTGTGATACTAGTAGCAGTAAATGTTTTCATAAGTTTGAAAATTCTGTATTATCAATAATATCTAAATGGTACTTGAAGATTAATTGTGATATCAAATATGGCTGTGTCAAGTTGTATTATATATTAAACATGGTCATTAACATACAGTTGTAGTTGACAACTCAAAATCCCATCATACATGCAGTTTTGGAATCCTGCTTTGAATATGCTCAGCACAACTAGCATAGGAAGTATGAAATGTTCCTTGTTTAAAGTTTTCTTGAGTGCAATTGCAAAAAAATGTCATAAAAAAATTACGATAGAAGGGAGTTGCTTGAAATGCACAGGAAATCAAAAAAACTATTTATCACAAACTATCCCATTGGTAAGGCCATATTTCAATCGTTGGTTGAAAGGTCTTGCATGTGGTTGGACTTGATGATGCCCTGAGCACAGTCAGCTGGCGCACACGTGATAATAAAATACTGTAGAATAACAATTGGCATTCCAGCACAGCAGCCAATCAGCGACGGTCTAACGCTTAAATGACAATTTCGGTTTCAAATACCCCGGCTTAGTGTTTAGGTTCTTCGCATAATTAGGTGTTCGTATGCAAGTGATTATTCCACACACAAACGACGAATTCGGCCGAATTTTGTTATCGGTTGGCTTAATATAACCCCAACGGACCGTATTTTTGTGAAAGATTGGTATTTTGTCCTGATTTGTAGGAATCTGAAAAACGCGTTTCACAACTTGTCTCTTATTTAGTTTTACGCGTCATTCAAGATGGCAGCCCCCATATAGTAAATATCGCATTTATTTTATTATATCAGATATGCGCCAGCTGACTGTGGCCCTGAGATGATGAAAATTCAATCACAACCAGATCTACAGAAATGTAATATTCAGCTGTTTGCAAACAACTTCTGACACAGATATCTTATTAATACCTTAATTATTACAGTTGGGCACAAAAAACAAAATATATCAATTTTCTATCACATGTTTCACAAGTTCAACTTTACCAGTGAATGGTAATAATGATACTATAAATATTTGGCGTGTTATAAACTGTCTACCTTACATTGTTCTAGTGTATGTGCACAAGTTCATTGTGGGCAATAGAGGCTATCATAAACATTTATAGTCATGTGATTAAAATGCGGTTGTCATCATGTGATATGAACTAACTTTCCTTGTGAAACTTAGACTAGGATTAAGTGTTAAAATGTTTTTTTTTTTCAAATTTTTTTTTTACATTCCGGAGCTGAATTCCATCATGTATTCATGGTTTTTGTTCAAACTTGTTATATACATTGGACAATGAGGAACCATGATGCATGCCTACATGTATATATTTTTCAGAACCGATTCAATAGAGCTCTTTCGGAACTACAAATGTAGATCTCTGACATGCTCTGATCGATCATGGTCAAACTTTGTACATCATACATTATTGGTGTTCCGATTTAAGATAACCAAATTGTGGCTTTTTAGCTCTGCTGTTGAATTTGTTCAGCGGAGCTTATCACATGAGTGATTGTCCAGCGTGAATATTTTTGTCATTTTTGGTTGAAAACCGCAAGGGCGCTTGCTTCAGATTTGTTCATTTTCTAATGGTATTTTCAATGCTTTAATTGAAATAGCTCCATTGCTAACAGTGGAGCTATCTAAGCTGCTTGTTTAATGTTAAAATTTGTATTTAAGCATTTCTGGAATTTCCATTCTGGATCTTGGTTGTGCATGGTTTCATTTTGTTTAAATTTGGTTTATGTGCAGATTATAACATTCTGTAGAATATAAAAATAATCTTATTCCTAGGAGTTATCACTTTGACCAAAACAAAACAAAACCTGAATAAGGTTACATTATTCATATAGATCATCCAAATATAATACATAAAGAAGCCAAATTGGTTCAAATTTTTCACTATGAACTTCATTTTAATATATGTCCACCATCTTGAAAAATCACGTTTCTTATTTGGAATGACTTCACACTGTTACTGAAATGACTGCTAAGAAGGATGCTGATTTAATATTGTAAAGTCATGGCATACTATGACACAACCCCACACCTTCCCCGTGGCTTTCGTTGCGTATGGAAGTTATTTTCACGAGTGATGCGGTGTATCCTGCGGCCGTACTTTCACGAGCATGTTGCTTGCTGGTCGTGGATTGACTGAGTCTTGATTACCGGTTAAAATATTGCTCTTTTGGCGTTGGTAATTTTTATTTGGAACTGAGTAACGCCGCAACGTCGCCAGCAGAAACCTGGTATCTCGATGCTGATGGTTGCGGCTGCATAGCAATCGCTGATTTCACTGCTGGTGGATCTTCTGAGAGCCCTTCAAGGTTTATAAAACTCAGTTTCCAGGTGGTCAACATACATTAAGTTCTCCCAATCGTAGTATTCCATGTGATGTACACCTGACATGCCAAAAATGTTGGTGAACGATTTGAACTGGATAAGAATAGCAGACGAAAATGTGTTTACAAAATAAAAATAGTTCGGTAGCCAATGAAAATAGCAGACGAAAATGTTCATTTGCATATCGACCGTGAAAATACCGAAAACATTATTGCATGGGTGATATGCAAATTAGTTTGGGCCAAAATAAGTGACTGCCTAAAAGTACCATTACTCAGGCTGTTGTTCAAATTTCATTTCACTCGGCAAGTATATTCATGTACCCCAAGGGGAAAATATCGTACTTCTAAGTATTGTTTATTCTGAAAAACTGTACTCCTGAAGGGACTACTTTGTTTGCTCTCAGACCTCGTTTGCATATGGGTTATGGAAATACCGATTTTGATTTCAGGGACGAATCAAAATAAATTGCAGTACATATGTAATAATATAACTTGTGTTGATACACTGACAGCTTATAATGCATTTATCACACTACCACTTCTAGTATAGTCACCACATCTGGTACATCTTATAATTATATCTTTATCTATTTGACAGGTTAAAGTAGATTTATCTGTAAGTGGTATAAGTGACAGTAAAGGAGGTTCATTTGTTATTTATAACTGCGCAAGACTGTCAACATTATTGGCACGCTATTACGAAGCTGTGGAACAAGGTATTTGACAAGTTTAATTAGTCCCCATTTCAGACACAGCCTGAAAGGTGGACTATTAATTCTTATATCAATTTTATGTCTGTGACGTCTCTAACATTTTCTCAGAAATTCTGCAACAGATATCAATGAAACTTGGCAGGTTGATAAACAAGTCTCTGCCGAATATGCACGTAATTTTTTTTCCAGATCTGAAAATCCTAAGTGCCGTTAAAGTCCTAATATAAACCGCATACGTAATAGTAACCGCACCCCCAATTCCGGCTTCAGGGTTAAAGAGTTCTTAACATAAATTGAAAACTTGAAAAGTACATATTACTAACCGCACCCCCAATTCTACAAGACCGTGACTGACTTCATTGTTTCAACCAGCTGTTCCAAAACGGCATTGTTCCTAATCCTATTCATTTGTTTCGACAACATGCCTAAAAATATTCACACCTATTTATTGTTCAGCGGTGATAAGATGTCAGACAGGCAATGAAACTGCTTTTGTTCTGGCGGTGACCTCTGTCAATACTCTTTCTGAATACGTCTGTGTTTCGTAAGTTTTAGACAATGAGCTTTTATCACCGTAAAAGTGTTAAACTGAGCATTGAAGAATAATTTATCTTTCGAAAACAAATAATTTCTTGATTTAAAAAAAAAATCATGCCGTTTTCCCATGGAAATCAAAGGCAAAAGATCGCACTACATTATCGGTAAATCTCTTCCGTGTTGCGTTCACCATGAGGTCGCTGAACTGTCATTAACATATTTAAATGAGCTATGTAATTTAGACACGTGGGCACCATCGAGCATTTTGATTGGTTAATTAGCGACTTGACCTATCCGGTCAATAATACGTCACGTGAGCATTCAAAAGCATGGCGGATATCGTATCGGCTGTTTACATGTGACTGAAATCATTCGCTTACGGGGAAATTAAGTTGAATTTTACTTGCATTTTATAACAATTCAACGAATTTATTTTTCGTGCGTTATTGTAATCACTACTAAATAATAATCACCAATATCAACACTTCGAAAACAAGTAAGTTATTCACTTGTGACCAGCAGCATGGCCGGATCGAGCTACATGTGATCATTTGCTACTAAGCAGTGCATTCGTGTTTTTATTTGAAACTTCTGTTAGAATATACTTTTTGTTACCAAGAAAATTAAAAAAATAAATGCATATTACATTAAAAATACTGAGTATTTTTTGTATCATGTGGATTTTTTTTTTTGATTGACTGTAATTTTTCAACATTTCGTAACGCCTATTTTAGAACCAAAATAAGGCCTTTCACTCTTCCCCGACGCTTATTCAAGAAATTGTACGGTGTATTGTTTGTTTTGTGCATGTGTTGTGGACAAAAAATGACCACGCCCATTTAGTGATTGCAATATGTACGTAATAGAAACCGCACCCCGAACTTGAGCTTTTGATCCCAATTTTTAAATTGATACATTGTAATATAAACCGCGGTTTATAATAGGACTTTAACGGTGGGTCTTTTTCATGATTTTCATGCTTTTAATACCTTTCCTGATCTAGAATTATATATATTTTTTTAAAATTCTAGTAGGGTTTAATTGTGCTATTAAAGGGTACCATTAGTGAGTACTGTGGGTAATTTTAATGGTGTTTTCCCAAAATAAATATAAGCATGTTTCTATCACTGATGCCTGCAACTTTGATTCAATACATTCTGTAACCGAAATTTTCAGAAGAAAAATTAAATTAATTTAAAAGTAGAAGTCGTTTGTTACATATACATTCACCTTCTGTGTTAACTATTTAGTCAGAAGGTTAATTGATGATTTGTGCTGATTGGAAACTTTTTCTTTCATATAGTTTTATCTACCGGATTCTAAATTTTCTTGACTTGTTGGCTACACATTATGTTGAATAATGCCATCAAATCTAACCCCGATTTGCATTTATGATAGCATCAAAGTAGACTATAGTTGATTGTTTTCTGCATAATATTAATTATTGTAACATATAATCAACTATTTTTGTTTTGAGGCTGCTTGTTTATGAAGTTTGGGGAAGAAATATAATATATTTTCCAAATCTGACACCTGATTTCAAAATTTTTTTCATCAGGTTTATATCCCAGTCTTCCAGATGTTGCTTCCATTGATTTTAGTCTCTTAAGAGAAGAGGAAGAATGGCAATTGCTTTTCAACTACATACTGCCATATGCCAGTCTTGTCAGAAACTGTGTTGGCAAGATAGATCCTACTAATCCACGATCCAAGATTCACTCACATAAGGTGATGATGCATACATTTGTCAATCAATACCTTGCTCATTGGTTCTTTGTAGTTTATGGTTCAACCCACAAACAATCTTATTGTTGTATACTTTTAATGTGTCTTCAGTGATATTATCAAAAGAATGATCAATCTGGAGGTATATAAATGTACCAAAATAAGCCAAGTACGGTTGAAAAGTACGGGCCATACTTTTCCAAAATAGCAAATACGGGTGATATTTGTAGCGAGTATGGGTGATATTTTTAGCGAGTATGGGTGGTATTTGCAGCGAGTATGGGTGTATTTGCAGTGAGTACGGGTGGTATTTGTAGCGAGTACATGGAGGTAATTTAGTGAGTACGGGTGATCTAATTTCTTGGAGCTATTAATCGACATAGTATAGCGCCCTCATGTGACAAGTTTTTTTGTGCTGTAAAATTCACTAGTGAATTGTGTTGGAACAGGCAGGGTAAATATTATTGCAGTCAGTGTGAATATTTTAATTTGGGGTCCATTTTAATTTTCATATTACTTCAAATGTGAAACTCTATAATTGAGCTAAAAAGTGGCTATAATATAAACATTCCAGGAAACACTGGTGCAATGAGAAGACACGATGTGATAGGACATCATTAAACTCAATGTCAAGGATAGATAGGTTTTTTAAGTCCTCGCTCGGACGCAGTCCGAAAACGGGGACTTATGTTTTGACCCTTGTGCGTTTGTGCGTCCGTCCGGACCTGTATCTTAGACATGCCTGGACCAATCACAATCAAACTTCACACATACATCAAACATAATATTATACTTATGCACATCAATTTGTTTCACAATCTGATTCAAGATGGCCGAATGGCGGCCATTTTTGTACTGAAACATCATCAAAATCAAGCATTTCTCTGCTGTTTACTGATGGATTTTGTTAAAACTTGGTATATACATTAGACGTTATGAGACCTTTATGCAAATTATTATGTCTTTCAGATAAGATTCAAAATGGCCGACTGGCGGCTATTTTGCTTTAATGAATGTGGTTCTAGTGCCATATCTCTGACTTGCTGTGACTGATTATTGATTATGTTCAAATTTTAAATATTTATTACACATCATTTCATAGATATACAGATATAGTGGTTTGACGCTCGTATTAAAATAGCCTATTGGTGGCCATTTTTGTCCTAAAAAATCATCAAAATCAAGCATTTCTCGGCTGTTTACAGATGGATATTGTTCAAACCTGGTGTATACGTAGGACATAATTGGACCTTGATGCACATTCTTTAGTTTTTCAGATAAGATTCAAAATGGCTGACTGGTGGCCATTTTGTTTTAATGAATGTGGTTCTAGTTTCATATCTCTGACTTGCTGTGACTGATTATGTTCAAATTTTAAATATTCATTATACATCATGTCATCCTATTAAAAATGGCCGAATGGTGGCCATTTTTGTGCTAAAAAATCAAATATCAAGCATTTATGGATGGATTTTGTTCAAACTTGGTACATACATTAAACATTATGGGTTCCTGTCCGATGCAGTCCGAAAACGGGGACTTGTGTTTTGACCCTTGTGCGTTCATGCGTCCGTGCGTCCGGACCTGTATCTTAGACATGCCTGGACCAATCACAATCAAACTTCACACATACATCAAACATAATATTATACTTATGCACATCAATTTGTTTCACAATCTGATTCAAGATGGCCGAATGGCGGCCATTTTTGTACTGAAACATCATCAAAATCAAGCATTTCTCTGCTGTTTACTGATGGATTTTGTTAAAACTTGGTATATACATTAGACGTTATGAGACCTTTATGCAAATTATTTTGTCTTTCAGATAAGATTCAAAATGGCCGACTGACGGCCATTTTGCTTTAATGAATGTGGTTCTAGTGCCATATCTCTGACTTGCTGTGACTGATTATGTTCAAATTTTAAATATTTATTACACATCATTTCATAGATATACAGATATAGTGGTTTGACGATCCTATTAAAAATGGCCTAATGGTGGCCATTTTTGTGCTAAAAAATCATCAAAATCAAGCATTTCACGGCTGTTTACAGATGGATATTGTTCAAACTTGGTGTATACGTTGGACATAATTGGACCTTGATGCGCATCCTTTCGTTTTTCAGATAAGATTCAAAATGGCCGACTGGCGGCCATTTTGTTTTAATGAATGTGGTTCTAGTTTCATATCTCTGACTTGCTGTGACTGATTATGTTCAAATTTTAAATATTCATTATACATCATGTCCTCCTATTAAAAATGGCCGAATGGTGGCCATTTTTGTGCTAAAAAATCAAATATCAAGCATTTATGGATGGATTTTGTTCAAACTTGGTACATACATTAAACATTATGGGTTCCTGATGCACGTTATTTTATTTGTTAGATCGGATTCAGAATGGCTGACTGGTGGCCATTTTGTTTTAATGAATGGGCTTCCAGAGCCATATCTCTGACATACTTTGACTGACTATGTTCAAATTTTATATATTCATTATACATGTATTCAAAAAGGCTGATTTTGTTTTAATTAATGCTGTTCCAGAGCAATATCTCTCGATACTCATTTGACGAACAGATACAAATGTCAATCATTTAAATGTTAATCAAATCATCATAATAATATTACTGACATGTTTATATTCTAGCTATATTACTATAAACAAAACTATACATCTTAAATTTGATAACTAACGGATACTGTACCATGCCTGGCTTGTTTCACCAGTGATCAATGTTGACCACCATCTTAAAATTTTGGTGGTCCATAGTAAAACATTGGTAGCCCAAAACTTGATCACTGTCTGACTCATCATGAACCTGTGGTCCATTTGGTTCATTCTCAACTCTTTTCATTGCTTTGTACTTGATTTGAACCTGAGTCAGTGGTAGATGTCGGTTTGTCAGTGCTTTTAATATTTTCTGGAAATTAAACTTGAACAATGAACTTGTCATACTTGATATTTAAATACAGTGAGTAGTGATATATAAAGCACAAAGCAGCATTGATGTCATGCAGACACTCAATGATCTGGGAAACACAAAACCATTGCATTGGTGAATACTTTGCACAAGTTTACATGAAATATCCAATGTGTACGCATAATGCTAATACATTTTATAGAAAATGCGGAAGTGAAGTACACTCCATTGTCATATTGCATTTAAAAAAAGTTGGTAGTCAATGTGGACCACCAACAATTTAATTTGTTGGTCTGAAGCATAATTTGGAACATTGCTCCTTAGTGGACAGTAGTTAATTGTACAATTGAATCCACATGAGCCAGGTCAACCCCCCCCCCCCCAATACTTGTCCGCTGTAGTGTGCCCACTAAAGGACTGATTTTGTAAGGATTCTGAGTCAAAATGGAATCTTCCAAAATAAGTTTAGCTACATGTAGCTTGTTGACTGCTAGGGAAGAAAAAAATAAAATTGCATGCAACTATATGGGTGCTTTCCTTCATTTATAGTCCCCGTTCATAGCCAGTCCGAAAACGAGGACTAATGGATTGACCTCTGTGCATCTGTGCATTCGGACCTGTATCTTGGACATGCCTGGACCAATTATATTCAAACTTCACACACACATCATACATAATATTATACGTATGCACATCAATTTGTTTTACAGTCTGATTCAAGATGGCTGAATGGTGGCCATTTTGTGTTAATGAATGTGGTTCTAGTGCCATATCTCTTTCATGCTTTGACTGATTATGTTCAAATTTCCAATATTCATTATACATCGTCTCATAGATATACAGATGTATTGGTTTGGCAATCCGATTCAAAATGCCTAAATGGTGGCGATCTTTGTGCATCAGTGGCACATCATATCGGCACATTGCTCAGCTGTTCTTTTGAGTGACTTGTTCTGAAGATGAAAATAATGAATAAGGACAAATTTTTGTGATGATGCATACCATTGCTGATTTCTCAGTGCAGACCGACTGAGACATATGTGCACATCCTGCACTATTATACCAGTAGTTTTGTAATGAAAAGGGAACAGTAAATTTTCAATATATGTAGGTCTGAATACTAGTAGTGAAAACTTCACTGGTCTCCACATTCTACTATCAAGAGACCTTTCAAGAAATAACAAAGCATGTTATTCCTATATATTGGTCCCTAAGTCGTTGGAAGCAGCCTATTTTAGAACTAAGTGAATTATGTACAGACCAAGTAATTCTCATTGGACATTCTGGCTCTTGGGCATATCTAGCATTTGTAGAGTCACACAGTGTACCAGTTTGAGTTGAGCAGTGCACCTCAAGTGTTTACTACAAAACTGCTCAGGTACGTTGACCCTTTAGTCCGATCAAAGAGTTGATGGGAACAGAGTTTGCACATATAGGTCTCACAAGATATGTCACATGTCAATCCCCAAATAACAATGAACTGATTATAATCTTCTCGTGTGACAACTTTAATTTATTGTTGGTCTCATTTTTTTTTGATGGAATTCTTGCCATTTAGTTGCAAAAAGAGAAAAATGTTTGTTCTTTTAATTAGTATGCGCAAATGGTGTATATTTTTTGTTTTACCAGTATTTCTTAATGTATACACTACTGTTCTCAACATGTCTGCTTATTGTGACTGACATTTACATTCCAAATGCTGTATTATAACTATCATCTCTGATAATCTTGTATACCGGTAAATTACTATGATTTGATGCAACTTATGATGTACCAGTGTATGTAATAATCCAACAAAAAAAGAAAATTAGGATAATTTTTGCATAAGATACTATAGGTTTCAACTGTCTAGATGTGAAAAACTACTCAAGGCTGCCCTACTTCATGAAAACATGTTTGTTCATGCATTGTCACAAGGCTTATAACTTTATTATTCCCTGTATCTTAAAGTTTTAAGTTACCCGGTACTATTTCTACTTCTACCATCCATCATTTCTATCTTCCATCTGTTGTGATGAATTATTCACTTTTATATCTGATTTAATTTTTTTTACTTTCAGTGATTTTGATAAATTTGACAAAATTGTCAGCATAACTCTTACTATTGTTGAATTTACTGCCAAATTTAGTTTACTCTTGTCATTGTAATTTCACTCATGTAGGCAATGTTTCAATACTTATCAACAATATCAAAGCTGGTATGTCAAGTAGAGGAGAATTTACTTTTTTTTTTCAAATTACTCAATGACAGTTTCCTTTGGTATACTTTATAGAGAGGCACACTCAATACAACAAACAGAGTGACTCTGTTTCTTGGCTTTTTTATAAAAATGTAACCACAGCAAGTCCTGTATCCCTAACCTATTTTGACTACATGAAGCTATCCTGATTATCTGCTGTACATTACTACCAAATTATCTAAAGGTCAAATACACCTGTATTTCATCACTATTGTATATTCATTCTATCTAGCTGGGTAGAATAAGTATCACATTTTTTTAACAAATATGCATTGTCTACACATCCTCAATGTCATTAGAAGCCTGGCAAGATAATGTAATGAGTATAACATTCCTGAAACAATGCAATAATATATCTAAACCATTTTGCGCAGAAAACAGTGGCTAAAATTTATTTTGAAACAACTCATATTTATCAAATAATACTACATGTACTGTATTAATCTGAACATCCCTTATAGAGTAATATAACAAGAAGTTTGAGGGAAAAACTGTTAAAATAGTTTAACGACAGAGTCAACGATGATGAAGCAAGTAATGGAATGAATTAGGATTTCAAGTACTCACTGTGATAATGCTCTATTGATGTGCTGAGAAACTCACAGTTCTGATACTTGTAAAGACTGACTCACATCACTAGTTAAGCAGCATATATTGTGTAAACAGTGCAGGAAACATATCCTTTGATTTTAGGAAGAGGATATTAGCTCTTCCTCTAAATTCTTTATCTTTCTAAGGCACAGCCACCACTTCCACTTTATATATGCAAATTATTTGTAAGAACTCGTAATTTGCCTCCATTACCTATCTATTCAAGGTCTGTTAACAAATTCCTTGAACTTGATGAGCCTAGAATTAAGATAGTTGGCTATCATCAAAATAAATTGCTAGATTTCATTGACTTTTACAATGAGGTTTATGTTATGCTTTTGATCACAAAATCCAGATAAAAAGTTTGGCAACTGTAGTATTTTTGGCACACAAAATAAACCAAAGATTCATTTAACAATAATGATTTTTCAGCCATTTACCACTGAGCCATAGTAAGGTTGCATCATATCTGAAATTGTTTTTTAACTGGATACTTATGGTCAATTCAACAATTATCTAACACTTTAAAAACAAAAGAAAATGTAAATTTTTTCACTCCTATTTATAATAGATTGAAAGGTTCCTTTAATTAAATGAAAATGAACAAATACCTAAACCCATTTCCATGACAACAATGACCTTGTGATTTCCTCCAAATTATTAAGCCCTACTTGTGTTCATTATGAATTTAAAATTAATCAAAATACATACAATTGAGATTTATAATGCAAAACATATTTCGGGTTCATTGGGGTATTTGTTTTCACTACAGTGTAAACATACTCTTCAAATTACACCAACCAGGCATGTATTTAGGAATTAGGATTTGAATGACAAGTTTAAACAGCATCAGTGGAACTTTCCATAACACGTACTTTGTACACATGTAAAACAGGTGTGAACACTAATCTCAGACCATAGAAAATGTTTAAATGAAAATAATTGGATATGCACTGTGCTGTTTACACTTGAAGCTGTTAAAGTTGATAAGAAACTACTTGAAAAATAAATGTATACAGTTGCTTTCTTTTAAAGCTATTTGTTCATTGCTACTATAGTCCTATAACCGACAGACTGTTAATCTGCCAGACACATGGTCTTTGCGAGCATCAACATTATCATAACCTTTATTTTCACTCTGGAAATCAGTAAATATTATAAAATGTGGAGTGTGTTTTTGACTCCGTGTGCGAAGCACAAAAAGGGAGGGAGTCTTTGCAGTTAGTGTGTCTGTCTGTGTGTCTGTGTGTGTGTGTCTGTTCCACTGATATCTCAAGAACCATACATTGATTTTTGATGAAACTTTGTGCATAGATGCTCTGGGCCAATGCGCAGATTTGATTAGGTTTTGGTAAAAAATTATGCATATTAATTACCTAATTTGCATGATAATTAGCTGATTTTTAGCTGTTCCATGACTGTTCCACTGATATCTAAAGAACCACTCATTGGATTTTGATGAAACTTGGCACATAGATGCTCCAAACTAATGTGCAGATTTGATTAGTTTTGGGTAAAAATCTGTGCAATATTAATTATCTAATTTACATAATGATTAATCAATTTTCTGCTTTTCCACTGATATCTCAAGTAGTAATCATCACATTTCAATGAAACTTGGTACATAGATATCATAGGACACTGCACAGACCTGATAGTTTTTAGGGTAATATCAGTAGATATTAATTACCTAATTTGCATAATAAATTAAATTTCAGCTTTTGATATTTCAAGTAGTAATCATCACATTTCAATGAAACTTGGTACATAGATGTCATAGGACACTGCGCAGATCTGATAGTTTTTAGGGTAATATGAGTACATATTAATTACCTAATTTGCATAATTAATTAAATTTCAGCTTTTGATATTTCAAGTAGTAATCATCACATTTCAATGAAACTTGGTACATAGATGTCATAGGACACTGCACAGACCCGATAGTTTTTAGGGTAATATGAGTACATATTAATTAACTAATTTGCATAATTAATTAATTTTCAGCTTTTGATATTTCAAGTAGTAATCATCAAATTTCAATGACACTTGGTACTTAAGATTTTAATGAAACTTTTAAAGAGAACTAAGCAGAGACCCAATTAGTTTTTGGTAAATATTTATGCTTATTAATCACCTAATTAACATAATTAATTAACACTGATATCTCAATTACTGATCATCACATTTGAATAAAATTTGGTACATAAATGCTCTAGGACAATAGACAGGCCTGATTAATTTTGGGTTAAAATTTGTTCATATTAATTCTCTAGTTAGCATAATAATTCATAATTTTTTTGTTCTGTTCTGTTCATATTAGTTACCTGATTTACATAATTAGTTTTCAGCTTTTCCATCAATATCTCTTGTACAAGTAATTTTTAATGTGTCTTCAATACTCTCAGCACACGGGAGTTCTTTCTAAGCTTTCTTTGATTTAATCTGGAGTCTGTCCATGTGTGTGGCTGTCTGGAGCAATTTCTCAGACATTTAACACAAAGATTATGTATGATGACTTAAATATGCATATTGATTTTTTTTACTATTAGATCAAATATGGCTGACTGGCGGCTATTTTTGTCCTCAAATTTGCTAAATCCTGATACTTGTCTGGAACCATTACTAAGAGCTGGACAAGGCGGTTTCATTCAAACTTTGTATCATGATCATGTATTTGGTCTCTGGTTCACATCATCTTGTTTTTGAATTTGGACAAAAATGGCCAACTGGTGGTCATTTTGTTTTTTAAAAAAATGTTGACACAGGCATGCATACTTTGATGAAAAAGTTCAATCAAGAAACAAATATGTTGTCATCTGATATATCACCCATCAGGTTAAGCATCAGTGGCCAGCATACTGTATACCGGTAATACTTGATTTTAGCTGCAATTATTACACAAGTGAATCATCTCTGCATGTACCAGTGGTATCTATACTGTATTTGCTCTATCAGAGGTGTTTCTATGATCAAAATGAGTAATATTTGATTGAATCAGTATACAACAAATACAGATTTTTGGTTTATATGTGCTTCTATTGGAGACACGCTTCTAATAGAGAAAATATAGTGACTACAATGTGTAATTTTCTCCCTACTGTTCATAGTTGGTATTCAGTTAATACCATGCAAACAGGTTAATAACATGCAGTAACATGTTGCTAACTGTCTGTGTATAACAATGTGCAATAATTTTTTTTTCAGATTTGTAATTTTCTGGTGAATTTAAGCAGAGATTTCAGTTCCTATTACAGAAGAGTACATATTCTCACGGTAATTATGATACATTTTTATTATTCTCCATTTAATGTAGTCAGAAATGTGGACTTTGGTTCTGTCCATTCAACGTTATTTTTCAGACATGCCTGGACCAATTGTGTGGTATACAATATGCCGTATTCACTTTTACCAGACTGATGGTTTGATCCCAAAACAAAAAATTTTATTCGAACTGAACATGTTATCAATCATTTCTCAGGCATGCCTTAGCTGCATCAGTAATGGTGGGTAATTAATGCACATCATTTTGTTTTGAAATTTGATTGAATGATGGTATAAAATTATATGAGGAAAAAAATGTCTGTTCCTGTTGTCATCTTTGACTCTGTCGTTAAACTATTTTAACGGTTTTTCTCTCAAACTTCTTGTTATATTACTCTATAAGGGATGTTCAGATTAATACAGTACATGTAGTATTATTTGATAAATATGAGTTGTTTCAATATAAATTTTAGCCACTGTTTTCTGCACAAAATGGTTTAGATATATTATTGCATTGTTTCAGGAATTTTATACTCACACTTTCCATGCATAAATCCATGTTTGTATAAATCCATTTGCTAATCTAGATTTGAAATGGGCAAGGTTATATGTGTCTTATTATTAAGAATGTACAATGTACCTTGGCCAATTTTGTTCACAGTTGGTACAAAACCAAGACATTTTTATACATTTGTTTTTTATTTTATCTTTGACTGACTAACTGATTGAATTTTGAATTGAACTAGTGGTCTTTTTTCTCTCTAATTCATCCTACGATACTCATTTCTCAGGTAAACTTTTACTGATTTTCAACACCCTTTGACAGTCAGCAGGTGCCTACGTTGTGATGATGTCTGCCTGTCCATTCATTTGTTCGCCTGTACAGCAAATTTGTGAATGCAATATATAAAGAATCAGAATCAGATAAAACTGAGCAGTAATATTCTAATTAGGTTTGGGTACAAAGCAGTTAACAATTAAGAAAATTCACATATAATTGAAATTCTGATTTCATTAATATTACAAGAGCCAGTGCTCAGATTCTCTTCAATATATATTTATATATACCAAAATAGAATTGCAAAACCTTTTTTGGTGTTGTTAATAATATGTGATTTTCCCATGTTCAAAACAATGTGCTTTAATTAGTTTTTTGGCTTGACCGTGACGGCAATTTAAAAAGTACATTTATTTTCAAAAAATATGCTCCATTTTTGTATTTGGCAACTCACTAGTATTTGTCAACAACTCTGTGTAACATTGCTCTAATGCAACCTGTATAAATCATATCATATTGTCTGTATGAGTGAGAACTTAAAACAATTTTGTTATAGTTTTTGTGAAGAAATCACCTTGTATTTGTTTTTATTTCATTATCACAGATTTATTTTACAATGTAAATCACTGACTTTGAACCAAGCATTGCATGGAATATTGAAATTGACAATGTATTTCCTAGACTGCAAAGTATTGTATAAAGTAGTTCAATAAGTAACAATTAATTATCACCTTAAGGAAAATTACATTATTTTTTTTGTATAAGCAAAATATCCATTATTTTGGGAGCCGCATTTGCAGTAAAACAACAGTCATCAGAATTGTCTGGTCACTGTAGTGCTGATTATTTCAAGGTAACAGACAAAGTAAAGATAAGTGTCAGCTTGTCTGAAAAATTGACAGTCAATCATTGACATTTGACAATGAACGATCACTTAGCAGCGAATTGACCTGATGAATTATATCTATAAATAGTTTGCCTAATTCCCCTGTTCATTGATTCCTTCTTTTTTTTCAGACCTACATATTTTAGCCACAACAGGAGCACTTCTAGAGATCTCTGGTGTTTAAATTTGGTAAAAATGAAAAAAAAATAGTTTAAATATGCTCTTGATATGAACTCACACTTATAATACGGTATTGCTGATGCACATCAGTTTGTTTTGCTCAAAATGGACAATAGTTTTATTTTTATGTGTTCTTCTTTCATGTGTTCCAAGCTGCTACAACGACAAGATACCTGTTTGTGTCTTCATATGTTAATTCAGCCAAATACATATGGGGATAATGTCATTGACAAGAGTCTATTGGGATTGAAATTGATTTTTTTTCAGCATGTGCTGACTAGATCCTAACACTAGTGTTGAGAGTCTGTAACGTAAACGTGGTAATTGACTTGTTCAATATTTATTTTGCATCTGTGCACTGTTTTTGGTATGTGGTTTTGTCACTTGGATTATTGATTTTGCACCTACCGATGACCTTCCTTAAATAGAATGTCAAACTATTTGTCATTCATTTTCAGGACTCAGTGCTACCTAGGGTATATTCTAAAATAAAAGTGCTATTGAAAATCATTTACTCTTTTGCAGTTCTGTGGTTATTACGTAGTTGAAATGACATAAATCTTGTTGTTTGAAGGTACAAAATATTCATTCAACATCCACATTCAACATTAAATGTAAGCAGTGAGAATGGTTGCATGGGTGAGTCAACAGACGCAATGTAGTGCAGATACCGACTGGCTGTTACACTATGTCCTCTCAGAATAAGCAATCAAATTTTATATACAATAATATATCCTAGCACAGTGAATATGCCATAAGTGTGTAGCAATACAGTGAAAACTCAGATCAGATGTCAGACTGTTGGTGTTCAGTTGGTAGAAACTGGACTAGATCCAGTTTATATATGTCTTCTATTATATTTACAGAGATTTGTAAGACCTTGCTAACTGGTAAATGTATGGCAATCACTATTTGCATATCAACACAGATTGTGATAAATTGTGCTAAGAAGTACATAAATCTTGTATAAAATCAAAATATAAAATAATAATTCATATTTATAAAGATGCATACATAGATAGCATAGGAATAATAGTTGCGTTCATGCACAGCTCCTTAGCACGGGCTAAGAGGTCAGATTCCGTAGCCTGTGCTAAGAAAACGTGGGTGAACGCTTAGCACGGGCTAAGGAATGCTAAGTACGGGTTAAATCTGATCCGAATTTAAGACGCGGTCTAGACCCTGAGCATGGGCTAACAAAGTATGCGCGAACGCTTAGCCCAGGGCTAAGTGCCCTCTGCGGCTACCTTTGGGTGTGAAAATTGTCCCATGTTCGTATAACGACTCTATTCCACCAGTCATTACTCCGCGCTCGCTTCCACTCTGATCAGGTCGCTGTAGTAGAGCGTAAAGCAGCTCCAATTGTAGACAAAATAAATTTGGTTCGCTGTCTACGACATGCATTAATAAAACTCTGTATTCTGTTATGCCCGTTGTATACTGTTTCTGTGCATTCAAATAAGTTGGGTCCGTCTTCTCTCGCGTTCCTGTGCACACCGCTTCAAAATTAGAACAAAACATGCCAGCAGCAGAAATAAAACCTCGCGCGTCATCCATTTTTCGTTCGTAAATAGCGGCTTACCAAAGGTCACCGACTAATGGCACCCCTTAGCCCGTGCTAACGACTGGCCTTCCCTGTGCGTGGACACAATTGGGTCAAGCCAAAATGCAAATATGCTAGATAAGCCTAAATCAGCTTAAATCTTAGCCCGTACTTCGTGTAACGTGAACGCAACTAATGTTGGCTGGTTGGTATGCTGAAGCTAATCCATTTACAGTTGGTACAAACAAGATTCTTACAGGGAGTTAGAAAACTCATTGCAATATTTTGAGGATTTATCTAATGTTATGAAAACAATCTGCTAATAGATAAGTCCACTGACAGACGGGCATCAATTTTGGTTTGATTATCTGGGACATTGCAACATTGTTTTGACGATACAAAGAAAGTTTTAAATTATCTGTATAAATCTTATTTGCAGTCACTTCAACCATCTGGGATAGTTGATTTGGGGTTATTGGAACATTGAACATTGAAGAAATCTCATTTGCGCCCACTATAAACCACTTTGAATATAATAGACATATGCAACAAATTTATTGTTATTTGGCCACTACAAACAAATCATAATATTATGAACTGACAATGAAAGAATACTACATTAAATACTTCAAGTGTTGGATCGATATTAGAAAAATTATCTCTGAAAGGTATCAGCTGATAAAGTATAAGTACTTGAATTCTGTCAACTCTGCAAATACCGGTAAAGCACACCTGTTATCTTGTAATGACGCGACAATTTTACTCCTGTAGTCGTGTTTGTGTACCATGTTTGGGTTTTTTCGTCTCTTTATA
Source organism: Saccoglossus kowalevskii (assembly GCF_978046115.1). Lineage (NCBI taxonomy): Eukaryota > Metazoa > Hemichordata > Enteropneusta > Harrimaniidae > Saccoglossus > Saccoglossus kowalevskii. The sequence goes on along the minus strand of NC_140643.1, from coordinate 32,301,240 downwards.
ACCATAGTAGCCTGGTTAAACTAGACACAACCATGTCTCCATTACATTATTGGGTATCATCACTCTGTAGTGTGTAACCACAAAGTATTTTGTGGCTTCAATTAAATTTCAGAATTGGAGCCTGAGTCAGACCTGGCCTTCAAATGTGACACAAATATAACCTGCAAAAGAACATGTGTTAACCTTTTCAGTAAAGTTGTCTCTCAATCAGAACATTGTAAGTGTACAGAACATCAAGAGTACATTCACTAGAACAAAATGATCAGTAAAGAGCCTTTTGAAAAATGTTGTACATATACTGTTAATTCAAGTTCATGAAATTAGAGCTAAACCACTATAATTACATGCATACAGTGATGTACAAATAGGATGTTAGCTTATTTAGTTTATCATCTCTCTGTAAATGAATACTAAATTTGAATTTCATATTATTCAATTACAAATGCTGTTAAGATGTTTCTTTAGATTAATACCGGGGTATATCAATATATTATTTTTTGCTGTGTCAGTGGCATGTCAGTGAATGAGCATAATTAGTTGAGTAAGGTGCATCATATCAGCTTAGAAGGCACACTGTTCAGGAGAGTGTTTAGTAATCAAAGTTTGTTTTTTTAATCACAGGAACCAAGACCTCATCTGTTGCCTACAATGTTTGCCAGATTACATCTTATGAAAGCCATCCAACAAGTTATGAAAAATGCTTTTACACTGCTACATATCACACCATTGGAGCAAGTGTAGATTCAAATATAGTTCAAGTGAAGGAAAAAACATAAACGTAACTGTAACACACCAAAACCTTACTACTCTTTATAATGCTATAGATAATTCACACTGTTATGTACTATGCTGCCATGGACTTTTATAGATATTCACACAAAGGAGTACAAGGTCAGGAAACCTGAGTCTGCATACTTTTGTAGGCAGAACCATAAATGATGTACCGATTGGCATGTCAACAGATTTTCAAAATCTTTACATAATTTGGAAATTTAAACTTGTTTACCACCATCCCCTCCCAACCACTGCTTGATTCCAGTAAAAACAAAATTATTATAATACATGGCACTGGACTGTTACAACATTCTCAATTTAAGGTACATATTAATCACCTGTTATGAAATGGTATATCCCAAATAGAACTGTCATTCAAATGAGGCCATCAAGTCTAGAATAACACAAACTTCAGAAGTGGAATTGCTGACTGAATAATGTTTGATGCCAACACGATTGTATTTCGATTTTGAAATTAAATATTGTCACTACAATTTGAACTTGAATATATGCCCATTCAAATGTAGAAAAGTAATATTTATCTTTCTGGTCATCGTGCACATCAGTTTGTGTCTGTCACAACTTTAGGGTCTGCTTGGTAATTGAATTGCGCCCTCACAAGGCAGTAAAGACAATTGTGAACAGCTGAACAATTTGAGTTTTTTTTGACAGATTTCACTAATAAGTCAAGTGTTATGTGCATCTTTACGACTGACTCTCATACTGATGGTAATTTATATTTTGTTTCTTTTAAAAAACTAACGTAGGAAGTATTTATTGTGCAGCGCCACCCAGATGAGTTTATATGCAGATTTGTTTGTTTGTTGATTTTGTGAGAAGATTCATACAGAACAGAATACTTGTGTTGAGTTTTTTAAAAAATCCAAACTATTTTGTAACTATTTTTAGTGCTTATGGGACAGACGTGAACAATAAAATATTGTCCTAACAAGAAAATTGGTCCTGCTATTTTTAAATTTCACTTATGTTGTGCCTGAATGTATTCTACAAAACATTTTAAAAAACTAATTGTAAAACAGAAAAGTAAAAGAGATCAGATCTTTGTTAGATAGTCTACGTTGGTTTCCTCTGATAGAAGTTTTATACATTAATCACACAAGTCACACTAACTGTGCTCAGTATCTTGTAAATATCACTATGCTTCATATACGACTATTAGTTGCAATTAACGACTTGTACAACAATCAATGATAACAAGAAATGAGAGCAGAAACTACACCATTTACATAAATACATATAGACCATTTTCCGTACACTGCGAGAATCACGCGTTATGCGTGAAATCGAACGTAAAAACAGGACAAACAAAGGTCATAGCGTCGTAGTCGCGTCAAACATCGCGTGGGATTCGACAAACGCGAAAGTATTTTGGGGACATTTCCATGCTTAATAATGTGCTGTCCACATTTGATGATAGGCAATTTCGATTAAGTGAGGGTATTCGGAAGCAATATTCCTCTGTCAAAGATCGGTCGGTCAATGTAAGCTGCGAAATAAAGAAATTCTCGTTCAAAATCAAATCGTTCGATTTTTGCGGCAGACGTTCGACGCGCGTCTTTCATGCATCTCGCGAGATCTCGCAATTGTTCGGAAAATCATCTATTGAAACTAAATACCTCACGAGTACGAGTTATAGGTACTGACTCCCATTAGCAAAGTCATGGTTCAAACCCAACTTGAACTACCTTTTCAATACCAAAACCAAAATGTATTTTCAGCAAAAATTAATTCCCCCTAAAATAGCAATTACTAATCTATATAAAGACAAAAGACCATGTGTGGAGTGATGAGCACAACTTGTTGGAAAGGTAGTGTGGACAGCAAATCATTGCCACCAGAGGGGGTAATTTATATGGAAATATGGTGTGGACAGCCAACAAAACTTATTCTTAATTGCCACTAGAGGGTGCACTTTACACCACAGCTTGAGGTTCCACAAGTATGTTAACTACTGAAAATAAAATATACATGCATACCTTTGTGAAATTTCTGGTCACACAATCCCCTTGCTTGGGCATTTATTGCAATCACATATTCAAAGCATAGTCGTTTCAGCCAACTTGCATTCTTTTTAGTCATGTTTGACTTCTCAAAACCATTGGGCATATTACTGCCATTTTCAAACCACTTTTGGTCATGTGACACATTGTTATATGGCCATGCGTTTATTTCTTCAGCCCCGATTCGTTGTCCATGTAGATTTTAATAAGCCACTTTTTGTCAGTAGTCTCCAGTTTTGTTGCATATGCAATTAGTAATGACCAATTTTGATTCACACACTTGTTAGTGTCGGGCATTTCTAAATCTTGCCAGGCCTCAAGGTTTAGAATTTGGTCAAGCTGGGTTCAAATCGCATTGATAGCCAGTATCTATAAGCCCTACTTGGAAGGATTTGGTTGGCTCGTGTATAAACTATAGTGGTTTATAGTTCCATGGTTGGCTATACAGATGTAAACATTTCATATATAAGGGATATGCACTGAATACTCGTGTTTATGGAATTGTACTCTTCCACTAGCAGGGCAAAACATTTTCATTGAATTGTACAATTGCTAATTGCACCTTGTAACTGACGTTTTAAGTGTAATGGCCAGAATTATGGTCAGTATCTGTGACACTAGCCATAAAGTGAGGCAGTTGCACTTGAACAGCATGGCTACAAGTTGTAATTAAAAGGCGGCAGTCGTCGTACCGCGTCCTGTTCGATATGGGACTCATAGCGGCGTATACAACACGTGTAAAATACATTATTTACATGAAATTCGAACACGTGCCGACCACCGCGCTTTAACTACACTTGTCAGTTTTTTCTTTCTAGATTATTTCAATATATCTTAACAATAGGGTTTGGGTTGGACTCTCCAATTACCAGTAAATGCAAAACATTACAAGAACATAGTTGAACTCTGGCGACCTTGCCCTTTGTTATATAATATAATTCCCTTTATCATAGTTTGTTTCAATATAAATATGCATTGTCATAATTAATTTTGAATACAAACAAGTTTTGGGGTTGAACAAACAGTGGGGAATCAGTCTACCGAATGTCCTTTAAAGATGTAAATATCTTACAAAAACATTGGTGCCTTATTTGTTTAATCATTTTAAGAGACATAATTTCCAGCTTTATTCAAAGTAATTCAGATATTTTAGTACAAAAACAAATGCCTCACCGCAAAAAAAAAAGTGCTGCATTTAGATGTGAATAGATTCATAAAACATGCAAGATAACAGAAAATCTTAGCTGGCTTTTGTCCAAGTATTTTGTACAGGTGTCTGTAAAAAATTAATGATTCACTGAGACAAATATGAACTGCCTCATTGTGTGACTACTGTATTATATGAAAAGTAAAAAAAAACACCTATCTATCATTCTGTTCTAATAGCTGAAACATATTCCTGCGAGTTTTCATTTATCAAATGAACTGTTTGTCAAATACAGAATACATATATTTTAGAACAATTTTCTTTTTAAAATGTGGATGAAATGTTTTGCTTTTTATGTATTGTTTTTGATTTGATAACTTTGAACTAAACAGATTTTCTATTAGCTTCAGATCTTGATCAAAGTTTGGCACCCAGTTCATAGGAGTGCTTATATTGATTTTCTGACATCTTGTTTTCTGTAAAGATTTTATTGGTAGGTTTGCAAATGTGTATCAGACTGCATTCTCTCCATGAGTTGGTTTTGAAACCCAGTATGGGCTTCTGAGATTTATTACAAGATAAATCATTTACTTCATTGAACGCATACAACAATGCATATTTCCACTGAGATCAGTGACCTTTGATGTGTATCACCAGTGATCAGTCAAGTAGAAACAGTCAAAATATTTTATCAGATTTTCTCAATTTTTGCATGATATTTTCATACAGGACATCTGTTGTTCAAACTCAGGGAAGACTTTATACTGATGAATAAGGTGACCAAGTTTGGTAAAGTTTGGAATAGAATTAGTAAAGTTAGTATGCACATAACAATTAACGCCGACGACAACGCCGGACAAAATTTTCCCCTTAATATACCTTTCCCTTCCATCTTTGATGGTACGGGCAAGGTAAAAACCAAAAGCATTACTTTGGTGACCAGTTGTCTATACATCTATTCTTGTATTGCAGGCAATCTTCAATTCACAATTATCTGCATTTCTTTTTAAACAAGCATTCATCAAAATGACAACATCCACATTAATATATACCACAATCAGAAAACCTTTCTACAAACATTCATCACTCTGAAGAAATGCAACAATCAGCATGATTTATGGCAAAAAAAGGAATTTTTAATATTTTTTAAAATGCTGTACAAATAAATTTGGTGTCTTTTTACAGATGTCGCGCATATTAGAAATAATAAATGTGTACAATAAATAATTTCTCACAACTGAGGTATGTCACCATCTTCAAACCCTCTTATTTGCCACCAATTTTATCCCCCCCCCCTCCCCATGTGTGTGTAGTTTTTTTAAGGCCTTTTCATTATTGGAAACTTATTGCAAAGAACTGCAAATACTATAGCCAACTATATACAAAGGGAACTAAACTGCCCAGATATGTCCAAAAGCGCAAAAATAAATTTCAGTTGTTTAACGCCTTAATTTATCTATCAACTTCTGCACAGAAGTATTCACAATGTTTATTGCAACTTTCTGTAATAAATATTTCCTTACTTAAAAAAAAACAACACTAGTATATATACTTCTAGGGTGTCATTTAAAAATGCAAGATAAGTATTGGTCTTGTACGAGAGCTGTCAAAAAATGGGATACATGGGAGTAAAAAAAAATTATACACCGTACATTCCCATGATCCTTAACCATAAGACGGCTGTGACAGTGTTGAGGTATACAAATAGCAAAAGATTATGGAGCAGGGCAATATTCTTCTGTCATGGTACCTATTGGTTTGCACTATAAAATTTATTTCTTAAAAAGAGCAAATAAAAGAATTTGTTTAAAAAACTTTCGCATTGTCGGCGGCATTAAAATTAATAGAAAGACTACATATACAGACTACGGCATTTGCTCTATTTAAAATGCTGGCGCTTAGATCAAATCTTGCATACCAAATCTTACATTTTTGGCACTTCTAATAGAGCAAATACAATACCAATAAAAAATGACCATTTATTAATTCACTTTGGCAAGATTGATTCATTAAGGTACATGTATTATTAAAGAGATGATCCAATAATCTTAAATATACTCTTTTACAATAGACTTCTTAATATTCCCTTAAATCTAATTGTTCAAGGCTTTCATAAGTGCTAATTCCATGAATACTGTTTTGTTTGAATGAAATATTGCTGTTAACTGATATTAGATTGATGCAAGATGCAACACCCATCATCCCCATCTACTGTAAATGGAATGACCCAGTGAGTCAAAAATAATATTATTAACACTGAAAATGGCAATTTTCTATTTTACAGGGGGTAGTTTGGTTTTGTTTTTTTTACTAAAAAAAGGGGGGAGTGGTAATCTTGATGAAATTGAATTTTCTGTTGCACCTGTGAAAGTGAAGAAATCTATGCAAAACAGAATGATCTAAAATATAGAGAGGGGTTAAGGTAGGGTCATTATTTAGAAAATTATATTTCATATTTTATTATGGCACTTGCATGAATCTAGCAATACCAGCATTTGATGACCAAATACCACTACCAATGAGGGCATTTGTGTAATACCTAATGCAGAGCTAACAAGATTCACAACATAGAACTTATTTATATTATACCAATTTGTAAATCAAAATGCAAAATACACTGGTTGAGTTGCGACAGATAATTGTACCGAGAACAAAAATAAAAATGTTTGATTCCTGCAACCAAAAACACTTTCATCCTCCAAAAGCTTTGAATCTGGTTGGTTGCCATAGTAACATTGCTCTTAAAGCACTATATAGAAAGATCTGAAATACTGAATATTTCAATTTATATAAAATTGTCTCCCTTCAGGGGATATGACATAGAAAAAATTTTCTTTTCAATAATTATTTTTCTGTACCTAAAAATATTGTCTTTAATTCTGCCAGCAGTTGTCCCCCATATACAAGAAGAAATATACATATATAAAGTTTCATAGAAGCCATATTTTTAAAACTGCACTTATTTACACGCTGCTAGGGCTTTCTTGGTGAGTTCTGTTCATTTGCGTTGGGCTCCTAGAGTCCCTTAGATAAGAGTCTATTGTTCTATGCGGTAGCACTCTATGTGATGGCACTGTCACAAATTTATCACCTATCTCCAACGGCGATGAATGCTGATGATTATGATATGTATGAAGTGATGAATTATGGTTATTTGGAGGTGTACTTGTAGCAAGGTGAGGTGAAGCACTTGTAGTTTCTGTGTGATATTCTGCAAATTAATTAAAAGAGAAAAAAAGAGCTCCCGGTTAGTGATGATGTAAGCATTTACAAATTGAGATACAAATGACGTTAGCCAGAAAATGAAAAACCCAGCGAAACTTTAGAACAAAATGTAAACCTTTGACAGCCCAAAGCACGAAAACATGCACTTTTCAACACATAAGCACAGTAATAACCACAGATAAGCCATGCTGAAGATATTATTAAACCTAAAAACTATGAGCTTTGGGTGCAAACTGACCTTGGGGAAACCTGGGGTATCGATGTAAACTGGTACCATTATAGCTGCTATAGGGAGTGTTCCTAGAATTGTCTGTACTCAGATCTAAGCCACTATCACAGCCTGGTGGCTCATTTTGGTGAAAAAGTTCTTGTATTGTTTTATCAAGCGCATGTTCCTCCCTAGGATATGGGTGTGTAACAACTGCATTATCCAGTGAATTATGTCCTGGGTATTCCACCGCATCCATCCGGTGAATATTGTCATGAACTGGCACTGTAATGTGCATTGGCGAATGCATTGGATTAACTGTTATATTGGGTGTAGCAGCGATATGAGGCTGCGACATTGAAATATTATGGTTGTATGATGGTAAACTTCCTCTCAGTGCAGGTATGCTATTTGGATCAGGTGTCCTCCTTTGCATTGGTGGACTTGGCATTCCCGGTATGGTTAGTACACTATTACCTAGAAGACAAGAATACAAACATTTTACAACTTGTACAAGCAATAAATGTTTGCAAGTTGCAAGATGAAATTCTGACACAAGTCAAGTGAATCTGCAAACAATGCACATATCCATTCTTCCACTATCATGAAACTATTAAGAATTGATACAGCATACTGCCAAACTGACGTGAATGTAGCTTATAACTAAATACCGCCGTTGATTCTTTAAAAAAAAACAAAAAAACATCACATTTCCCACTCTGGTAACGTTTTTGCCGCAATGTTACATGTATTCAAAACACATTGAGTGTTCCCTTTTACTTCACAAGAAAACACAGTGACCAGGCACATGCATTTCTTACTGGGGACAAAATCTCACACTTTGAACAAGTCTGTGCAGTTTAATCTCAAGTCATGCCATGCCAAATGTTTCCATTACTGGGCTGTAGGAATATACATCATCATTCACACCTGCTATTACCTCCCAGATATTCAAAATTAGGCCTGTATTGTGTAACTTACTGCAAAGTGACCAGCATGTTACATATGGCATATTTACCTGAATTTTCAGCTGGTGCCTGCACGTCTGATGTTAACGGTATTGTTTGAGTTTCATGCTCAGTGTCACTGGGGAATATTGCAGCAGTACGAATTCTAGACGGCAAACGGTTACCACCACCGCTAATTGTTCCTCCATACCTCAGTGAATCAGACTCGCTATCACTGCTCAAATTATCAGTCCTTCCTGAAAAGTTAATAAAACCAAGCGATTAGGCAAGATGCTTATATTGACATTTATTATTTTAGATATCATCCAACATTTTTTTTAAACTAAAAACAAGAACGACCATCAGGAATTGAAGAAGAAACATGATTAGTGATTAGATTTAGTGGAAAAAGTACCAACATTACATATACACGTGAACATAGAAAAATTTATCTTATTAACGAACATTGTTATAGACGAATAAAGAAAGTCGGACAAATACAAGTTAATAATTAATACAAATATTGTGCAGCTTGTCTAACCAATACACCATACGATACAATCCATTAAAAGAATGTCGCAAGGGTATAAAACTGTAAACACTAATAAATTTACAATTTGTCCCTCTTTTTCACTACAATATCATACCTGATATTGAGGAATTTGGTGGTTGAATGGCTGGTGACGAGTGCGTACTAGACTCGGCATGCAAAGTACCTTGAGAAGACGTATTATAAGTGGAACTTGGCAATTCAGGTGGTAATGTAGTTTCATCTACAAGAAATGAAAATAAATAGCAAATTAAAAGATAACTACCACATATTAAGGACACTATTATGACATACAATTTTATCACATGAGTTGAAATGTTCCTCAAAAAAAGGTACAACAAATAACACAGGTAGAGACAAAGTGAAAGAATGATGTTTTGTAATAGCCGATAATCTTTACCTGTATTTGTGGGTCCAAATTCTTCTCGTTTCTTCCTTGTTTGATAGATGATAATGACCCAGACCAGCGAAGTACCAACTACACAGCAAACCACTGCTATGATTATGATTCCTGTAGTTGTACTCTCATCATCCAACCCAAGTCCCCCTCTATTCTGTCCATTGGGGGCATTGGTATTGGCACTTACAGTCAACACTGCAGACTGTACAACAGTTCCCAGTGTATTGGAGATTTCACATGTATAAAGACCGGCATCACCCGATTCTGCATGCACAATGACTAAGAGTTCATTCTCTGAAGTAAAAAAATGTCTTTCAGTAATGTCTAGTGCATTGTCATCTTTCATCCATTTAATCCTGGGTTTTGGATATCCGCTGGCAGGGCATCTGAGGACTGCGTTCTCCCCCATCACGGCATCCACATCCTGCATAGGTTCCACAAATGATGGGGTTTCTGAAATAGAATTGAAATGCAAATGCTTACTAAACAATGTATAGAAATGTGGTCATCACAACACCAAAAACTCCCAAAAAAGTGAATATTTTCAATGCAGCTGTTATAAGATATTACCGGCTAAGCCACTTACCTAACACAGTTAATGTAGCATTAGAACTGATATTGCCAGCTAAACTTTGTGCCGTACATGTATAAACACCCATGTCTACTGGTTTGACGTCTATTATAAACACCACATCATCCTCTGGCATCATTCTCATTCTTCGTTCATTTGCTGCTGGGAAATCTGTACCGCCATCTTTGACCCACGCTATCTGTGGCTGTGGCTGGCCTCTGGCGGCACACTCTAGTCGGGCATTGCTGCCTGCTTTCACAGTGATATCTTGAGGAACTTTAATGAAGACTGGAAACACTGCAAGGCAAAAAAAAGTTAGTATGACAACACTTTCAATCTTTCAAGGTAAATTGGTTTTGCCACTTACCGTTAAAATCCTATTATAAACCGCGGCTTATATTACAATGTATCAAATACAAAATTGGGCTCAAGTTCGGGGTGCGGTTTATATTAGGGACATATTGCAATCACTAAATGGGTCATTTTTTCCCCCACATCACTCGCACAAAACAAACAATACACCGTACAATCTTTTGAATATAAGCGTAACTCCAATTTAGATGTCAGGGAAGAGTGATAAGCCTTACGTCACAAAAAAACTGTTCACATGAAAAAAAAATACTCTGTATATTTAATGTAATATGCATTTTTTTTATTTTCTTCGTAATGGAAAGTATATTTTGACAGGAGTTTCAAATAAAAACAAACATTAATGCATTGCTTAGTAGAAAATGATCATGGTACGGCACTAAAAAAGTACGGTACCGCAATCCGGCCATGCTTCGGCTCACAAGTGAATAACTTACTTGTTTTTGAACTGTTGAAATTGTTGAGTATTACTCAGTAGTGATTATAACAACGCACGAAAAATAAATTCGTTGAATTGTTATCAAATGCAAGTAAAATTCAACTTAGTTTCACCGTAAGCGAATTATTTCGGTCACATGTAAACGATTGATGCGACATCCGCCATGTAGTTTAAATGCACATGAGACATTACTTGACCGGGTAGGTCAAGTCGCTAATTAACCAATCAAAATGCTGGATGGTGCCCACGTGTTCAAATTACCTCAGTTCATTTAAATATGTTAATGACAGGTCACCGACTTCATGGTGAACGAAACCCGGAAGAGATTTACCGATAATGTAGTGCGATCTTTTGGCTTTGATTTCCATGGGAAAACGACATGACTTTTTTTTTTAAATCAAGAAATTAGTTGTTTTCGAAAGATAAACTGAGCATTGAAAAAGAATTTAACAGTTTTTCGGTGAGAACAGCTCATTGTCGAAAACTTGCGACACACTGACGTATTCATAAGGAGTATTGACAAAAGTTGTCACAAGACAAAAGCAGTTTCACTGCGTGTTTGACATCCTAACACTACTGAACAATAAAGAGGTGTGAATATTTTTAGGCACGTTGTCGAAACAAATGAATAGGATTAGAAACAATGTACCAGCTCGTTGAAACAAAGTCGGTCACGGTCTTGTTGAATTGGGGGTGCGGTTACTAATACTGTGGAATACTTTATTTTCGCTGGAATTCATTTTCGCTGAAAAGGTTTTTTGGGCGTTTTGTATGGAATTTATTTTCACTGATTTCTGATGAGTTTAATGTGAAATATAGGAAAAAAAGTATATTCACTGGATTTTATTTTCACGGAATCATCCCTTCAGCGAAAATAGCGAAAATAAATTCCAAGCGAAAATAAAGTATTCTACAGTAGGTACTTTCCATGTTTTCAATTTTTTTTGAGAACTCTTTAACACTGAAGCTGAAATCGGGGGTGCAGTTACTATTAGGTATGCGGTTTATAATATGATTTTAACGGTAAACATTGAGAACCAATTCTTTAAATTCCATGCTTTTTTTAACCAACTAACCATCTTAACGTTCATATTTTTATGCAATTTAATCAAACATATTGAACAGCACTATTTTTGAAACACTATGAAAAGGTTGAGAATATCAGTGAAAGGGTCAAGGGTCAAGGGTCAAAATTAGCATTGGCTGAATTCAAATAGAGCATCTTGCACTTAATAACTGACAAATCAACTTACCATACACCATTACTTTGGCTTTATCAGAATATGAAGGACCAAAATGATTTGACACAATACACTGATATTTGCCAGCATCCTCATCTCTGACATTCGGGAGCGTTAGCATTGTGATGAACTCAACCATATCTTCACTTGGCGCTTGTGCTTGTGTAGAAATATCGTAATCGTCTGTACTTAAAACCTAAAAAACAAAAAACGATAAATAATCAGATATTCATCAACAGGAGAGTTATCACAATTATTAACCATTTAAATGAATAACACTGAACAGCTATTTTGGTAAATAAGGACTGCAACCAGGTGCCATCATTTACAGCCTTGACCACAATTGACTAGACATAACTACCAATTTATAAGATACAAACCTTGTTATCTTTTTTCCATATAAACTGCATTGGTGAATCACTGCTACTTTCTGCCTTGCAGGTCAACATGACATCTTCTCCTTTCAGCGCCATGGTGGTTTTGGGGTGCTTTATCATTTTAGGTTTCGGAATATCCTCTGTAGTAAACAAATATATATGATTTAGCAACATCATCACCAATGATTTGATGTTAAGAATCTATTGTAGTTGCAACTACACAAATTATAATTGCTTCGCTAACATGCAGCAATCCCTTCATTTTTCACCATATGAGGGCGCCAAACATTAAATGACAGATCCAACTAATACTCACCACAAATGAATTTTTGTCCTTCTACATTGAGTATACTCTGCCCTTTCAATCGCTGTGGATGGGAACATTTCAAATCGATGGAATTCTCGTAACCATTACTTCGAATCCAATTTCGAATCCACTTTAGTTCGCAGTCGCATACAAGGCTTGTTGAATTTATACGGCTAAAATAAAACAAGTAATCAGATCACTGAATTTGTTTCTTCATATTTTACCGATAATGATATAAATCTTGTACATATTATGTTTGTGTATGTGCACGGTGAAACCATTTGTCATGAACAGTGCATGATGGAAAGAATAGAAATGTGACAAGCTTTTTAATTCCATCCTCTTAAACACGTTTTAACAAGTCAAAGTCACCTTCCAGCTAGGATAATCAAAATTTAGACTTTAGGAAATAAGGCAGAGTGTTGGGACAATGGAATACTTTTTATACTTACAGTTCTTTTAAATTCTGCATATTAACAAATGAATCCTCTTCAATACTAGTCAGCATGTTGTCAGATAGATCCCTACAGAGACATAATACAATAGCTCAGCAGGTTTGTTCTAAATGCTATTATGAGAGGTGTTAAGCTCCACATTTAATCCATTTCACCATACATACACATTGCTTTACAGATTCCCTATTCATTATATAGCTTTTATGCAGTCCACGTCAATTTCCACTGCTCTGGTGAGAGTCCCCGCCAAGTCACAACTGTTTGGGCTTAACAAAGATCACAGTTTTGGGTTCCTCTTTCCGCCACCTGCGATGTAATCACTTTCAAAGCCACTACAGGTGGTTTAGGTTTTTGTTTCTTTAAATAGCTCGGCAACAACTAGAAAGTGTAATAAATAGGCAGCACGAGATTTTATCCAATCAAATATGGAGAAAAATCAATCTGTAGATCTGAAAGAACAGTAAATACTTACAAGACTTCAAGTCCTGAGAGACCTGTGAACGCACGTTTATGAATGGACATAATTTTATTGCTAGCAAGACTGAGACGATGGAGTGCTTCAAGACCAAGAAATGCACCGGTTGTGTCTTCCACTGTCCACGAAATATCGTTGTGGTTCATATCACTGTAAAATAAGCAACATGTAAATTAAAACACAAATTAAATATTGCCGGACTGAGCATCTTAGTCGGTTTGAATGACTGGATAAAGAATCAACTGATCTGATGAAGTATTTTCTATATTAAAGCAATACTTACAGCGATTCTAATGAACTCAGTCCCATAAAGGCTTCATCATCAATATTAGATATCTGATTGTTTCCCATATACAGATTCTTCAAGGCCTGAAGATGCTTAAATAAATTGGTTTCCAGACTGTTCAGCATATTATGACTGAGGTCAATTTCCCATAATTCTTTGCAAAAATCCCATCCATCTGCCTCAATACTGCTAATTTTATTATGACTCAAAGTGAGTTCCTGTAATGTTGTCAGTCCATACAGCCAACTTTTCCGCACCACAGTAAGGTTGTTGTTATCTAAATGTATATTCTGAATTGTGTCCAACCCATAGAAGGCACCATCCATTAATTCGGAAATCCCATTGCGCTTCAGTCGAAGAATATGCAAATTTTTCAATCCTTTAAAGGCAAGACTGTCAATGGATTTTATTTTATTCCGACTTAATTCTCTGTAAAACACAAAAAAAAAAATCATTTATTCACACATTTGTTATTACTGGCATACAAGATTCATTTAAATGACCTCTGTCGTCACAATCAGTCATGTTCGATGTTACTTTTACAACGCATGTAAAATGCATTGTTTACAAAAAATTCAAAAAGTGCTTTACAACTGTGACATTTTAAAAAATTCAATAAAATAAGATACTTACAAATATTTTAAATTTTCTAGAGGTTCAAAAACTTTATCTAAATTAGAGATTTTGTTTTTGTTCAATTTAAGCCATTCCAGTGTGGTAATGTTATTAAAGCACCCAGGTTGTAGAGTTGTGATTTTGTTATTGTTGAGGTACCTGCGAAGAAAAAAAAAAAAAAAAAAAAAGCAATCAGAATTTAGGTGTTAAGACGAAGAGTAAAGGTCTCGTGAACAGAGAATGAAAAATTGCTTTTGCTCATACCGTATCCCTTTCAAGTTATTCAGATGTGCTTTTTTCTTTTGTGAGGAGACAAAAAAATAAACAACGCTTTTGTCCTGCAAATGGTTAAAGGGGGAAATAGCCTCGGGGGAACAAGTGTTAAAATGTCGCTTTTTTCACAATTGGGTCTCACTTTCACAAAAGAAGTGCCAAAAGTACATCAGACACAATCCTTCTTGCATAGATCATAAAGCCAAATCTTCTTTTTCTAGCTCCATGTACAAATCAAGCACACTTATTAGCATGAGGAGCTAATATTCTGGTCAGATATTGACGCAAACAGGATAGAAAGTTGCAACAAAGTCTGATGTTAAACAATAAGCAAGAACTTACAGCTGATGTAACATATTTCTACTTGGAAAAGAGCCACATTTTAATTCTTCAATTTTATTATAATTTAGATCCAATTCTCGAAGTGATGCGAGTCCATCCAATGAAGTTCCAGAGATGTCAATGATGTTGTTGTGGTGCCTGCAAAGATTAGAAATAAAAAATCGTTAAAAATCATTTTTTTTAAAGTAACTGATTGGCAAATTTATGTAATGTATGCACATCAACAGCCCGCAGTACCTGGCTTTGAATTAATACCATAAAGCATTTGTGAGAAATTGAAAAGTTGTCAACTTGCAGCAGTTCAATACTTCCTCATGCCAGAAAATAACAATACAAATGCCTATTATATATTAATTTTCTACAATACGTGTCCCTCCCATCTGGTGACAGTTTTCAACATCATTAAGCACGAGTTACTGTCAATTGACATTCAACTTGAGTAACGACACAATTCATGGGCACGAAATGTATAGAAATTGCTACAACACAGAGTTACACACACGCGTGCCAAATGGAGATTTCAATACATCTTAATCCCAGCAAGAGCAACAGCTACATCTATCAGTCTTTCATGCTTTATCACAATCCATTTTTGACAGATCTAGTCTATAAATAGACCTAAACACGAAACTTTCAGTACATTGTAATGGGTATGAAAGACAAACTATATGAAAAAATGACTCTATACAATACTATATATAATGGTACACAGTTTATGAATACCCAACACATCAACTAATTTTGCTAATTTCCCAACCTTCTCTTGCAGAATGGACTATTCATTTGGTACTGATGAATAAGACTACTGATTGAGGTGTGTATTTGATTTGAAATGGAGTTGTTGATTGTCTAGTCTATCTTATCAACCACACTCCAAACACATGGCGTGTTTTAATCCCCTGGTGAGCTGCACATGAGGTCATACGCTGACCCCACTATCCCTAAACACTGTATCACAAAGGTATTGCTGGCATTTCAGTGCAAAGAATCGAACAAAAATAACTAAATCTTATCCTAGAACACTAAATAAAAACCCTGTATATTTTTCATTCAACTAAATAACTACTTCTGGTTTCCTCCGATCAGTTAACTTTTTGTTTTACAAGTTGAAAAGAAGGTGGCCAAGAGAATAGTGCCAGTGCAAATAAACAGCATCTTACTAGAGTTTCTGTAGTAGACATTCCTTATTTTTAAAAAATCTGGAGGTCTCTATACAAATAACTCATAAAGACCACTTCAAGTAGAAAGCAAATAGGAAGGCAGCAATTCACAAAAAAAATAAAGTTAGCAGTTCCAAGGCTCCACCCATACTAAGTATTCTTCAGTCTTGGCAAACATTTAACCCAATGAATAAATAATGTCTTATTCACACTAAAAAAAATTGCACATTTTCTCTCTGTAATATCTGTAAACACTACAGACATGACAAGTCTACTGCCCTCTAGCACCTATCTCCTTAGTCGACTTTTGTTGTCACAGTCGGCTATGTTCTGCTGCTAATTTGCCTGCTCATAAGGCTGTAGTCGGTATTTGACTTGGCAGAGTAATGATTTTCAGATGTGCTAAACAGTAATGGAATGAGACTACTGGGCCTTTGGTGAGCAGCATGGGTTATCATCCTGGGTGTCCACTCATATCGGGTTTCATCTTGAAGTGTGATTTATGCATTACCCAAATGAACAAGGTTGTGCATTATACTGTGGACACTAGTGAACTCCTACACTATCTAAGGTCAAACACTCTAATTGCAGGTCATGTTTTGGGGGGGGGGGGGCTGTAGATATCTTGTAAGAGCTGCCATTGCTGTGCTATTAAATAGCTGTAAATGCCATGTCTGGGAAAATACATTATTAAATCTTGAAACAATGCGTATTATTTCAATTGAAATAAACGACGTAACACTGTTTAATTAAATACAATTTTCATCTTGCGCATTAACAATAGAGTGATAAAATGCAAACAGGATGAGTAAGCGGTGCTTACTATATACCGACACCAGCACAACTTATTAGATCTCACAGAAACTCCATCCATAGGCACTAATGCAGAGTGTCACAATTCGTTTCATTTGCCCACTAACAAGCACACTTGTTTTGACTAAGACATACTTAAAATAAATCTACTACCCTTCCTCGGCTGTCAAATTTAACTTTTCAAAATAAAAATTCTGAGATTTGTTTTGTTTTTCTGCAAGGAGATTTTTGCTGGTAAACCATGAACTGTAGCAAGGAAAAACAATCTGCTATAGTTCAATATTCAATTGGTTTTATACCTAATAAGCTAATCACAATTCAGACAGCAAGCAGTATGGATAACCGCTGCGTAAATTACAAGCCTGTCCTATAAATTACATAGCTTCATTAGAGTGAAACGCTTCCCCTCAACCAAGGAAAATTGGCAACATAAATCTCCATGTTCTGACCTGAATTTATCATCTCAAACAAGATGGCTGCCTCCAGAGAGTATTTCTAAGGATATGTGTTCGGGGATTTAATTCCCAAAGCCCCATTTGCGAGTAACAGACCATTTTTCACTCATTTTAACATGTCATGTGAAATTGTGCTCAATTTAAAATCAAATGCAAGCCCGCTGGCATCACAGTCGTACAAGACACAGTAAATGCAGGGGAATTTTGGGGATAAATAGATTAATGGTTCATCAGCCCAACCCCTAACATTATCAATTACAGCGCATAACATACAAATACAATATTTAACTCTGTGTCACTGTCATACATCAATGTATTGATACAAAATTATTTGTTACAATGATCAAATATCATAAAAACGACGTTGGAATTTAGTGAGAACTTTTTGTTGACCTGTAATGCTGTTTTTCACATCTTGAAGCCCACATTTCATGAGTCAGACATGGTCTACATCTGACACTGCGTTCGTGCTTATTGCGTGAAAAAATGGGTCATTATCTACATGATATTTGTTTATTTTCACATTTATGTGGTGCCTCAGTACTGCAAGTAATGACATACATATGTTGGCAAGTTTTAAACAATGCAGAGGGCATTCCACATATTTGATATGACTAGTATATTAAAGATGCGCCGCTTCATAAAAATAAGAATTCAGCATACCGACATAAATTGTACTCCATACCACCATTTTTAATCAACTGATTGAAGTTTAACATGCAACCAGATTTTTTTTTTTTTTTTTCAACTCAAACTTAATTTAAAATATCATGAGAGGAATCCGAGTTAGAAGCATTTATAAACGAAAGCATTCAGGAATAGAATTCTGAAGATGTATGATGGATGGACTTACAGATAGTAAAAGGATTACTGTCAAAGATGTCTTCATAATTATATTAGTCACCGAAAGGAATTTTTAACCAACAACTTAGTGAGATTTTCCCCACAAGAAGAAGTTAGAATGCAGAAAAAGCAGGACAAGTTGGCTACACATGGAGAGGGTATGACTGGTATTCATCAGCAGAGTCATTTTTGCAACCAGATATCCCTTTGTTGGCAAAACAAACCAGTTTTACGGCTTTGCCCTTTCCTCCCAATCAAAATAGAAATAACTATTTGTATCCCTCTCCAGCGGAGTTAATTAAATTAACATAAAGAAATGATGTCCAATTGTTGGGTTTTTAAAATGAAGATAAATTTGGGCCAAACATTTTTAATACAAGAAGCTTTCATCACATAAAGTTAATAGCAAGGTCTTTTGGTGGATTCCAAGGCAAGCTATAAATATTTACACTTTACTGGAGTGTAAAGGTCCTGTATAACAGTTCTTGTTGTTCAGCACATAGGCACATGCAGGCCACGATTCAACTCTTTGTTTTTTTTTTAAAAGGACAAATTATCTCAATTGATGTATACACATTCCAACTGACACTGGCTGGCCTCCAAGTACGAAAAAAATGTATATATTTTGTTCTTACTAGAAAATCTTTTGATGACTCGTGTCATGCTCCCCGTAATTAAAATAAGGAAGTCACTCCAGCAAGAGGTGTAAATATCAGACAAATGATAATGTACGTAATAGTGCCAACTTGTAGATAGTCAATGTTTTGGTTGACTATACATTTCTGTCTTTTGTGTTTTAATCAAGCAATGATGGCCATGTAAAATGTCATAAAAATATACTTATTAACTTGTGGGAACCATGAAACAAATTTTGTTTTACCTCTACTGTATGCTAGAAGCAATCAGCATTTTTTGAGTATATACAAGTCAATGCAACAAATTAAACTGCCTAAAATTCAACACAAATCTCGAGTACCTACTTTGAAATAAAATAAACACAGATACAGTTGAGTCAAATCCAGTTCAGAACACCAATGCACTTACAACACCCGTTGCAAAATGTTCACTGGTATTACCTCTCCCAATGGGACATAAAGTATGCCATAATTGAGCCCATTTATGCTGGCATAAGGCATTCACACTTGTTTTTAAGCCCACACAAGTATTATGCAATAGTTACACCGGTGCTGATACACCTTTCCAGGGGGGGGGGGGGGCTTAAACTCGGCCCCTTTATGTTTTTCTTTTATGCTAGCACAAAGGTTTGAACACTATAATAAAATTAATCTAAGTTTTAAATATTAACACATGAATAATTTATCAAGTAGCTCAATTTGAAAAAAAACACACTACCTGGTTACACTGATATTATGAAAATAAAATGCAAATTTTTGAAAAAGCAATAAAGCGTTGATAAATTCGGTTGCTAATGTGATTTCACAAGGAGTACATTCGGCATAAACTAGTGGTGAAATTTTTATTGAATTGTCAAATCTCCTAACAGTATGTCTCTTTACTAATTTGCAAATATGGAAAGAAAATTCAACATTATCTATGCATTTCCCATCATGCAACTGGGCAACACGTCTCCAGGCTCTGTTGCTATGGAGACCATAGAAGTGAAGTATAGCTGACAGATGAGACAGACTGGATGATGCAAACAATATGACAATATGGCAACATTATTCAGACACAAAAAAAGTCGTACTTACAGGCTGAGTTGAGTTAAGTTGATGAGTTTACCACCAAAATTTGGTATCGTTGTCAGTGAATTAAATGCAATTTTTCTGAAAAATAAACAAAAGAGTTATTAGTTTAAGCAGAAATGATGTCTTGCCATCTGATGTGTGGATGCAGTAGTCAAAAGATAATATATATTAGGCAGTGGCAACATTACTCTGGCCAGCATTGATCATGTACTTTACTTGAGGGCTACTACCAAATTTATCAGATCTCACTCTACCGTTGTACATGATACACGGACAGACACAATAGATGATGCACTTGTACACAATATGTCTACTTAACACCACTACAGTCTATTACACAGATGAAGCTGACAGGATTAACTCCAAAACAAAAGATTGAATTCCACACTTACAATTCCTGCAATCTTGTCAAATTTTCAAATATACTTCCATTGATGGTGGTCAACTCATTGTTACTCAGATCTCTGCAAGAAATAAAAAAATTTCAGATGAGAAAATGTTGATAGCCAGACATGCCATTGACTCAGACATTCTCAAAATAATTAGAGAAACTAATATTTCAACAATGATTCCAGTGTGCAGTACGTTTTCTCCTACATTTGTCTAGTGATACATTTTCACTTTGGTTGCTAGGCAACCGTGTGTGGAGAGTAAATCCATCTTTCTTTTTGTGCAGCAGACTGCTCAGTTACTCAATGTTAAGCCTGTTCTACCAGTTCAAACCTTTATCTATGACATTTGTTATTTTTGTTGACGATTAGAGTGAACTTTGAATTCATAGTTTTACTCGTAATTACAATCAGAATGCAAAGGTAAATATCAGGTAAATTCATGCTTACAAATTAAAGGTTTTCTTGATGATATTCAAATAACAGGCCAAGGTATTTTTTCTTTTGCTGTGAATATGCAACTTCTCCAACTATCAAAGTCACTTTAAGCTATTATATTACTTGTATCACAAACCACTTTTTAGGGAGAGACGAAGAGGGGTAGTAAATCCCGGAAAAAAATTTTTTTTTAGAGGCACAGAGATTGAAAATTATGGTTTGGGGGAAGACCGTGAGACATAAGAACAATTTTGAAATAAGGCAAAATGATTAATGACAGCCTAGAGAAAATTGAAATTTCCAATGGTCCCTTGAAAAACACTAAGACGGTAGATTAAAATTAATCAAAGCCCCTTGGACAAACATTTCATGAAGAAATATTAAAAACTGATTGGATTTCATAAAAAAAAATCTAATGCAAAATTTATCTTTAAAATATTAATGTATTTAATCTTTTTGAGCAGAGATTACAAAACCTGATGTTTTCTTGTTCACAAAAAAAAAAAAAAATTGCAGGTAATTTGAAAGCTGCATTTTGCTATATTTATACTAATAGCTTTGGCTTGATAGACTTGTCATCCTGCATTAACCAACAATGCATTGTGATTTGCGTAATTAGTTACGTTTATTACTGATATATGAATTATAAACCACTATCCTCTGCTGTAACTTATAGTGTACAAGACCATACTTGAGGGCTACACATACGGTACACAATCAGGAGAATTCACAGAAATTTCGTAGTCAAAATGCAGATTCTAGATTGTAAATTTGATCAGACATGAGGAAATATTAAATATATACGCGCTGCATATGTAATATTTGCCACACATTTCTCTAGTGGTCTCTTGTTGATAGTTAAGTAATGAAACCTCTCTCAAGAAATCTAAGAAGATTACGGAAAGCACTCAAGAAAATGAAGCCAATAAACTGCATGCAAAAAGAAGCGTGATGGTGGCGACGAGACTTGATAACTTGTAAACCTTCAGGCCTCCAAAAATCACATTTACTTTCAAATCTATTCCGACACTTCAATTTAATCTTAGTTTTATTGAGCCTCGCTTACCTCAAAGTGTACTCATTTGCTACTATTCAATTTCTGTTAGACTAGCCAGCCGTACATGATGTCGCTGCCTGCATAAGACTGATTCTAGTTACGTACAACTTGCTCCTGGCTTTCTAAAATTGTGTCTGCTTTGATAAATATATTCAACATTTGAGTGAAAGGAGTTTTTTTAACCAGCTTAACCAACTATGCTTCCTGTGCACAATTTAACCTGGGTAATTGGGGGGGGGGGGGGGTGTTCTGACATTTTTATCAAAAATATTTTTTTAATGAATAAAACTTTCTATCTTAAGAACATTTACCCAACATAAAAATAAAACCTGCCTTGGTTTTGTTTGTGTATGTCAGTAGATTGGTGGTGAGTATTCATAAGCATTGGACTAGATCGCCTAACCTGTTTATGGATGGATGCAAGACCACACAGCCATCATCAACAACAGGAACAAACACAATAGAGAATCAATTGAAAACGGTATTTGACAAGTGGCACGTTTTGCTATTCCTTACAGCACGGCCTTGTCTGAGACAGTACAACACTGGCACCAACATTCTACAAGCATGATATTTAGCTAGTCACACGAGCTAGGTTATTTCACCCGGGTTGTGCAAATGATCATTTGGCTGGTGAAAACAATTTAGCGCTTGTAAACCTGATGGGAAATGTTGGGTTAAGAAGGCGTTAACTTGAATGACTCACCAATCTGGCAAACTCAATTTATCCATTTCCTGTTTTACATTATATCTGATGAACCTAAGAATTCAATTTCTTGTACATTTCTGTCAGGGACTAATCTGACATTACATTGTTGCCTTGCATGTCAGCCCTCCATTTTTTCATCATGATTATAGTTTTCAGACACTCGAATATTATATCATCTGGTATTAGCTAACAATGCTGATAACACAAGATTTTAATAAACAATAATTTTGCATTCAAATCAATTTAGCACGTTTTGTATGAAAACTGACTCCATGTAAAAACACAACTATATTTTGACCGTAATTCAGGATGGGTTGAATGGCAAAGCAATGAATGTGTTTTGACAACAAGACATCTGTGACACCAAAGTGACAAATCCAAGCTGATAGCACTAATCCTACGTACATATATATAAAGCTTAAAGTGCTAGAACACAGGTGAGCACACAAACCTCATTGAAAACAGGTCTTCTCAAACAAAATAAAATCACAGGAAACAACATTTTTACAAGGACTAATAATTTTCCATTTCTATCCTCCAGTTACAATATACAACATTGAATAACTTGTAGAATTCTAGAGATCTAACAATCTCTCAGATAAAAAAATCTAAATATATTTTCGTTTACACAGTAAATATATACTTCACTAAAAATTAAGGCTTTTGCACACCAAAAAAAAGGGCAAAATTTATTCTTTACATATCTTTTGTATTCTTACTTGGAGGTAAATTTGTGCAACTCAATCCAAGTCTGACTAATACCCGGGGTTAAAATGAGAAGCAAACACACCATTTACATGATAAACGGTATGCATTCTATCATTTACCATATGGACCACTATTTAAATACCCAACTATCAACAAGGAGGCTTACAAAATTATGCAAAAGATAAAAAATACCCTGCAGCAAATTTGCTATCAAGAACACCATCAGGAAACGGGATCAACTTCATTTTATGTACAAGAAGACGCTATTTTATCCGTAATATAGGAAACAATTTCAGGTCTAGTACTGGTTTTAAAAGTACTGGTAACGTGTTTGCAAGATACTCACTGTAATCATAAAAAAAAAATGATTTTAACACAACAGATAAAAACATGTAGAACACTACTAGAAATATTGTATTTTTTCAATAAATTCATTCCTTGTCACACTATTTCATTGTGATGGGAAACCAAGTTACACCATTAGCATGAAAACAGTTTGCCAACCCAGTAATAAATGTACAATTGAATTTACAAGTTAGCTACATCGGCGTTCATTTAATTTTACATTCAAATAGTCAAGGGACTAAGTAACACAAACCAGATATAATGTCTCCAGTGACACTGCCTTGAAATGCGTACATATTAAAGAGTATCTGACTGTGAACTCATGGAAACTGGTATAGGTGTTCATGTTTTTATTTGGGCTGTGAAGAAGTAAAATCTCGCTTTATCAAGCATAAATTGTGCACTCAATACAATGCTAACATGTTTCCTGTATGTCAGTAACATGCACTAATGTCTACGACTCGTAGAACATAAATACAATTGTTATCATGTGCCACAAATAGAAGCGATACAGTAGACATTTCTAATAATGTGCATTAATGTAGGATAGCCTGTCAGAAAATCTGACCTACACTGTGCCTATCACTGACCCCATTTTCCCAATAACTATGCCTATTTTCCTATCCATTTCACAAGCCTGATGAAAACTGATAAGAACATATCCACAAATGACAAACATCTAACATAATCACTTCATCTATCCCAACGTTTTCATTGAGATGCATCTCCTTGACTTATCTGATGAAAAATCCTAATGTCAATCACTTTGGCGGAATATTGGAATACTAGCAGCTACATCATTTGGAATTCATATAGAGTACTGGTAAGTAGCTTTCACACTCAAAGACGTTCACTCAAACTGACAAAGATAAACCAATTAAATGTACAACAAGATGATATCTTCTATAACCAATCAACACGCAGTTCTCATCACTCATTCTGATTCCCATTTCAAAATCAAAGCACTACATTTTTACTGAGGACATAGTAATGCCTGTATTTCCATCTATTTAAAGGCAGAATTACTCTCAAAGGGAAAACAGCCTTCCTCCTAAATGTACACAGGAAATGTATTCTTAAAACTCCTGAAAACAAAGACACAAAGCCAACCTAAATGAAGCCCTTGGAGGCAAGTGTAACACAAAGCACCTTGATAGAAGGTCGATCAGGACAAACAATAAAACAGAATACAGATACCACTAAAGTTGCATCATTTTGATTTTCTTATTTCTATATCTTCATTAAAATATGGCAGTTTGTCAAACAAATTTTGACGTTATTTTCAATAAATGCATGGGCATTTACATAACTAATTCTTTTCATCATATTGATTGGATTATTGCAGTGTAATTGATTTTCTTTTTTACGTTTCATAGTTTTCCTGCTTTGTTATCCACAAAATATTGTTGAATTGATAATTCTTTAAAAAACTAAAAATATAAAAGTGCACCCATACTAAAAGACCTAAAATCAATAATCAATCTGATATATAATATTTTGTTCACCGCATTAACCATATGGAGAATGTTTATCTATGATGAAGAAAACTTTAACACAGGTTACCATGACAGCACCAATGCTAAAGAGAATTCGGTTGTCTAGAAATGTCACAAAGCAACTAAATCTGAAATAATTTTTACCACAATCATTGTCAATTAAATTTTTTTGTTGTAATTGAAATTGGGACAAAATTATAAGCAGTTTGACATAGCATAGGATGCCAGTAAACAGCCACACACTTAAATATCGAGTCCCGGTTACACTTCTCTTGTTTTTAATTAAAGGAATGTTCTGCTCTGTACTGAATTAAATGGTGGAAAATTTCCATTAGGATTCCGCTAGTACAGGTTATAAAGTTGTCACATCAACACCCTATTATCCATCACTTTGCATTTCTTTGAGCACAAATCATCCGGAAACTTTACAACTTGTTATAAAATACAGTGAATATACAATCCACAATTTTAATTTTTTTTTTATTTTAAACTTGTATAAATCATGGGAGTTGTGAATAAAAGTTGACCTTGTGTCGGGGTTGATCCATGTTATATATATATAAACTCAAACCTATAGGCACCTCATAGCATAAACAGTGAAGAAAGCTGATACAATTATTGGCATGCAAATGTACAATGTCTTGATTACCACGATATACTTAATGAGTACACCAGTCTAGCAACACCGCTCAGTAAAACCTCAGTACATGAGCAGTAGTGCAATGGGTCAGCCAGTCAAACCACCCCAGCAAAGAATTCTGGGACATTTGCCAAATGAGTGATTGGTTTGATCACATGTTTAGCCTGCTCTAAATCTTACTGACAACTTTAAGTGTGCAATGCTGAGATGAATAGAGGGCTACATTCACACAGATTGCCCTGTCCACTCACAAATGCAGTTGTGGTACTGCTTGAAAACCTTTCGATTGCCGACAATAAATATGCTAATGAATCACCCTATTGTGGGCCTCACAAACAGCCGAAGCTGAGCAGATAATTTGCATGTATAGTGGCTATGGCGGGTATACATGTTTACAGCAAACATCACATAGCATTGATACTCTACACCAAGTACGCTGTGGCCTGACATGGATCACTGCTAGTACAACTTTACATGGGCTGACAGACCAATTTGTAATCACAGTTTTTTTTACACAGATACTATGATGGTGAATCTGTGAGATTGACTCGTTTGTTTATTGATGTTCGGATCCCAGTACAAAGTAGAAATAAGAACACAAATTATGACTATTATTGTGTTAAAAGGTACATAGATTGACCTCAAAACACAGGCTGCAGTGCTAAACACAGTCTTCAGGACTCCACTTAAGATACACAATGTAACTGAATATCCGAGCACTCCCCAACTACTAGTTTCCAGGGGGGAGAAGTCTTCATGCCCAAAACAAATTGTCCAATGGTATACAAGTCTAGTCTAGTCTATCGCCCCTCTGCTGATAGTAGAGTGGTTTGATTTATATTCTTATTGACACCTTATGGTGGTAACTGTGCAACAGTTCAAACAGTTTTAACTGTGAAATATACCTCAGACACCAACACCTGTGAAAAGGTCATAATCTCACCTGAAACAAACTGACCTAGTACTCTAGCATCATTTATCATTGCTGAGCAAATATTACATCCTAAAATCCTAAATTTTTGGGGGCTTCAGATCCACCTTGCAAGTTGTTAATAACTTTCGACAACATTGCCAAGAAATGTAATCTTATTAGAAATTACCAATGTTGACACTTCACACCTGGTGAAAATCCTTAAACTAACTTTGTCTCCTCTATATTGGTAATCACTATGGTAACATATGCCAGTTGTGCAATTGTGTCGGTTGTTTTTCATCTTAAGTCAATCCATTGGAGTGGTCTGACCCCACTTGATGCATAGAACAGATTTTGACTTTAATATTACAGATTTTAAATTGTGCCGTTGTTGGAATATGTGATGATGCATTACATGGCAGCACAAGAATGCCTACACTTTGGGGGCTTGTGTGTTTTATTCTCATCCAAATGCAGGATTTGTCTCAAATACTGTAAAACAAATATGAGATTTCAGATTAAATAACGTCTGAGAATTTCTCATAAAAGAATTTTAGCTAAATGTTGCTAAATTTCTAAAACTATTTCCGAGTCCAATCAAGCTTTTTCTACGGCTAAATGACCAGAAAATAGAGAATAAAAAACAGTACAAAGTTATAGGAACTTCTACTTTGCTTAAATCAACCTGTGGAAAATATGACAGAGTGGGACAAAGCACTGAACAAGCTCACCCTGATCAACACAGTGTATTGTGGGCAAAGTATGTCAATTACGCTGAAAACTGGGCTATCAATGCAACAACAACAATATCCTCCTATATGCCTCAACTGTTTCCAATGGAGGAGGGCACAAAGTCTACAGAACGCTTTATAGTGATATGGCACAACCAAACATGTCAATTATTGATGGAAATAAAGATAACGCAAACTACCTTCATCATGTTAAACAATTAAGTTTTCACCTGGTATGCTAAGCAAGTGAATCTGGCAGCAGTTAACACAGGTCATTACTAAATGGACACCATGCATAACTATGACGTTCCTTTTTTTAATTCAGTACAGCTAAAGTTTTGGAGGAAAAAAATATTGCAGTAAGAGACCTGTTTCAGTGTCGAGTTTCAATTTTAATTAAATTTGCTCAGGCAAATAGTCAGGGAACAAAGACAGGTGAATTGAATATGTAAATTTGGAGTAGAACGTGACGGTAAGAAAAGAGGTGGTCACGATCTGAGTTTTTGACAGCTCACCAACTGCAAATGAAACTGAGCCAATGAGACAAAAGTATGGGTTTCAACGGAGAGTTGATCAGGCCCACAGATATTGGGCTGTGTTTAAAAAGCTGCCATCAGGTGAAAGCGGCTTATTTGTACCGCAAACAGCAAACCCAGTTGGGAAAAACGGAGCTCAGTCAACATTTCATATGATAAAACACTTGACAATTACAATGGAATTGCAGAGCTAGGAGTGAATGCAACCAAATACTGTACGTGACAAAATTCACAATAATCCTGCTTTTTATAACATAGGCAATGCTTTTTATATAACACAAGACAACACGACATGTGCTTTGCCACCGACACTAGATTTACATTGATGAATACTTGTACCATCATTATTCACCATTACCGATATTGGAACAACAACTTTTATAAGAATGTTCAAGAAAAGATGGATAGTGTCGGCTGCCTGTTTTACACATGGCAATCAAATACCATAATCACTGAAGTGAAATGAAACGGTAACAACCAATGGATACAATAGTCCAATGGACAGAGTACAGTGTATAACAGACTGGGATCATTACTGCAACTCAGACAATATTCCCTGTACATTTAGTCACCTTGACAGCAGTGTTGAAAATTTACAGACAAAAAGTTAAATAAAAAAAAATACCCAAGAAAAATTTAAGTGAATTAAATTTATGATTGTTTTATATAATAAAGGTAGAAAATATGAAGGAATTCAACAACAGTCAAAATACCAATTCAGTTTCATGGCATGATATGTTATTTTTATAAACAAAGAGTACAGTACATATTATCTGTGATCCAATGTATTTTTTCAAACATCTCTGGAGAAAGAAACCTGCCTCACGGCAACTGGAATTCCAATATCAGACACAGTATCATCATGACATGAACATAGATAGCGACAAGGAATGCCCATTTTGACAAGTCTACGACCAAACAAACTACTAGTTTTTAAAAGAAATGGCAACACAAATTAAAGAGAAATTACATAGAAGTCTCATGGGTGGTATTGTGCATCCTAATTAGTGCCTTTTTAGCAAACTATGATGACCCCTAGGGATATCAATTACAATAGACTCATATAACACCAGATAAGAACAACTATCCAATATCATACTTTGATCTACAGAATGACAACATGCAAACCTTCAATCCACTCACCAAACCGCAGAACAAAATTCCCAACATCAAGTTGAAACCAAGTAAAAGACTACACTCAGCTACATCATGGCCCATTGCCTGTATAGAACATGGCTGCGGCTACACCCACACAATGCATTTGTTAGAGATTTCAATAGGACTATAATAACACTGATTTAACCTCATCATACATGAACCAACCGGACATATTCATGTAGACCCCCTCCCTCTCTCCCACACCTGCCAATTACAATAATACCTTTAACTCTGCATTTCATTTTAACTCAGACTAGAACCAAAACTTCACATTTTTTTGTTGTCATCTTCATATTTTAGTACTTGACTGCTAAAAGAAGTTACCAAACCAGTAAGATCTTTTTAACAAAGCTATTTAGTACACGTGCATTAATTCCTTGAAACAGAGTGGTCTACCTATAGTTCTTTTTATGTTTTGTAATAGCGATATTTTGACCTCTGCATGGGAAACACTTTTACATCATGCTGTGTTGTGCATCAAATTGAGGCGGTGCAATCAAAGATTATTATTTTTAGGATAGTGTGTTTTTAGATTTAATATAAAATTGGAGAAATTCAAAGGTTGTGTTTTTATTGTAAGGCTGAAATCTCATGAACTTAGTATACATGCAAGGTACTTGCTCATGTAAAATATTTGAAAGCACCTGATTTGGTGGCGATGTTATGAATATTCATCCAATTTCTCAGGTCTGCTATTAAGAAGTTAACCAGAAAATAATTGAAAAGTGGTAAAAAAAACAATTAGTTCATTTCATAGAAATTTTCACATGGTTTTCATGGTATTCTGGTATATTTAAAAAAGGTCCTGATTTAAATTGACAAACTGAGAATATACTATGTATGGTCTTTAGTACCGCTGAAAACACAAGTATTGATGTAACATTTGAAATGCATCTTTTCTTGTTAAACATATCAGCTTAAAATATTACTATTAAATATAATAACAATTCATACTGACAAAAATCACATCTTACTCTTATAAAACTGTTACCACAAATGTACAATAAATCAAATCATGTATTATACTTCAAAGAGTAAATTAAAAAAAAATATGAAATTAAGTTTTAGAAATTGATAATAAATTTGGAGTGGTATTTTCTATCTTGCTAAAAATAATTCCATGTGTATAATGTACATTTCGTTACTTAGCTAATCTGTTAAATTCGAGAGATAATCGCTTGTCAGGTGCGAAATATCGTGGCATATGGAATAGGCTTTTATTAAAACGTGCAAATCAAACTAATACCATAACAGCAGTGACATGATGCATGCTGTCATAGCAACCACATATTAGCAGTCACTGTAATGTGACAAAGCTAAAATTTTAATTACAAAACTAAGTGAGAAAGAAAAAAAATGTGTTGACCTGATTAATCAAACTCATTCCAGGACATGTACTTATTTTAAGTTAAAGCCCAGAAAATATTATTTGCGCAGTTTTCATAATTGCTGCTGGTCTATTACAAATACAACACACTGTCTTTTTTTGGGGGGGCATACAATGTTGTTGCTGTATTTTAGAGAGACAGGCCTATACTGACAATTTAACAGTCTACTATCAGCTTTTATCTATACTTATGCATACCCAATTGGACTCCTAATAAAACTGATTCCTTATCAGTAGTATCCTGTCAACACCAATTGCTGGTATAAAGTACAAACAAACTGAAATTTGAGAAAAGGCAGTTATGTGATTTAATTACCACAGATTAATTAGTGAACAAATGCAGACTCAATTTTAGAATACAATCTGGATGATTGAATTGTAATCTTCAAAATTAAAATTTGTTTAAAAGTTCCTTATCAGTTCAATATACTGCATATGAACAGGACAAAGAGTGTACAGTCAATACAACAGGGCAGAAGAAAACAATTCAATGCTAAACAGACCAAAGCAGACAATTTAAAGAAAGAATTTACAGAAAATAGCTAAAATTTTTAATTAGAATTTAAGAAAATGTTACATCTAGATGAGAGTTCAGTTTGGTCACTGTTAAAACATTTTGGCTTTTGTGTTGACCAGGAAGAGATGTAGTATTAAGTCAGGGTAAGAATGTACAGACATGAATTAACAGTCGTATTTTCACACTTCCCCTCAATGCCTTATTTATGGCCAATTCAGTGGAAAACAGATGAGTAACAAAAGATGGGAACACGCGCTCATTGTGCAACGAATGACAACATATCTACCATTCTTTTACAACTGGAAACATTGTGAATGCATTACTATGGACGTGTATGTGGCTCTTTATAGCTTTTATCCCACTGCATCAATTTTCACACTATTCAATTGTATGCTTTCTTTTATGTTACTTGAATTTTTTTATCACTTAAAAGCTTGTGTTTGCTTTTTACATGGCTTTAGATTTCTAGCCTCGACTACCCCCGCTGTCAAAACAGACCTACTCAATGCTACTGAGCATCCAAACTAAATATTAATAGCTTAGCCATTTTTATTTAAAAACTAAAAACTAAACCAAGTTGTTGTATCTGTAGTTGTAGGAAACTTGACAGTAATGATTTGTGACAAGTAGAATAAGTGATAGCTTAGAAGTTGCTTACATTTACGTTATGATCGTTTTAAAGATATGTCATAATGTCTAGTTTTGGAATCATCTAACCGCTATTGGTTTCACATATCTATAATTGGCACATGAGGATCAAAAATAAAATCTCAATTTAAAAAAAAAATTGCTTTTATGAATATGGTCTAATTTTGAATAAATGAGGTTTATTATTTGACTGTTAGGCATAAGATATTAGTCTGTCTTCTGATAGATTAGTCTGGGGTAGTGCAAAGCTGTCTTGAAGCTCCGATAACCACACTCCAACCACAAATAGAACATACTCAGATTACAGCTACAAATGTCTCCCTGAACAGAAATACAGCAGCAAAGTTTAGGGACTGACACAATGCAAGATAGTGTTTGGGCTGATCATGAGAGTCATTGTAAAGGGGCGCCTTGGAATCCACTCTGTAACCAGGTGCAGTGAAGGCAGTGTATAAGAGCCGAACTTGAAATGTATACTTTTATTAGTTTTCTCCATCACTAAATGAAGATGTTGGGTACGGTACTTACAATTGCCTCAGGTTCACTAGGCCATCAAAGGCATCATGTGGCAACGACTGGATGTAATTTGATTGTAGATCCCTGCAAAGGTAACAATAATGAAAATCATTGATCTGCATTTAAATATTATGAAAATACAAATTGTGATCATCAAAATTTAACTATGTGTTCACCTTGTACTATCCATTTTGGTAGGTAACATTGAAAGCATTCCAATTCGAAGTTGGAGGTAAAACTGAACAATTCAACTTTATGAGCAGAAGTTAACACCAGCGTATTGATAATGGTGCGAAATATTAATTAAACTTCAATAACCCAAACAATGTGGCTCTATTGAAGAAAGCTCTAATTATTT
This sequence comes from Saccoglossus kowalevskii, assembly GCF_978046115.1. Classification (NCBI taxonomy): domain Eukaryota; kingdom Metazoa; phylum Hemichordata; class Enteropneusta; family Harrimaniidae; genus Saccoglossus; species Saccoglossus kowalevskii. The sequence goes on along the minus strand of NC_140643.1, from coordinate 32,268,692 downwards.
CAGAGGTGACGATCGCATTCATTTTACGCATACCACGACCCCGGAAGACGATTCATACGTGATGACACTTTGAACAGTTTTTTCAATCAAGTCGTAAAATAAGGTAGAAATATGACAGAAACCGACAAAAGGTGAGACTTGCTACGGAAATGAGATGGGCGACAAAGACGGTTCAGGCTTTTTCCGCCAACGAGCGCTCATTTCCCGTTGAAGGAGATCTACTGTGAGGCGCTGGTCTGATCGACCCTAGGAAAGAATGACGAAAAGTTTGCTAAGCCACTACGCAGTGTTTTCGTACATTGTTACCCACTAATAGAAACAAGTGTACGTGTATATTCATGAAATAGAGCCACACATCAGAATTCCGAGACAAAATGTAGAATTGCGACCGTGGTCATTAATGGATTGAACTGTCAAGGTCCCTTTGTAAGGCAATGGTAGTAAACATGGGCAACCATACTCGACTGATTAATATGCAAACTCTACAATAACACCGAAAACTGTCACTGAGATCTCGCAATCTGAAATGCCGAAACACAAACTAAGTTGAATTTTATACACGTAGATATACTGCAAGTTGACAGTTATAGACAATTCAAGTGACCCGGTACGGGAAATGCCTTAATTATTTGAATGAAATGCCGTAAGTTTCGGCGATTGTCGAACGGCGATGGTGAATCATTTAGACTGAGTACACACGTACACTACACTACATAGGCAGATCGATTGACCTGGTAACTTACAGAAATTCTGTCCATGTAGGAATCTCTTTGGGCATTTCAGTCAGATGCTTGTTACTGCAGTCCACCAATGGACCAAGACAGGAACAGTTCGATGGACACATACTTCGCTGAGCATTACATCCAGGACACAGAACCACCCCAGAAATAACAAAAGCCGCATAGAAATATAACAACACCGCCGCCATGTTTGTTTCAGCAAGCCAAGCTGGCTGTAGCGGGGCTAAACTCTGTCACTCTGCTGATCGTGTCCTCTTTACGGCTGTAAAATCCAAAAAAACAGACATTTTGAAATGTCAGCCTAACAGCGACTCGCTCTCGTTGTTCGCCTCATTCACTATCGCGGATCATAGCCTGCGTAAGAATAATCACAACTGTCTCTGCTTTTCTTTGCACACGAAATGTGAACCTCACCACCCACGTTTTCATACAGCATAAATTCCAAAGCCAATGATCGACGCTGATTGGTCAATTTTGGAAGCACGTGACAGCGATCTGTAAATAGTAGGCAACCAATAGAGCCTGCCGCAAAATACAATATTGATGCAAAAACTAAAAATATTATCGTCGGAAATCGTAGACTTTATGCCAATTTTCATTATTATATGTTTTGAAGGATCTTTCACTAAAAGTTGTGTACACTTTGAGAGTTATAGCGAGATTGTGTTTATGTTTCTTCAAGAATCACATATACTAAGTCAAAATCATTGAACTTCTACGATTACTGTATTTTGTTTCGTACAATTATTAGTATATTTTATCTGTTCGAAAGAAATTGATAAAAACGGCAAAAAAAAGACTAACTGGGGATACTTGAAACCGCCAACTGCTTGAATGCAAATGAAGATTGACAGCCACCAGGTGTCCGGTTTCATTTCTTCGCCCTTTGAGTGACGTCACTTGACTTTGTTGGGCGATAATAGATGTTGAAAATGGGCAATTAGAGAGTTTGACACATGATTTAGATATACACTTTTCTTTAGACAAGTGGTACCAAATAGCCACATTTTACATAGAGAACATTTGAACTCTGCTACATCAAGACCCGTGCATATTGACCTCCCCAATTTTATCAACAATGCCATTGTGAAATTGCCCAAACTCATCGACAGCGAATTTTCATCGAAGAACGTGACGTGAATGTGAATCTATGGATACCTAGTCTCTAACATGTCAAATGATTGGAATATCCCAGTATATTGAACAACAGGAAAACGTAGCTAACACTCACATCAGAGTTTAATGAACCTGAACCCAAGCCCCACTCTCGTTGTCAATATCAGAAGCCCTCAGCCGATCATTAATATTTCGCTCCATCGCAAAGATATCTATTAATTCATCAATAATGTTTGCGAGGTGGTCAACTATTATGGATTGAAAGCTACACAACTGTTTAAAAATCATAAAATGGGTGAATATGTTGAGTAATATCGATTAGGCGAACTGGAGTTGCTCACACATATCATATATCAGTAACCATGATATTCAAAATAAATATTCCTATCAATAGACTCGTGTTTACATGTGTTGAGAACCCAATAAATTTGAGCGGCTTGTAACCAATAAACTTTGCATACTTTTACATGAGAATAGTTTTTTTTAAAGTGGTTCTGTTTTACTACTGTAAACTTTAATTTTATTTTAGCTGGAATTAATGTTCGCTGAAAAGACATTTTGGATGTTTTGTATGAATTTAATTTTATTGATTTTTGACAAGTTGAATGTAAAATATAGGAAAAAGGGTATGCTCGCTGGTATTTATTTTCACTAAATCATTCCTTCATCGAAATTAATTCAAAGCGAAAATAAAGTATTTTACAGTATGTGATTATTTCTGCTATGCATTTGGTACACAGATGAGCTGTTATCCAAGTTAATTACTCGGAACCATATACTAGTACATAATATACGTGTGTGTGTTTCTCGATGCAACGATGTCACACAGCAAAAGGTTTTTTATTATACGCCAATTGCAGATTTTTAGGGTTTGATGCGCCAAGATTGGTTTATTGGTCGACATCTGACCTTTATTCTTTTACAATAGGGTTTCATCTTATCCACCGTGACGAACGAGTACGAAAACCGAAAAGTTTTAAATAATTATTTGAAACTGATTATATTATTTGACAGTGTGTTGCATGAATCAGTTGGAATCCAGAGGGGATTTTTTTTTTCAAAATAACCTCCAGCCACAATGCATGATAGTATATTATACGTAATCAGTTGTTAAAACAAAAATATATCAAGTCAAAGTAAATTCTAATATCATACATGGAGCATGCAACTCTGGACTTTAAACTCCCCGTAGATGGTATACACAATTTTGTTTAATCATAAGGTCATTTCAAATTTCATCATTTATAAATCAATACATCAGTAGGTATATTCGAACTGCGTATATACAGTTATTTTTGTAATTGCCGAACGCAATTGTCCTCTGTTTGCACATGATTATTCTTACAATAATTTTGAACGAAATATATCCCTCAAATATGGCAAAAACTGGGGTGGCGGCAAATTGATAAAAAAAAAGTAATTGAATCAAAAATGTTATTTAAAATAACACTTTGAGTGCAGATCGACATAATCTACGGCACATGGCGCTAAGTATGTTAAATCCTCAATTATAACACTCAAGCCATTTATTCATTGTAACCATTTGTATTTAGAGAAGAAAAAGGAAAACATTTTTTTTTAATTCATAAATGACATATGTCAATGTTCCCCTAATCGTGTTTTTGCGAAGAGAAGATTTAGTTTGTTGCAGACACGGGCGTATAAAGCGCTGTTGACGCTACCATATGAGGTCACCACGAAGTGTGATCATCGCGTGCTCAACAATTTACGGGTTACAGTATTTAGCGTGTTAGAATATATTCCCACGCGATGTCACAAATTTATTCACTCCACATCACATTTTGTTCAACAAATTAAAGATTATAAAGTCAGCTCCGATTTACTTATCATGACATTCGCTTGAGATGGTAATTGTAATGTGTAGTACGGAAGGCGTTTCCTGCGATTGATCTTAATGCGACCAAAAGGTGAAGTGACGTTCAATTCTTATTCTATCCGCGCTTTCGAAATAACGATAATAGTAAATACCCAGAAACACACTTTGAGGAATCACCCACAAGCAAAATATAAAATTGGTAGGGCTTGCAACGAAGTCTCAACGTTTAAAATAAGACCGAAAAATTATATTTATATATCTGGTATTGAAAAATAGCCATATTTGGTAAAATTGTTCGTACAACTTTCATTATAAGATCAGAGGATGTAAAAGCTTATCTGCGATCAAGTGTATGTGCTACGTATTTTCTGAAAGTTAAATCGACTGGAAAGAAGTCTGTACGAAGTCAGTGAATGTGTAATGCCCAATACAGCTTTGTAATACGATTCGTTGCCTGTACTCCGACAGACTACTGTGTAGGAAATTGTCACAGCCGTTGTCGTCGCCTATAAACTTTGATCGCTTTGAATCGATAGCAATTTAGATACGTGCACGCAATCTGTCCCTATTGCTACTGAATTCACGTTACGTGAACCTGTTGCGTGTTGAGTACCAAGACAATCAAGTTGGCAGAACGTGTTTCGATATGCCCGTTGACAAATTAAGCACCGAAGTTTAAATTTCCCCGGGGAACATCAAATAATACAGTTAGATATAACAGAGGCGATGGTCGATATCTATATAATTTATTATATGCGTGACATTACGATTACGTATTTAATTATATAAAAGTATAATTGTTGGTACGTTCTGACTTCGTTTTACGCTCTGAAATGAACTAATTTAGTTGATAGTGAACACAAACGGAAGCCATTGAAAATGTCGACAGTTGTGCATTTCAGTGGTCAGAGTTCAAACTTATTCACATCTATCATGTGTTAAAGTAAGGCTATAATAAAGACGAATACGTCGCGAATGCCTGTAACACCATGCTAAGTTTCTAACGAGTCCAATCGCTAGCCTGCAGATGGTCAACAGACTGTGCAAATAATGGGTCCCTCCCAACGTCCTCTCGTATTTCCACCAATGCCAAGGGTTAGAATCTAGTGTTTTATCATGATCCCAAGAGAAATATTAAGAAAGAAAAGATGCCAACTACGATTAAGCAAATCGGGCATTCTCAGGTGATTTTATTTTCACACCGTTGTGTTGTCTTTTTGAATGGAAATCACCGTCTATTGATAACACGCAGATGGCCTTCCCATATACAACCGACTCCGTCGGCCTCACAACATCCCATGGGACTGTATTTAAAGGCTTCATTGCGCCACGACTGTCTAATATCAGATTGTTAACATATCCTATACGGGCCCGGTGTTACTACTATACCTGATTATCGCCACTGTATATAGGTATACTTCGTTCCAGCAGTACTTATTGGTAGAAGTCCGAAAAGACCGCAGACATCGTGGTGGCATACAACGCAATCGCGATACTGACGCACGTTCGGTTTATCCACACGTTTGCTTCCCCGTAACAACTGATACGCCGACTGACACCTGTGCAATTACAACCCGTCACCCTTCCCAATAGGTTGTTATCAGCACACTGATCGTACGTGTATCAAGACTTTAAAGCAACACTACATCGATCCACACCAGTGTACAGATGTGAGTGAGTGCTTTTTAGCACACAACTATAGCAGTCTTGTAAACTCTCCACAAAGGGACAGTGCTGAAAGCGAGTCCGCCGCGAATCAAAGCGCCTTATCGCTCAATGTCGCCGATGGTCCCACAGATGGAAGTGTAAATAACGCTGTATTGAATTTTTGTACTCGATAGGCTCAAACAAACAAATCCATTTGTCATTGTCCAATTTTGAACTCAGAGGTGTGAAGAAATCTGTTTAGATATTATAATCAAATTTCCCAAACAATCACATAACGGTCACCTACCTTAATCGCATTAGGTAATGTTCTCGAGTTGAAAATTTAAAACACGTACATATTAATCTGAACGTAACTAGAAATGAAGTCCAACGGTACAAAGAAGTCCGGTGCCCATAATGACGATCATGATAGGACGTTAGAACAAACTGCCGATAACTGCTAGCTTCCGTTCTCAATTGAAACCAATAAAAACTTTGCACCCCGCTTTCAGGCGGCTCTCAATCACTGATTAGCGCATTTCGTATGCCCATAAATCGCTACGATTGGTCGAGAGGCCATCGTGAGTAAATACCGACTTTAGATTTTGATATGGCGAGTTGGATTGGTGATTGCTTGCAATATCAGGGTAAATAATTTATTTATTTATGTATAGGTATGTCTTATATTAGGGGCTGCGATACGTGGTGCACAATGGTATAGGTTGGTTGTGTAAGTTGCCCATTCTAATCTATTTCAATACCCCATTCAAATTCTGCATGTATACCCTTTAATGAATATATTGGTGTGAATTCTTTTATCCAATTGGGCGTACAGGCTGTGACCACCTTCCCGCCAAACTACCTATAAATACAATAAACATCAGACAATACGAAGATTTAGCGGAGAAAGCTCTTTTCACCGAGGGATGAATATCTGCTCAATGGTTCTTTGATTAGCAAGCCCACTATGTATCTTTCGTGCATAAACAACTTTCAAGGAATAAGCCATTTCTCTTTAACTTTTCTCTACAAAATATCATTGTTGGGCTCATTTCGATTATAGATAACAATCGAGTGAGACGTATGGTCATATCCGTTGAGTAATTTCGTCGTAACTCTCTATTTTGCGCTGGGACGAGGGAGCAGAATGCGAGGAACGCGACAACCACACTCTCGGTGGCTACCAATTAACGACGGGTTAATCGAAAGTGACAAATACTCGCTCATTAAAGTATCAGTATAACCACTGACACGCACGGCCCAACGCAGAATATGGTTAGAACGGTGAAACAGTTAGGATAAGTTTGGACGACATCACCAACTACTGATCTCAACAACAGAACCAAAATCAATAAAAATGCTGGGTCGTGTGGTGCGTGACCATTTTCCCGGTCGTACAAAAAACTATGCACACCTCTTGGCAACGAAGGGAACAAGCCCGATTAAAGATGGTCGCAAATGCCGCAATAAAAGCCATTGGTCTGGCACCACCAGCTGTTTATTAGCTACAAACTTTCTGAACTCCAATTTTCACAAGAACCTGTCACATCCCCTTCGGATTCATCTCCCGAGGGAACAGCGAACTTAACCCGTCGACATGCTCGTCAGCTGATTGTAGCGTATACTGACAGAGTTGCAATGTGCTAACGGGGCGACTGAGTCGGCATAAGGCTACGACCCACCATTTATATGCCCCAGGGCGCACCAAACTGCAAGTTCTTAAAAGAAACCAATAATTAATTAATTATACTAGCATTTATCGCAGGCAATGCTTGTCAGCTGAATGAATTGATGGGATTACGGCTACGAATAGATTCCATAGAAAGAAGATTGGGTGATATTGGCACGGAAGGGGACAAAGAAAGACATTGGGAGGGGAAAATAGTCCTTTCAATGCGGTACCATTTTATTCACACTCTTTCTATTGTATTTTCAAACTGCCTATTCAGTTTTCACACTTCCAGCTCTAATTCACTGAAGACTGCAAATGCGCACATTTCACATTGGGCTCTGGCCACTCCCCAATCACACCCAAGGCCATATGTTTGAAAGGGGCAAGATAATCGACCTGCAGCCCCTAAATCTTTGCCAAACCGTATCCACGTATCTAACGGCATGTCTTCTAGAAATCTATTATACTCGATATAGTGTTCACTCAGTGGTAGCAATTTGGCAATACATATTACAAGGTATCAACTATCACAGTATCAATATGTAAACAATTTTACCATGTTTTATAACTCATCACGGTTAAGCCCTTCGACCAATTACATATTAGGTGCATAACACCTGGCATCCTAACTGAGATTTTACTTTCTGAAGACAGGACAGAAAAGTGGACATACTCGTAAAATAGCAACACAGAATGTCGACCGTGTGACGCATATAGTAAACGTACTACGTAGACGAGATATAACAACGTAGAGCATCAATGTCATAGTGATACAGCGAGCGTTCTCCGTTGAAATTGAAGAGGCTGTCCCAACAGACAGGCTACATGTCTCTTGGGAATATGACGTGTTTGTTCATTAAGTCGATGTTACATAGTGATGGCATGGTGTACGGTCTCAGAGGCTCATAACGCACCGTATACAAATTAGATGAACGGAGATTAGAGAAGTTAACTAATGAAAGATGGCAGGGAGCCCGACTGAGATGATGACAGTATAAAATGTAAAGGTCAAATATTATTAGCCAACACAGGCTTATCATCACACGGTGGAGCCGTGGAGCATCAAAGGTTCCGGTAACACAGGCCCCAACCAGGACATACCAATCATTGCTTATCCCATTTACACATTCTAAGCCTTCTTTCTGTAACGATCGTTTAAAATACATGCAGACGCTATTCCAATTTTCACAAGTTCAATTCAGTGTAATAATATACGTGTACTGCATACGCATATTCATGATCGACATTTGCTATATTTCCAACGCGAAATATTAAATATTACACAAAATATAATAACAAATCAAACACGCGAATGAAATACAAAATAAAAATTGGTTCCCTTAAAATGTTGAAAATTATAAATCTGCCAGGAAACGTCATTGAATAATTCGAAGACATCGAGTTATTATACAACGCAGTCAACTGGAACATTGTCGAAGTAACGCTCCTCGATGTCCGCAAGCAAAAAAAAAATAAGATGCTTATACAAATTAATGAAAATGGTGACAAATATGATTCCGAACCAGATAACTTACCTTAAGAAACCAAAAACACAAAGTAGGTCTGTGAGCGGTGAAACTTGTCCTCGTTACAAGCAGTCGTAAAAATATATGGCAAACATAGAGAGAGAAAATAAAGACGACATGTCCTGGTCAGAGGCAGGTTTGTTGTGACGTGGGGGACTGGGGTAAACCTCCGAGGAAGCCAACACGATTATCTGTGCTACGGGTCTCAAGACGTAGGTTCAAATGTTATGATTGACTGTTAGAACGATGTAGCAAATTCCTCGATTGAATTTGATCCACCAATCGTGGTGTGTGGATTGATTGATGGTCGGGATAATTTGTCCGCTGATACCAATTTAAAGGTGAGCAATAAACAACCCAATTACCAGAAATCAGCCGTCGACCATTCAATTAAGGCTTTGGCACTAATTGTCTGTGCCATGGAAGCATCCCACCAAGTAAAGTCAGGTAAAGTCACACATCAACCACACAACCTTACTAATAAGGAACACATTTGTGTGGACGATAGCAAGATCCAAAAGACCACTCTGTCAAATGCAGTGGTGCGGATCAAGCCCGATTGTGCTACATTGTTTACTACCGCCTGTTAAGAACATACATTTCAAAAGCTAGTTGTGGTGTCTAAATAAAAAAAAGTGGGCTGGCCTAGTCATGTCCTATGCGAATTCAGTCATCCATGAAGCTAGGTATATTAATTTGTAAACCGCCCTCCTCGATTTTTTTCCATAGACCCATCCCGATAGTGGGACGTCCCATCCTATATAATCCAGTTAAAATGGACCTTTCCAATGGTAATAGGAGAACGAGAAAGTTGAGTGATGCCACATAGCACCCAATCCCACAGAGTTGAATTTATTGATAGCAAATAAGTACAAGATTCTCATGGCCAAAATAAACGTATGTTCCAACATATCGTTTGCACTGAAAACTTGTCAAATACCCCAGGCAGCCGACGAACAATGCCAATTGGAACAAAAAAAAAACAAAAAACGATAGTGTCTCAATTTTCCAAGTGATAGGATAAAAAAGAAAACAATTGTATTGCAGTGGTCCTCTAGGGATTTCTCCTGACTAGCATGTCCACTGACCATGCCATTATAAATATCTATACCAATATATACATCTAAAAACGTTTCTGTACAACTAGTATACTCATAATCAGATTGAAAAAAAGAAACGTAATATGCTTTATTTTGTTTCACACAGTTGTTAACAAGAGGAAGCTGGAATCAGCGGAAAGTTGTGCCCAAAAGGCAGAATACCGCTGGTATTTTAATCACATACGTGAAAAAAAGGGAAACCAAAGAAGCCTGTGCCGTAACATCACACGCTTGGTAAGATTTCAATCCGAGGTAGGAGACGGGGGAAATGAGTAACACGTGCAGGCCATATAACGCTACAGCACAAGTATTCGTTCAGTGGTGTAACCTTCCAACGAAATAGAAAGACGAAAACTGCCTTGCCAATGAATCGAGTATAACAATAAAAATGAAATAATTAAATTATTAATAAATGCACAATTTAGATAACACGAAAATAATTTAAAAATTGTCATTTTTCCACAATTTTTAGAAAGTGCATTCTTAGTTGACGAAGGTTAACACGTGACGAATGTGAGAGTATCTATCAATACATATTGTAAGCGATTGGCTTGAAATGAAGCGTTTGATATTTTATTAATCATCTATACCGTTAGAAATCTTAAACTATTTGTTCGTGGTTACCCGTAGCGATCTGCTAAGTAGCCGTTGAAGGCCGGTGTCAACAAGCTAATACTTACCCTTCAAGGGTTAGGCCAGTGACATCACTCAGAATGCTTTTAATTGTTTTAATCATATTACTGAAAAAATACAAATAAATATTCCGGTCATAGTATCGTTCACCGAACAGGCAATCGTGATATTCATTGATTTGTTATACAAATCATGTTTCTACGTTTTCAAGTTGTTAAGTTACATATCTACCATATACGTACTATAATATTTGGTAAGACCTACAACGTTGTATGCCAATTCTTATTGCATAAACCATATTGCTAATCACAGATTCTGAAGGTTATATTTTATGAAGAATACAGTGCTACAGTATGTAGCATTTTTTTTCTTCTGTAAATCTGCGAAACCCAGATAAACTAAAATAAAACATAAATCAACGACATGGTGTCGAAAACGCATGGGAACCACATAGAATGTTATCTCAAAGTTTATCCAGGGCGACGTAATCCTGCCCAGACGCGGAAATTAAGTCTTGTCTGCCAAGTGGAAAATTGCTTTAAGATGCGAGCAAATAAGCGATGCATGCAAATGAGTGTATACCGGTAAAACTGCCGGGTGATTCAACTATGGTGGTCGTTGGGATGTACCGAATATTAATGGATTTACGAGGACAAACTCCACAGGTAGAACAGAGGGTTTGAACACCTCATGTGAATAAAGTTAGGGACAACTATCCTAATTGATGTATCAATCTAGATCAACATATTTGTGTTTCCATGGTAATGTGTTTATTTTCAACACATGGTATGCTCTGGCTGCTACCCAAGTATTCGATAACCCTGTCCTCACGTAATACAGTAAATCATGATAAATACGTTGTCTAAAACTCACAGTCCGAACCGAATTTTGAATTTCTAGCTTGTGGTTATCATTTGTCAAAGGAAAATAAATCCAAATGTGCAGCCCCGATTACGAGATAATAAATAATGATCCAAATACGATATATTGCGAATACGAAAGTGATTTGTAAACAATTCAAAACGTTATACTATTTCTGAAAAGTATGAACCTAAAAACAAACTGCTTAATACATGTGAGCCTATAGACACGAGTTTGTGCAACGTACTGATATATTTGTGAACTCTTAATATCGTTATTGAACACTAAAACGATCTTTTAATTTTTCAAGGCTACTCAATCAATCCGTCTATGAGGCTGCCAATACTGTTAACGGATTGTATCTTGGTCAATACAATACTACTACTATATAGCTTCATCTAGAGCCCATTTATATTAACTTGTATTTTTAGATTGATTATAATTTTAGTTCAGTTTAAAGGTTTGTAAACGAGTACAAATGCATTGCATATCCCTGTGCGTGTGTGGCTACAACTGCTGAAATAGCCATCGATTACTCTACGTTCCGCACACACTCGTGTCAATTCACCGATTCGTCGCCGATTTGGAGTTTTCACTCTGTAACCGCATTGTAGTCCGTTCAAACTAAGTACAGAACATGTGTGAAGTGACGTACTTGGAGAGAGAATGTACATACACACAGATTGTACAGCTGAGTGTGGGTAAACGTGTTGAGGATTGACATTTTTTCAACTCTTTCAAGTTGCCAATGTATCCCCGCACTAAAGTGGTGCCCACATGCAACGATTTTCTCGTACCGTTCAGGTACAATGTGTGTTTACGTGGTGTTTACATTGAACTAAGTTTCGACGGAATTCCAATTGAAAAATATCTTCTCGCCATCCGGTACATTATTCGATATGTACCAAGATGAAGATTAGACTCTAAATCAAAATCGAATCAAATTATTCTCACCAATTTGTTTTTTCAAATCTTGAAGGTGGTGTGATTGGTGGCAATATGGGTAATGAAAAACAACATAGAAACCGACATCCATTGGTTGTTATAGTAATGCGAGACGGTGAGGAGTGATGATGGGTATCAGATGTGACATGAATGAGTAAGACCTGGTCACAAGTCACACAACTGAAATCAACAAGTGTTAACGCTTGGTGAATTCCATGGAGTACGGGGTGGGCTATACATGCCACACTTACGGCGTCATTACCAATTTTCGTCAAGCCAATTTTTCTAAACATTGCCTTACAATATGTACAGGGGGAATCAATTAATAGTTGCAAGGATTAGTACCGGTTCTACTTTACCAATTACCCACACAACACTTCATCTGAAGAATTTCCACGTGTTTTATTAGTTGACCTCTCTTCAGTTGCTCCCTCCTATCACGGACGACAAACAAGATAGTCTGACTCGGGTCGAAATACTACTGACAATAAGAGCGTATAGTTTGTACTGCCCTAACACCTAGCACAATAACAGAGATTTGCAAGTCGTAAACATGCACACAGGCGATCTCACCCACCCATTTGGCAATGCATTGATGTACATGCATTTACGAGTAAATGAGGCCACAACACATCCATAGACATTTTCCCACTTTAATAAAAAGCCGAGCTTTGCCAACGTAAATTGGTGCACCGGCTGAAGAAAGAACTCATTGATATTGGTGTGAAGTTATCTGGCAGATTTATCTACGGATTAGGGGTAAACCATTTAATTTACAGGTGGGTTTGTTGGAAGCTTTTTTTTTTAAAAAAAAGATTAAATGTAAAGCATAGACAAGAAGAGAACATTTTCCAAATCCTGTAAGAAAATACGCGATATAGCTGGCCAATGCAACTTATACAATGTTAGCAAATATATATTGAAAATAAAGATCACGGACTCCACACGAACGAAATCAGAACATAACTCACCTTACTTTGCAATGTACACTATCTAAATGTTAAGACTATCAGTGGGTACTTGATCGGTGACCCTGTATCTGCTGTTGGAATAGCAACATGTGTTAAGCAATAAATATCACCTCCTATCGTTGTGTTAATGACACACCTGGTGAAACATTAATAAGTCTCAACATGGCCCATGTGGCATCACAATTTGATAAATAAATTTTAAAATAAACCCATTAATATATAACATGTCAGCCTAATTGACAGGGACACTTTTGGGGGAACTGCTCAAGTTGAATTCCCCTTAACAAGCAAATTGCAGGTGATTTAGTTTAATTCCAAATTCTTGTTTTAAATCAAGTGAAGTATGGCTGTTGAACTTTTGACAGGTAGTACACTTTAAACATCTTTGGTGATTTACGTGCTTAGCTTACCAAATGGCCCCTCCAGAGTCGAAACCATTGATTGTCCAATAAAACCGCTTTTGGACTTTCTTTCATGCTGTCATGGGCAATTTGCAGCAGCAAATACAAGAAAGGAGCTCCAGTGATCAAAGACGGTTATGACTTGTGCAAGAACAATCAAAACAAGGACCATTTAAGACATTTGGTTCCGAGCCATGTAATCAACTTACCTACCAATAAACACTCGATTCTAATATAACGGCACACACAGACAGCATTCTCAAAATGTTGGGGCAAACTATTAAACAGTATCCTACTCTCTTTCATTGATTGATTTCGAGATCTCTAGTTTGTCCCTATTGCCATATGCTTCAGTTCTACTTGCGATTGAGATTGTTCATATTTACATGGCATGGCCAATCTACTTCAAAACAGTACCTATCTCTACCACACTATCAAGTGCCTAGTTTTCTTTGCTGATCTAACAGATACCAGAGTGACGAGGCGAACACCTGAAAACTACTGACTCTAACGCCTTGCTTTAAACACTCACAAAGCCCACCATGCATCGGTGACTTTCAAAAGACAGAGTTGCAAGATTCAACTCCTCCCACGGACGTCTAATATCACCCCTTGTAACGTGCCACTGCTGTGCGGACATACAAGTGGACAGTTTACGATGGCCAAAATTACATAATACTACACCTAAAGTTAAATCCTCCAGCAATGAGTTAAGCTTGCTACAAAATCGATTAAAACAAGAATTTCAGAACAATCTTCAAACAGAGAATCGTACCTGTGAGCGTAATGGATAATAGTGTTGTAGTATTTGTATTGGTGAAGTCCTGCGGAAACCAAAGGCTAAGTTACATATATGAACACCTGGCCCTTTGTAGCGCAATAAGAGACTGATAAAACTGTGGAAAAATATAATGCGTGGGTAAAACTTGTTAAGGGGATATGATTTTGTGGTGGGGGCAACGGGCGTATATACGCATTCAATGACAGTTGTGTAACAGAAGGCCGACACGTATTAACTGAACTATTAATGCTGCACTTAGAAGATAACTGAATTTGAAAAATGCCTCAACATGAAGTGTGCATTTTTCTCGCTTAGTTACATCATTACACCATCTGCCTCCCATCATGCCTCTTATTTGAAACATAAAAGAACGAATTATACTGCTGCCAGTTTCGTAACCATGGTAACTTAAACACTGACATTATTTTTGAGACAGGCTATTTTGCTCTCAATTAAGAGCTGGCAACAAATAAACATTTCAAAATCCTGTAATAAATAGAAGAGTTTAAATACCCTGACATTTTCTTCACAGAATATTATATCCACGACTTTCAAAGCATTGTCTCAGTTTACAGTACCATCAAACAAAAAAGCTACCAGTCGAAATAGCACCGTTTTAAGGACCACCCACCATTGTTCAACATATCAAAATAAAATGAAACAATGTCAATCTTGATATTTCATAAAATGAACATGTGGTATTTTCATTATAAACAATATGGCATGAGAGGAAATTGAAAATTAGTTTAGACTAATAATTGTTTCTTCAGCAAATCAAGGACCCTGGCGAATAGCATCTATGAGCAAATCCATGAACAGATCCAAGAAATATGAAAAAATTGATACTTTTATACTACTAATAATAATCATCTAGATATCAAACATCAAACCAACAAACATTTCAATTGAAAAAATAAAAAATATGAAGTTTTGATCCCAATTCAAATACCGTCACAAGGAAACAAATTCATGAATAAATTCGGGTCATGGCATCTACAGACAATCAAAGTAATTAAAAGGGCAGTTTGGAAGAAGATGTCAAAAAAGAAAACACCAGATAATGTGACAAATGCACAAATGAGAATGGGGTCATCACATTGCAACAAATATCTGAATACCAATGTTGTAAAAGAAGTGTAATTATGAAAAGTTGGCAGCCAGACAGATGAGGGACAATCATAATCTCTGCATCAGCTGACATCACAGCTAAACAAATTTAATCTGATTACAAAAACATTGTGCAGAGTTTGGCTACTGAAAGTAGAAGCAATAATCTCTGGACAAAAAGACTGACCACATTTCAATGACATTTAGAACTTGTTTATATCATCTTCTACTGAGAACACGAATGTCATGAAAACAATATTGTCATTCCTTCTTGGGAATCTGCTGAAATAGTTACGTTGCAGTGCTTACGTAAAAAGTTTCATTCACTGGCTTGACATGGTAGACACACATACATGGTCTTTTCAAACAAACATAAACAAAATCACAGTCCCTCTATAGAGAGACTGTGACAAAATCAATCAAATAATCTTCAAAGAGTAGTTCAATATCTTTATGACGCTGGGGGGGGGGGGGGCTAATTCCAGGTAATATAATGAACAAAATGTAAACTCTGGTGAGTTAAAAATGTCAGGGCCAATTGAAAACATACTTTCAACACCCTATAACTTATACTTCTGTCATGTCATGAGACAAGAAACAAACCACAAAATCATTGCATGGATACATAAAAATGAAAATACTTGAGCACATTAAATATAAACACATCTGCATCTGCAAATCATCTCCTTATAACTATGTGATAAAAAACCAACTGCATCAGACTGTCCAATAAATCCTTTATTACCTACACCAAGCATTGATACTCTTACATCATAACTTTTCAATATATCATCTGTCATTCTGAAAAACAATATTTACAGATTGTTAAAATATAATGCCATCATTAAATTTGTTTAAAATGCAAGATTTTTCTTCAGCTAGATACACACACCTTTAAATGAAAACAGATTTGGTTTCTATTTTTAGTAGTCTGGCATTATAGAAAAATGAATGTAGAGCAATTTCCGTTTGAATGGGAATAATATAAATCAATGCAAGCAGTGTGAGTTTCAGCTTTTAATCTCAATATACTATAACAATACAAAATTAATAAAACTCATACAGTAGACCTGTATAAATATGATATTTAATGTGTTGAGCTGTGTCTGTGATGTGATGGCTAACACTTACTATGTACTGTAAAAACCTCATTTTTTGCTTGGAATTAATTTTCGCTATTCTCGCTAGTGGAAAGATTCTCCGAAAACAAATCCAGCGAATATACCTTCTTTCCTATATTTTACATTCAACTTGTCAAAAATCAGTGAAAATAAATTCCATACAAAACACCCAATGTCTTTTCAGTGAAAATTTATTCCAGCTAAAATAAAGTATTTTATAGTATATACTGTATTTACTTTATTAGTAGTGGATGCACTTATTTTCATGATAGAAGTGCATCTATGGTCATTCATATACAGAACACAGTAAATGTAATTGTGCTTCTACTTGGAATGTGTCAATAATATACCAAATACAAAATATGTTATGCTATAAAAAGCTGATTTTTTGCATTAAGCATTGATGCAGTTTGTAGGGCCAAGAATAAATGATAAACTCTTAAAATAGATAGTTACATTACGTTTTTCATAATACTTTCATCAATTTTAAACTAACTTTTTCTTTATTTTGTCATAAAAGACCATAAGCTACTTAACTTCATTAATACAGATTAATACCGTTAAATATATGGACCTACAGAAAAATGCTTAAAAACACAATGAACAACAGATGTTACATAATAACAAATATTTCACTGTACACATATTTATTTGACATACAATGTGACAATTTATCTTTTTTCATAGATATTGATTTGGTAATTCCAATCCTATGATTATGATACCATACAAAATTACAGATATGTTGTTTTATTCAAACTAAACATTCCACAATGACATATGTATGGCTTATATATATATTTTAATACAATGAACTTTACTCTGCAATAATTACTTTCTTGTCTACAAAAATTTGACATTTATTTAGTTTTTGTTGTTGAAAAGTGTATAATAAATTCATATCAATTTTTGCTACTGCAATTCTCATTTTTCATTAAAATCTGCACTAATCTTGAGTAAACAATTAAAAAGAATTGCCAAATATCTTTACTACCGGTATATTATGTCTATTATGCGAGGATTTTTTTGTACACTATTATATGTATTGAACCGTTCAACATCATCATTGTTCCACTTTCACAAATTTGTGTTTTTTTTGGTGAAAGCTGACAAAAATACACATTGATTTTGAAATTACATGCGCTATCTTTGAGTGTCATAATTTTCGCGCCCAAGTTTTGGTGAAACATTTTGCCTGCTTCTAAGCATTTTTCAATTATTTCGTTTCGTTTCGTCATTTTAAACCAAATGGACATAATTTTCTAATAGCTCAACGAGTTAAACAATCAAAGTGGGGGAGTCGTCACCTGCGCATACGTCAGATGCCCATAGCGTGTCATTGTTTACAAGTGGGACTCGCGTCCCACGCATGCACAAGTGACGATCCTCCCACTTTAATATAATCTCAGTTAACAGAATGTTGCAATCTGAGATATAATAGATGATTGTATGAGGTTGGTAAATCTAAACAAACATACATTTTTGTTTTAAGATGCATTTTTAGTAAAAACAATACTTGATATATTTTAGGAGAGATGTATTACGGTATATATCAACAGATGCACTTCTAGGCAATACTTGCGATATCATCCTATTATATATCAATGGATGTAGTTCTAGTATATGCGTAACGATGATATAATCCTATGATATATTAACAGGGAGTAGGCAATGAATTAATAAAGTTTGTTGGTAGAGGTGCAGTGTACTATTTATACAATCATGCATATCTATGTTGTGACAGGATTAAAAGTCAAGTAGAAGTCAAGTAGGGCTCACATTCAAATAAAATTCTATGAAAACAAAAATCACAGTTCAGTTCTGTACTATACCAAATGGACAATTAGCCGAATAAAACGCAAAAATAATCTCAAAAATGTCAGAAACTTTATTTTGAAAATATAAGATCACAAAATGCAGTGGTGTAAACTTTGTCATTCTTTCATAATGTAAAAGTTATGACTAAATATTATTACCATAACAATCATTGGTATATTTTCAAAAAATTTAAAATCAAAATTTTCTATGAAAAAGCTTCCCTCACATCTAAAAAATCTTGAATATTTCATTTTGAGTACCTTAATGGCATCATCTTCTAATTCCTCACAGAACCATGCATTACTTAGTGTACTGTAAAATGCTTTTGTTTGCTTGAAAATTAATTTTTGATTTTTTCACTGAAGGAATGATTCAGTGAAAATAATATCCAGCGAATATACCTTTCTTCCTGTAATTCAACATTCAACTTGTCAAAAATCAGTGAAAAATAAATTCTATACAAAGCACCGAAGTGAAAATTAATTCCAGCTGAAGTAAATGAAGTACCGGTATTTTACAGTACCAGAGATATTACTATAGTTGATGTGAAAATAGCATTACAATATGCACTGCATCAAGTTTAGATTTTCTTCATGAACACTGCATGCAACATACAAAAGAATGGTAACGGACGAAATGAACACTGGAAATACATGCGGTTGCTGCTGATTTTTGCAATAAATGCACCGTTCCCATGTTTCTACTAAAGTTATAACCTTGGTGAAAGTTTTTTTTTGTCCAGCACCTTCTGTATATTTTTAAGGGATTTTCTCACAGGTGTGCTTGGTATAACAATGAGCTAGCTGTGATGAGTGTGCGGCAAACAATGAAAGACTGTATATGGTAATCATGGTGGAATGAATCAGGCAGAAACAATACGGGGAACATGCATCATACAATCACTATCAAACTTATACAACAATTCACTAGGGCGTTGTATAGGGTGTTTATAGGACAATTAACATGAATCGGGCACAACTACAGATGTACAAACCTTGTTCTTGTCACTGCTTGTTCCTAGACAATTTTACAGCCTCTCACCCAATGTTTTAGCTTGCTCCAAGCTCCTTTCTCATACCTTTTTATTAGGGGCTTATTTTAAATGTCAGCACCTGTGTAAAAACTATTTATTTATAACAATAAAACAACAACAACAACAACAACAACACAACACGGACTATAAATAGGTACCAGGAATACACAGGAATCAGCCAAGACAAGAAACTTTATTACTATAAAAAATAAGCAAATAATATGATAATAATATGCACTGGCTGATAAACCCAAAACTTCAGTATACTGCTCAACTGTTTAAAAAATTAAGAGTACAAACAATTAAGTAAACTAGCAGGCACTCTGACAGAGCACACCTCAACCACAGATGCAAGTTAATACTCATACTCACTAAAACATATGACAAAACACATTCATCATATCTACACAAGAATCTAATTTATTTTTTAAAAGAAAGACCAAAATGAGTCTTGAAATATTTACTGACTCAACAAATCAAACAATGACCTTATTTGGCAATGATTCAAAAATTTACTATCTGCATATGCAAATCTCATCCAAAATCTAATTGCTTGATTTATATTTGCAAGACAATCCTTCCTCAAGATAATTTGGATTACCCCCGGTATCTGGTTATTATTAGTCATTTAAACCGTTCTTGTTTCCATAACATCTAGATCCAAATCTCATCTTAATCTGTGACAACCCAATGTCAAAATGTTATGAGAATCAAACACATCACTATTTGAGTTATAAATGAAAAATAATATCTAAAATTGTTTCCATAGCAACCATATCTCTACCAAAATCTAAACAATTGGTTCATCTGTCCAGGCAACCCCTTCTAAAGATGGTATGAGAATCCATCAATATGTTTTGGAGTTATAAATGCAAAGTCAATCTCAAATGAGCTAAAACATAACTTCTTGGCGGGGGTAATAAAATGATTTAGTTTTGAAGGAAACAATACCATATTTGCTTTGTAAATAATAATAATTTTTTTAATCACAAAAAAAATACCTCTTGATTTTTGTTCAAACAATAACTTCCCATACTATTAATTCACCTTGAAGTGTTTTTTTTTTACATTGAAGAAATACATTGACCATTACACCATTGAGTCTCTTCTACTGTTTTGTTTCATACTTTTTATGATTGACATATTTAATTACACAATTATGTTAACACTCACTAAATTTTTAATTTTTCCTTCAAAAAATCCCATTTTCAAAATAAATTATTCAATCATGGCCCAATTATTGGAAGAATTATGGTTATTACAAAAATTTTAAACTTAGGACAGTACATAGATAAGAAAAATTATTTGAAATATCGTAAAATCTGTATTAGAAGCCGCATCCCTAATAGAAGTCGCACCCATTCTTTTTGAACAATTGAGAACCAAAAATTCACCATTTCTCAGATGTGTAGATGCTTTAATAGAAGCTCCATTCCCTCTGTTGCATTTTACCATTTTAATAGAAGCTGCAACTTCTACTAATACAGATTTTACAGTACTATCAGTCATGTCAATATTGTTGTCATAACAGTTTACATGACAGACGCAGTGTTAGATAGGTGAAATAATGCACTTCAAATAGAACAAATACAGTAAAGTGCCTTTGCTTGCATTGTAGCAAACACTGGCAATCATCATGTACAGAATTCCTGCGGCCATCCCTGCTGTGAGGATGATTAAATTTGGAGTGATACACATAAATAACAAAACTTAAATTGCATTACAACTAAAACGTAATTTCAGTGTTTTAGTCAAGAATTCCTCGGTTTGGGAAAGTGTATGTATAACTGATACCATTATATATTTGAGAAACAGATTTCTGGATGGTTCTAATTATACCATTTTAACTGCAGGCAATTATCTTTCACAGTAGAATCGAGTAATGACCTGGAAGTGTTATTGGCTAAAATAGACGGATTAGTTGCTGACAAATAATACAACATGCGGGCAACAGATACTATAGGCAATTTATTTTCTAATTTCTCAAATTGTGGACGGATTGTTTTACTCAAGAGAGTCATTTGTGTGGACACTTGTATTTGTGACCCAAGCAACCATATTGAAAACAAAGCTGACACTTGTGAACTGTTTTGAATGTTTGTCCAAGACAAGGAGCAAGCAAAAACACACACCAGCTTCAAAAGGATTTGGGTATATTGGCAAAGTACAATCACTGATCTGTAGGCAAACATGCTTGGGCAGACATCTGGTTTCAATGTGGTTCACAGGCGTACACGTCTCCAATACTGGCAGAATCTTTTTGCTTCAAAACAACATATTGAAAAATCAGCATTGGTTGTAAAAGAATGTTTTTTGGGGGGGCTTCTTATCTGCATCCACAATTTCTCATCAAAACAACTTCTTATTTGTGATTGAAAAAAATACAAATTCAAAAGTACATAGGTGAATATGCTTCTAATAAAATCAAACCTGTGTATAGCGACCACCCAGGAGACTTTATTAAAATGGTCTTTATAGACAGACATTCTTTATATGGAAGTGGTCACTACCACGTAATTTCAAATCTCAATCAGTCAAATATGTGTTTTCAGCTATGTTTTAATAATAAAGAATATTACAATATAGTTAGCATATTAATACAGGTAAACAATAAGTTCAGAGAAAATAGAAAGGTGTCTTTAACCATCTTACTCTTAACCTTTTTACCACCATGCAGTTCCCTCTTTTCATCACAAATTCACAAAATAGTCCTGTTTATAGTCCGTACTTCAGAAGTTTGGGACAAAAAGTCAAAGTTTTTGAGTAAAACCTGATATTTGATTCAAACTTTGTCTGTTGGCTCCAAAATTAGGGTTCATTTCCATAAATATTGAAGAATATAAGAAAAAAGTGCAGAAAAAATTGGGAAGAAAGTTTGGTGGTGAAAAGGTTGCTCATACCCTTTTAAAAGCAACACAACTGCAGATAGCACATTGGAGTCAACTAAACCATGTATGGTATATAAACTTTAATGACAGTCACACGTAGTATGAGCTTGCGTAGTGGCATCACAAACTGTCATGGGCTGTCAGATTTATGTGTAAGCAATTTGCAAAAGAGCAAAGTGCCCGCCTACCTAATCCAATCATCTTGTTTTTATTTGAATGAAATAAAATGAAAACATTTGTGTTTATAAATATTTATAATATAAACACGAGTTTGTTGACTCCATTGTAGTGTTTCATAAATATTTCATGAATGCAAACACGATATTTTCAGAAAGTGTCATTTTTGTTTCATAATATTATATTTGAAAATGGCATTATTTCTAAATTTTGGGTAGCTAATTTTGAAGGGTAATATATATATCAATATTCCATCATTATATTAGATCCATTATCATCACATCAGAAAAATGAAAGCTGATCTAAATATATTATAATTATATTTTATATATTGTAGCTATGAATACTAGTAATATAAATACAAACATAGCATGGCTGTTACAACCTTGCCCATTGAGAATCCAGATATAAATTACTAATAACAATTTTGGATGAATACAACTAGACTGTTTTTATCACATGGGTCAGAAATTAATGCAGACTACCAATTTTTACTATAATTTTTCAAAAGTTTTCGTAATTTAAAAAAAAAAAAGATTTGATTTTACATAAACATTTATGTCTTCAAAGCTTAGGGTTTCTGACACAAATTGAGCAATATAATATTATTTATTTATGCTCATATTTTCTAGATCTAAACACCCAACTTAAACTTGAGTGACTATCAAATATTATGTAACTACCAACTCATAAAGCAACATTTTGGTTTTAATTTTGAATCCTGCTGGTTATCATCTGACTGAGGATATATTTATAATAAATTTACGTACTGGTACTAATCTCCATGTTTCTATAGTATAATAACTTGAATTGCATAAATGCGACAATTAGTACAGCAATATAGCAAATTTTGGCAAAAAAAATTCATGCCAGAATATTTGGCGAAATAAAATGCTAGCAATATTTTGGTGGGACAGCATGTTCGGTTACTGCATTATCTAAGTAAAAGATATTGGAGAGTATAAAACTGACATCTGGTTATCATGATCATGCAGTTATTTCTATGTCCAACAAATGTTTTATCTCAGCCAAATTGTCATGTATATATCCAAACTTAGTTGCTAGTCACAGCAAAATTGAACTTTGTTAATATTTTATAGTGATTGATAAGGCCAGGGAAAAAAAATCTGTTTCTTGTTTCTTGTAAATTTAAAAAAATGAGGCGATGAGGTGATTTTTTTTTTTTTTTTTGAATACTGAGCTAAAATGAGGGAAATTTGAGACAAGTACGAGTACAAGCGCATTTTGGAATACTTTATAAGGAAAAAACGTTTGAGACGCATAGTTCAAAAGGAGAAACAGAGATATTTTTTTCTCAGTCTAAGGTTTGCGAAATATAAAGATGATCTACAGATTTGACTTATTGTAACAAAAAGAAGACAATTTCAAATAATGATTAATATGATATTCAAGTTTGAAGATGATCAGAATTGCTTGAGTTATTGTTGCCATAATTAATGACAGATGTTTTTCCCTCATATTTATCCCTGTACTGGGTAATAACATTACAGGTAAGCTAAAAAGCGTATGAAAGTAGAAAATTAATATATTTTGATAATTTACTTAAATATTGGTTAATGGTGTAATAGCTGATTAAAACTAATGACATTAAAACTTGTTAACAAATCCAAATAAAAAATAAATGCTACTTTTCAGAATAACATATCACGTCTCGTTAAATTACTATCATTCAGTTGAGTAATGGCCATTTACACCAACAACTTTACCACATATCCGGCTACATTGTAACAATGTGTGCAATGACAGATTTGTTTTCAGAAACAGGCAGGTTTGATGACATGGTGTCTCATCAGATGATGTCATTGCTAATGGGAAAAATCACAAAACAAATAGGAATATGGATTTACACATTGGAAGGAGTGTATCTATAATAAAAAAATATTATTTCCAAAGCCAAGTTAGTTTGATCATGGTTTGGATATAATATTTCGATAATTTTCTTCAAAAACAAAATTACTAACATTGTCCAGTGTTTGGAAACATGTAATTTTTAATAATATTATATGTACTATTTAAAGTTGCTTTAGAAAATATTTGAAATAGGGCATTTCAATACATTTGGGCGATAAAATACTGGCATATTATTTTTTTAGTTTTGGTTTAGTTGAAATTTATTTTTTAAAAGCATACCTTTTTGTATTACATATAATATTGTAAATAGTAAACTCACACATGAACACAAAAAAAAAAAAAAAAAAAATTTAAATGAAAGGTGATTTTTCAAAACAAAACAGGACAGTAAAAGCATAACCATGTATCGACCAAAATTGAGTGATATACTTACCTCTGGAATGGTTAGTCCTCAAGTATATCTCTTGTCATGGCTATGAATATAATTATCATATTCAAGTTATCGATCACATTATAACTTTTTTTTTATAGATTTCTTGAGACAATACTACACAGTTTAAGAGTATTTGGTGCAATAAAACAAATAAACACAAATAAATAAATGCTTTATACTCTCTATTAGTAACGTATGTGCTTACATTAACTACAGAGTTATTCTATTGTCAAAATAAGTAATATTTTAATGATTACAATACATGCAATTTTCTTGTTGTACACATTTCGATTTGGGATCCTTTCCAATAGAGCAAATATGCTAATGAATGAAAAAAAATTATTTGAAAACATGATAGTAATTTATAGTTGAAAATTAGTATTTGGTTCATGATTAGTCAAGTCTTTTGAACAATTAATTAATTAATTAAAATTATTAAAATTGTAGGATTTGTCCTTGTAAATGCCAAGATTCAATCATATTTAACATTTGTCACACACGCCTACATCACACTCCAACCGTTGGTCATGGCTGGCCACCCAGGATTTAGGAAAAATATCAGTTAATGATTATGTCAATATTATATCAATAATTTGAATTTTCTAAAACATGATTATTTGTTTTTAAAATTAATACCATAATTCCATCCCTTGATGGACTGTTTAGTCCAACACTGAGAAAATGTCCGCACTGCACCCAATCAGAAATGTACTTAGTTTCGGTAAGGGTCTAATAATTCACCACATTTAAAAAAAAAATAACCTGGAAGACTGTCTGTAAGATAACAGAAACTGATGTGTAGGAGTAAATAAAATAATATTCTCTGTACTGAGTTTAAATGAAAACAGACATGTACATAGTATTGACACTAAAATATGATAATATTAGAAAGCAGAATGACTCGGTTTGGATTTCATGAATGGCGGCAGTGAACTAAATTAGAGCACTGATGGCATCACTTTTACTGAACACTACTTTATGTAGTTGCCTAAGCACATTGATTAAATGGAGATAAGGCAGGTATAGTGGGTGATCCATCACAGCAATGTGTCTGACATTGGTGAAAAGAAAACACTTCTACGTGTGAGAATTATGTTATCAGTCACACACGGAAAACATTATCATGCAAACTTTAATGATGAATGTCATTCTTAATCTAAAAGTAACATGTACGAGTCAGGGAATCTGTCGCAGAAATTCAATAAAATCATCTGAGTTAAATGTAGCAGAGAAACTGGGGGATGTGTGTGGCGGTTTTCAGTTTGGCGGTATTTTAATAGCTACCATATTGGTGCTGGAATTTCGTATTCTTCTCAGGTACAGGGAATTAATGGCTATATTAATGTAACTATTGAGCATGGTGTGAGAAATAAGCATAACAAAGAGGACAGATTAAGGCAAAATTGCAGCTGGTGTGAGTTTTAAAAATGACACCTAATTGTCAGAACTGACTAAAAGAAATACAAGTGGGGGCTTCAGTCAAAAGCTTTTTACTGACAATAGCCATCCTTTGCTATACGGTGCCTTTTATTTCTTTTGAAGACATCTTCTGTCAATCATTAATCAAAATTCTTATATCATCTATCATTAATTTTAGACATGAAACTAATCAGTTAATTTAATTCTCACAATGTCCTTCTTTTTCTTTTTAATTAAACAGAATCAAATTATTTTATAATCAGCTGTCAAAAAAATTGGGTTATAACACCTTAATCAAAGACTTTCACGCCGCTTTTGAAATGCTTTTGAAATCATTTTGTCTTCATAAGTGGGCTAATAAAAAGTTCTTTGGGCAGTTTTCAACAGCCTTGTCAATCCACTTTAGTGGAAGTTTTGTGAAGGATTTTTTTAAGGAGTTCCAGTCTGAGGAAAATGAGGAAAAGGCAAACAGATATAAGTACTAATTAACGAAAATGACAATTAGAGTGGGTAATCTCGGTAGCAATAGTAATCTAACATCTGCACAGGAATTCTTCTGTTAGTTGTCTTAATGAGCTGATCCCCAGAGCAGGCATGCCTACTTCAAAATCTGCTTTTGTTGAGATGGAAAACCTATTGTACAGACAGCAATGTACAAGTTTGTCACATCAATGTAGAGGGTGGAAAAAACTGCTTCAGTTGTAAAAGCAAGAACAAAACAAAAAACAGACTCAAATAATTCCCAAAGAGTGGAATTGGAAAAAAGTACAGAAAAAATAGAATTCACATGAAATTGGTGGTTTTCCTGCATGTTGATGAGTATACATGATGGGTGTATTTGTCTTGTCTTAATCATGTCTATACTGAGAACCTGATAGCAAGGGAAAACAAATAAATGGTGCCTAAATTCAAAAGGATTGGTTGTCTTTATCTGCTCTGTAGGAATTCTAGAAGGTGTGAAAAAGGTCATTCTATCTGTGGGCTTCCCAGCAGGTGTTGTAAACAAACCCTTCTCATGTTTGAGAACATACTCTTTCAGAGCATCTAGGGGGGGCTGCACAGTTTACTATGGTTTATGCAAACATTATTTAAAACCTATTCTTTCCATAGAGAAACTATTGATTGGTTGTATTGACTTCACTTAAATAAATTTCAATGAATTGCTTTTAAGCGAAAGTTGTGAAAAATGAATATCAGTTAAAATGAGGGAGTAAACTGTTTGATAAAAACTGTGACGCAGTGCCAGACATTATTACAGTAGCCAAGTGAAGTGGGCCTCAAGATAAAGCTAGTATTACCAGAGTAGTATCGCAGATATGTGTTGACAACATAGTATGGTACTAGAAATAAACTTGCAGTTATGACCACCCTTTAAGCATTTCATGTCCTGCTCTTGTAATTGGCAAAACATGTGTTTCCCTTAACACTTCATAATAAGTCTGGTATAACGCTTACAGTACGTGCTGTGTCTATGATACACGAATCCAAAGTCTGCGCACACACTGTTGCTGTCAACTCAAACTATCAAACGGCTTTAACTATTTGTGATAGACATCTTAACATTTGGTAGATATCAGATGTTAGACTGAGAGGAAGGGAAGGAAGCTGGTGTTGGCTATTAAAGTATCTCAGTCATGTTACAGTACTAATTACTAATTACTAATGACAAACCAATGATGTACAGCTGGACATCCCACAGAGATGAGAGTAGAGGGCGCTTACCAGACAACTATATACAGTTGACCTGAAAAGCCAAGTAGTAACCCCAATACTGACACCCTACCTAGCTCATATAAATTACTAACATTCTGAGAGGAAATGAAAAGAAACATACATTGAATTATTCTCACATGGAGAGAAAACAGCGGAAAAATACAGCGAGAAAATTGCAATCATTCATTAATGATGATGAAATAGGGTTCCACTGGGGAGAAACTAAAGTTGCCATGGCAATATATAAAAACAAACCCATGTGCAAGAGGATGAAGCTGCCACGGAAACTAAAACTTGTTCTGAATCCCTTGCATGATTTATTTTAATAAAACAGCATTACAAAATAGATACAGTATACATTAGGTTAATATCTCCACTCTTCTATTTTTTATTTAAAAAACACTAATCATGTACTAATGTAATGCACTTAATTTCCATCGCCTTTAATTTTCAAGATTTCATGAATTTCTATGTGGAAGAATGTTTTTTGTAAAGTCACTGTGGTCTTAAATTTCCCAGTGAAATGTTCACTGCTATAAATATCACCGTGACTCACTGTTTTAAGGAACCCAATGAAATGCTCAGAAATTACGTGAATTATTTCCTGAATCAAAATTTGGGAAAATTGTTTCTTCTGAATGCAGTTGAAAGCATTAGTTGATAAACAGCACAGAGCAGACGAATCTTCTGGGGTAGTAAATCAATGTGAAGTCCCTATCGACTTTACATGATAAGTTAATCAGAGATTCTAACACAAGTAACAGAATGAACATGTCAGACAGAATACACAGTAGTAAATGCAAAATTCCATTTAACATTGGGAAATCCCTGGTTTACAGTTTGATTGAATTAGGTGAAATATTGCAATCCTTGCATGCTAGTATTCATTACCTGGAGTAAGACAATAACATTTTGTCACGCCAACTAACATGGTATCTTAAAAGCTTTTCTCTATCACTGTACTTGATGCAATCACCTCAACTTTATTATAATCTTGTATCCCATTAATAATACTATTTTAAAATGACCTCAAATACAGTAAACTTGCATTTACGTATGATAAGGTGATCCTAAAAAGCAAGAGATTCTGCTTATTCTGTTTGTTATAAAATATTTCCGTATTGAGGTAATTAATAGATTTACATCACCAATCCCAGAATTCTGTGTTTTCTGTCTTGGGTATGACATCACTACATGGGGTATCATAACAATTTAATATCAATTATGCATATTTTAAGCAAAGGAAAACATTTGACATTGTACAAAGACTAATCAATACTGTGAAAAATATATAAACATAATATATAAAAATTAAATTAAAACCAGATTTTACAAACATTAACAAGCTTTGAACAGTTTTATTTCAAGTATAGAAATTCGTGGAAAACATACTCATACCATCAAACACAATTTTATGTTAGAGGAGAATTATGATGAAAAACAGTTATACACCTTTTAAAAATATAACTACATTTAATGATTACTGTAGACAAGATCTTTTATTTTTAATGTAAACACTAAAATGATAAAATATTTTATACTGTACAATATTTTTTTGAATCCAAATTTAAATAATACCTATATTTCAGTTCAAGATGATTTAGAACTTGACATCTGTGATACTCAATTATTGTTTGTTACTCATCTATTTGACTATTTTACATTTTAACACCAAGCTCAAATTTTGCTTTGAATTTTTAAAACATTTAAAATTTATGTTCATTTGCCCTAAAATTAACTTAAAGGGGAAGTCTGGGCACACAACATAATGCTTCCAGATGAAAGAGCTCCACAAATGAAGGAGAACGTAATTTACAGTTTTATATATATCACTTCTCATTCTCTAGATATTCAACGTCTCATCAGTATTATGTACTCCATCGTCTTGATTCTCTAGCAAAGGATTATGGGTAAAGTATGACATCATAACCACTGTTGTGAAAATTGAGAAAATGACATTCACATAGACTAGAGAGAATAAAATGTTATGAATATTATTAATGAAATGTATAGAATTGAAGTATGTACATATAATTGAAGAGAAAAAAATTAAATTTGAAAATTGATCTAATATATTTGGGTCACTATACATTTTCCAAGATATAAAAAATTATTCAGTCATCAATTCTATTAAATAATCACAAATATCGTGTTAGCAGAGTGAACACAACACAATAGCAGAGACAAAATAAAATAAAGTGCAGGTGATAACAATCATTCGAAAAAAAAAAAAATGACATCTAGTCATCAACAAAAATTGAACAATAAAATGATATAGCGAAGCATAGCCAGTGGGTGAATTACATTTTATGTAAATGAGATGCCAGAGGCAATAAACTCATCATTGTGCATGGCTAACCTTGGCATAACTGTAACATTAATATCACATGTTTCACACCCAGACTGTCAGAATGACACTTCATAACATTTACTCAGTACAGCACTTAGATTAGCTATTTAAAAGGCTCCATCTTGTCCCCACGGCGCTTTTACTTCACATGATCTATACCTGTGAAATGAATTCCAATTATGTTTTGTTAGCTCTCTTCACTGTCAACTAACTCCTCAAACATGCTCAGAAAATTGAGTGATCAATCAGTTATAGAGAGAAGAATAACAGCCGTGTCATTCATACATACACTAGTAATCATCTACAAGGTCCCTGGTGAAATTCATCTCATAAAATTTTCTTTTAATCTGCCTCTTTGATTTCATAAATTCCTTTATTCATTTGTCGTGACGATTTATCATGGCGTAAATATTTTTAAATTGATCGATGTTGGTCATAGGCAAATTATAATAAATGCTTATTCTGTTGTTCAAGATGATTAAAAAAGCCAAAATAGGGGAAAACTCATGCTATTTAATATCTTTTAAAATAATTACAAAGGTAGGGGTATGTGCTTTGATTAAAATGTATCATTGAGGGCAGAGGAGAAGGTATCAATGTAATTTGTAATGTATTTATTGGTTAGCATAAAAGTATACACATGTGCAATACTCGAAATGTGCATTGGTGGGCATTACAGGGTACACCCTCAGTTTGTGGGTGTAGCACTTCTATTACATCAGGTAGTCCAGTGTATGTGCATTGGTGGGCATTACAGGGTACACCCTCAGTTTGTGGGTGTGGCACTTCTATTACATTAGGTAGTCCAGTGTATGTGCATTGGTGGGCATTGCAGGGTATACCCTCAGTTAGTGGGTGTGGCACTTCTATTACATCATGTAGTCCAGATTATGTGCATTGGTGGGCTTTGCAGGGTATACCCTCAGTTAGTGGGTGTTGCACTTCTATTACATCAGGTAGTCCAGTGTATGTGCATTGGTGGGCATTACAGGGTACACCCTCAGTTTGTGGGTGTGGCACTTCTATTACATTAGGTAGTCCAGTGTATGTGCATTGGTGGGCAATACAGGGTATACCCTCAGTTAGTGGGTATGGCACTTCTATTACATCAGGTAGTTTAGTGTATGTGCATTGGTGGGCATTGCAGAGTATACCCTCAGTTAGTGGGTGTGGCACTTCTATTACATCAGGTAGTCCAGTGTATGTGCATTGGTGGGCATTACAGGGTATACCCTCAGTTTGTGGGTGTAGCACTTCTGTTACATCAGGTAGTCCAGTGTATGTGCATTGGTGGGCAATACAGGGTATACCCTCAGTTAGTGGGTATGGCACTTCTATTACATCAGGTAGTCCAGTGTATGTGCATTGGTGGGCATTGCAGGGTGTACCCTCAGTTTGTGGGTGTAGCACTTCCATTACATCAGGTAGTCCAGTGTATGTGCATTGGTGGGCATTGCAGGGTATACGCTCAGTTTGTGGGTGTAGCACTTCTATTACATCAGGTAGTCCAGTGTATGTGCATTGGTGGGCATTGCAGGGTATACCCTCAGTTAGTGGGTATGGTACTTCTATTACATCAGGTAGTCCAGTGTATGTGCATTGGTGGGCAATACAGGGTATACCCTCAGTTAGTGGGTATGGTACTTCTATTACATCAGGTAGTCCAGTGTATGTGCATTGATGGGCATTGCAGGGTATACCCTCAGTTTGTGGGTGTAGCACTTACATTACATCAGGTAGTCCAGTGTATGTGCATTGGTGGGCATTGCAGGGTATACCCTCAGTTAGTGGGTATGGTACTTCTATTACATCAGGTAGTCCAGTGTATGTGCATTGGTGGGCAATACAGGGTATACCCTCAGTTAGTGGGTATGGTACTTCTATTACATCAGGTAGTCCAGTGTATGTGCATTGGTGGGCATTGCAGGGTATACCCTCAGTTAGTGGGTGTGGCACTTCTATTACATTATATAGTCCAGTATATGTGCATTGGTGGGCATTGCAGAGTATACCCTCAGTCAGTGGGTGTGTCACTTCTATTACATCAGGTAGTCCAGTGTATGTGCATTGGTGGGCATTGCAGGGTATACCCTCAGTTTGTGGGTGTGGCACTTCTATAACATTAGGTAGTCCAGTGTATGTGCATTGGTAGGCATTGCAGAGTATACCCTCAGTCAGTGGGTGTGTCACTTCTATTACATCAGGTAGTCCAGTGTATGTGCATTGGTGGGCATTGCAGGGTATACCCTCAGTTTGTGGGTGTGGCACTTCTATAACATTAGGTAGTCCAGTGTATGTGCATTGGTAGGCATTGCAGAGTATACCCTCAGTTAGTGGGTGTGGCACTTCTATTACATCAGGTAGTCCAGTGTATGTGCATTGGTGGGCATTGCAGAGTATATCCTCAGTTAGTGGGTGTGGTACTTCTATTACATCAGGTAGGCCAGTGTATGTGCATTGGTGGGCATTGCAGGGCATACCCTCAGTTAGTGGGTGTGGCACTTCTATTACATCATGTAGTCCAGATTATGTGCATTGGTGGGCTTTGCAGAGTATACCCTCAGTCAGTGGGTGTGGTACTTCTATTACATCAGGTAGTCCAGTGTATGTGCATTGGTGGGCATTGCAGGGTATACCCTCAGTTTGTGGGTGAGGTACTTCTATTACATCAGGTAGTCCAGTGTATGTGCATTGGTGGGAATTGCAGGGTATACCCTCAGTTTGTGGGTGTGGTACTTCTATTACATCAGGTAGTCCAGTGTATGTGCATTGGTGGGCATTGCAGGGTATACCCTCAGTCAGTGGGTGTGGTACTTCTATTACATCAGGTAGTCCAGTGTATGTGCATTGGTGGGCATTACAGGGTATACCCTCAGTTAGTGGGTGTGGCACTTCTATTACATCAGGTAGTCCAGTGTATGTGCATTGCTTGACATTACAGGGTATGCACTCAGTTAGTGGGTGTGACACTTCTATTGCATTAGGTAGTCCAGTGTATGTGCATTGGTGGGAATTGCAGGGTATACCCTCAGTTTGTGGGTGTGGTACTTCTATTACATCAGGTAGTCCAGTGTATGTGCATTGGTGGGCATTGCAGGGTATACCCTCAGTCAGTGGGTGTGGTACTTCTATTACATCAGGTAGTCCAGTGTATGTGCATTGGTGGGCATTACAGGGTATACCCTCAGTTAGTGGGTGTGGCACTTCTATTACATCAGGTAGTCCAGTGTATGTGCATTGCTTGACATTACAGGGTATGCACTCAGTTAGTGGGTGTGGCACTTCTATTACATCAGGTAGTCCAGTGTATGTGCATTGGTGGGCATTGCAGGGTATACCCTCAGTTTGTGGGTGAGGTACTTCTATTACATCAGGTAGTCCAGTGTATGTGCATTGGTGGGAATTGCAGGGTATACCCTCAGTTTGTGGGTGTGGTACTTCTATTACATCAGGTAGTCCAGTGTATGTGCATTGGTGGGCATTGCAGGGTATACCCTCAGTCAGTGGGTGTGGTACTTCTATTACATCAGGTAGTCCAGTGTATGTGCATTGGTGGGCATTACAGGGTATACCCTCAGTTAGTGGGTGTGGCACTTCTATTACATCAGGTAGTCCAGTGTATGTGCATTGCTTGACATTACAGGGTATGCACTCAGTTAGTGGGTGTGACACTTCTATTGCATTAGGTAGTCCAGTGTATGTGCATTGGTGGGAATTGCAGGGTATACCCTCAGTTTGTGGGTGTGGTACTTCTATTACATCAGGTAGTCCAGTGTATGTGCATTGGTGGGCATTGCAGGGTATACCCTCAGTCAGTGGGTGTGGTACTTCTATTACATCAGGTAGTCCAGTGTATGTGCATTGGTGGGCATTACAGGGTATACCCTCAGTTAGTGGGTGTGGCACTTCTATTACATCAGGTAGTCCAGTGTATGTGCATTGCTTGACATTACAGGGTATGCACTCAGTTAGTGGGTGTGGCACTTCTATTACATCAGGTAGTCCAGTGTATGTGCATTGGTGGGCATTACAGGGTATACACTCAGTTTGTGGGTGTGGCACTTCTATTACATTAGGTAGTCCAGTGTATGTGCATTGGTAGGCATTGCAGGGTATACCCTCAGTCAGTGGGTGTGGTACTTCTATTACATCAGGTAGTCCAGTGTATGTGCATTGGTGGGCATTGCAGGGTATACCCTCAGTTTGTGGGTGTGGTACTTCTATTACATCAGGTAGTCCAGTGTATGTGCATTGGTGGGAATTGCAGGGTATACCCTCAGTTTGTGGGTGTAGTACTTCTATTACATCAGGTAGTCCAGTGTATGTGCATTGGTGGGCATTACAGGGTATACCCTCAGTCAGTGGGTGTGGTACTTCTATTACATCAGGTAGTCCAGTGTATGTGCATTGGTGGGCATTGCAGGGTATACCCTCAGTCAGTGGGTGTGGTACTTCTATTACATCAGGTAGTCCAGTGTATGTGCATTGGTGGGCATTACAGGGTATACCCTCAGTTAGTGGGTGTGGGACTTCTATTACATCAGGTAGTCCAGTGTATGTGCATTGCTAGACATTACAGGGTATACACTCAGTTAGTGGGTGTGGCACTTCTATTGCATTAGGTAGTCTAGTGTATGTGCATTGGTGGGCATTACAGGGTATACACTCAGTTAGTGGGTGTGGTACTTCTATTACATCAGGTAGTCCAGTGTATGTGCATTGGTGGGAATTGCAGGGTATACCCTCAGTTTGTGGGTGTAGTACTTCTATTACATCAGGTAGTCCAGTGTATGTGCATTGGTGGGAATTGCAGGGTATACCCTCAGTTTGTGGGTGTAGTACTTCTATTACATCAGGTAGTCCAGTGTATGTGCATTGGTGGGCATTACAGGGTATATCCTCAGTCAGTGGGTGTGGTACTTCTATTACATCAGGTAGTCCAGTGTATGTGCATTGGTGGGCATTGCAGGGTATACCCTCAGTCAGTGGGTGTGGTACTTCTATTACATCAGGTAGTCCAGTGTATGTGCATTGGTGGGCATTACAGGGTATACCCTCAGTTAGTGGGTGTGGGACTTCTATTACATCAGGTAGTCCAGTGTATGTGCATTGCTAGACATTACAGGGTATACACTCAGTTAGTGGGTGTGGCACTTCTATTGCATTAGGTAGTCTAGTGTATGTGCATTGGTGGGCATTGCAGGGTATACCCTCAGTTAGTGGGTGTGGTACTTCTATTACATCAGGTAGTCCAGTGTATGTGCATTGGTGGGCATTACAGGGTATACCCTCAGTTAGTGGGTGTGGGACTTCTATTACATCAGGTAGTCCAGTGTATGTGCATTGCTAGACATTACAGGGTATACACTCAGTTAGTGGGTGTGGCACTTCTATTGCATTAGGTAGTCTAGTGTATGTGCATTGGTAGACATTACAGGATACATACCCTCAATTGGTCGGTGTGGCACTTCTATTACACAAAGGAGTCCAGTGTATGCAAACAAGCAGGCAAAACTATCGACCAAGCAGACGGATTATATAAGACATACAGGTGTAAGATCATTGCAAAACCTCTTTTGTTTTATTACTATAGACCATAATCAACCAGATTCAACCAGCTTTGGCTGATGTGATCTTGTGCTGATCCATGCTTCATCAACTTATCATTGCTAGTCAGCCCAGGGACAATTACAAATTTCAGAGTGGTTTTCTCTGCTGTAAAAATTATATTCACCTAATACAAAATAAATCATAAATAAATTATAAATTCCTACAATAGAAAAAAATGCTAGACTAAACATATTCTTAGAACCAGTAGCTATTATTTGCAGACTGTGATTGTGTGGAAATTATAAAATCGCAAAGATAACAACCAAATAACAACTATGATAATGGCCTAGATTATTATCAGATTAAACTTTCCGCTATCTCAGTTTAAATGTTGAACCTTTCATTATCTACATAGGGAGGTGTGATAAAGATAAGCAATCAAATACGGTATCACTTTTACTTTGTACAGGAAAAACTACATATCCTCCATTTTGTTATTGATGAGTTAAAAACTGCTCAAAAAATCAAATTACTATCAAACTCACTTTATGTTTGGGGAGTCATTACAGTATCTTAGCAGTGTATACACATGTAGGAGTTTACTGTCGGGTGAAAGAGAGAATCAATTCACATATAAATTGGATAAAGTAATTTTAAGACTAGGTAAATATTCCATATCACACAGCAAATACGGCATGTAATGGAGAAGACACGATGCCTACAGGGCAGGCAGTCATGCACATGAGATGAGTAAAGTTCTTTTGTTGCTAACAAAATGAAACTCTATCTACAATGATCAGGTTTCCATTTCACCTGTAACAATTATGACAATTAGCTAATTACATGTACTGATATCAAATATTTAAAAACATAGTCTTGATGCAGGTTATTTGGGAAGAATGATTGCTTTGGTTGTGAGCAAATGCATGTGATATGCATGCGGTTCTTGCAATGTCATGAACCCTTCAGTATAGTTGCCCACTCTTTGTATATACGTAAACTTTAGGTGATATATAAACCTTCCTAATATACATGTCTGATGGCAGCAGACTGCAACTTGAACCAAATGGACGGTTGATACTGTTCAATTTTTTAACCCGCAGTACAAAATGTATCTACAACATTATTTGAAATGTTTAAAAAAAAATTATTTTAATTTATTTCTGATCTATGCAATGGTTAAATATATTTGATATATGCGGCTCAAATGTATTGTTTTTTTTAATTGAATTCTGTATTACATTGTAACAATTTCTTATTTTACACAAATTTATTTTATTTAACTTTTTAAATGCCATCATTTTTGCAACATAAATTTAACACAAGTCCAAGGCAAACAGATGCAAGGACAGCTTCAGAGGATTGAACTCAGTATACTAATACAGTATAAACAGTGTCATCACATGTTTTGTAAGTTAAATAATAATTGCATCAAATACATAAAAGGCATTATAAAACATCTTTGTATATATCAATTTACTTGCAAAATGACCTCTGATAGCTTCTCTGAGATACGACTGCCACCAAATACCACCAATAAATTCAAACAATAAACTACGGTATTCAAACTGAGCAAGTTATATTCACCTTGACAACTAAAAATGAAGTCAGATTTTTTTTTACCACTACAGGCTAAATAGTTATTTTCCATGATCATAATTGTTATGATATCTTTTAAAAATAAAAACAATTTATTTATTACTCGGGTTAAAATATTATCATGTACTTGCATATAATATTACAGTGGAAAGATAAATGAGTAGGAAAGACTCCATATGATAAAGCATGCTGCTAGCCCATAAAGATGTGTTCTAATATAATATGACAACTTGGTATTTAAGTTCATGAATTACCAACCGTATATCATGTTAACAATGCGTATTATTTCATCAATTCCAGACTATCACCTTTCTTAAACTACACTGATATTAGCATAATAATAGACAAAACTGATTTGATTGAATATTCACTCCTGGTCATTTCATATTATGTTTCGTTTAATTCCCCCGTCTGCCGCTGGATTATGCATTTTTTAGTATAATATCCAAATTGATAAGGTCGGAAAAATTATCTGACAGATAATTAATAACAAAGGCCAGTGTAACAAACAAATCTGGGCAGTCGCTCTATTGTACTTTAGCTCTATATTTTATATCACATTGATTGAACATTGAGGAATCAATATTAACATGTATCTCTGTTTGGGTAAAAAAGTCATAAATATTAGAACGAAATCAAGATTTTTTTACTGTACAGGAATAAATTAATATTTTCAATAAATATTGAATAAGTATTGAAATCGGGCTCAGTAAACTCAAAATATCAGTTCTTGAAAAATTTTAAATATGAAGGAGGCATATTTCTTGTTTTAACCTTTTCACCATCAGTTTTCAACACAAATTCACAAAATAGTCCTGTTTATAGTCTGCACTTTCCTCCAGAAGATTGGGGCAAAAATAGCCAAATTTTTTGAGTAAAAACTGAAAATTGACTCACAATTTGACTGTTGGCCCTAAAGCTTAGTATTCATTTCCAGAAATGTTAAAGAGTATAAGAAAAAAGTGCAGACAAATTTGGACGAGAAAGTCTGGCGGTGAAAACATTAAAATTTTGAAATGTTTTGTTTATTATTCAAAAAGGTTGAGTGAGAATTTTATAGCCAGTACCGGTAGTTTGTCAATAATATCTGTTCAATAAAGAGGTATTGATTTCGGACAATATTTTCCGAATGCACCTGTATAGTATACAATTATTTCAAAATACTCTTTACATCATTATTCATTTTGGTGTCAAGACAGATATAAACATTTGAAAACAATAAAATGTTGCCAGCTCTAAAAATCTGAATGGA
This sequence comes from Saccoglossus kowalevskii, assembly GCF_978046115.1. Taxonomy (NCBI): domain Eukaryota; kingdom Metazoa; phylum Hemichordata; class Enteropneusta; family Harrimaniidae; genus Saccoglossus; species Saccoglossus kowalevskii. The sequence goes on along the minus strand of NC_140643.1, from coordinate 32,230,130 downwards.
CATGTTCAAAGTGTGACAGGTGCATTTGAAAGTATTACAGACACTTTATATATGATCAAACATTTTCATCGCATATACTGAACAAAACATTAACGTAGTTTGATAACAAAAATATAGTAACTGAATGTACATGAATCTGGAAAGGTAGAAAAATCTACAATATTTTGGTTAATTATCATGAGAATATTATTTATTATGAGAATAACTCAAAGTACAGCGCAGCAGAGTTCGATGAATTGCGTACTGTCTGAGTGCATACTTTGAGGTATTCTCCTAATAACCTTATTATTATACCATCATTATTCCATGGGAATGCCGAAATTCAAAATGTTTAGAACAGAATCAGCGAATTTCTTTGTGTGGAGTCTGGTCAAACTCTGGTGGAAGCCATGTTTTTTTTATATTATTAGAGACTGCTTACGCGTGTAATCATTCAATATTTGGAATTCACATTTCCTAATATGGTAGGGTGAAAATAGCCCATAAAATATCGCAGTGACAGATGTATAATACTACAATGTATATCAATTTTGGATCAAGACTAATAGAAAATTATGTATACTGTAAATGCATCAATCATTCACTGGGTTTTAATTTCACTAGTTTCGCTGATAAGTAAAATCCATTAAATTAAATCTATGAGAACATGTAAAATAATAATAAAACTCATTGTTTCCTTGACAAATTGAAATTAAAACACAGTGAATATTTTCAAAACATCAAAATAGTGAAATTAAATGTAAGTGAAAATAAATGATTTTACAGTATTTTGTCTAAAATTTAGTCATAGAAAAATACATAAATGTGCAAAAATGGAGATAGGGAAAGTTCAAGGAGTTAAAAAACTGCTCAATCATCAATGAATCTATCTACATATGTGTATGATGAACTACTGTTATTTTGATGTCATTCGGCAGGTTTTTCTTGGATGATGGAAAATACATTAAAATAAACTTTTTACCACCATTTCAATTTTTTCATCACAAATTCACAAAATAGTCCTGTTTATAACACTTTCCTTCAGAAGATTGAGACAAAAATAGCCAAATTTCTTTGGTAAAAACTGAAAATTTACTCAAATTTTTTTCTGTTGGCTCCAAAATTAGGATTCATTTCCAGGAATGTTGAAGAATTTAAAAAAAAAGTGCGGAAACAAATTTGGAGAGAAAGTCTGGTGGTGAAAAGGTTGTTAATTTGTATCATACTTCAATATTGCTCACTGAAGCTGAATAACAAACCTTCATGTTGAAGAATTCTCTGAATAAAACAAAATTGATTTTATCATTATAATGTGAAAGGTACAAGCATTGACCAATGACTATTGAGTGACCGGTCGTACAGGGGTGGAAGCAGGAGTGTGGGGTGAAAAATGAAAGCAAGTGAAATATATTTAGTAGTACCGGTAAGGACAGAAACAAATGAAGCTGTGTTTACGATTTTGCTGTTGTTATATTTCTTTATGTTTCATCAGTGATTTGACAGTATTAAGAGTTTCTATAGTATAGTAATCTTTTTTGAAAACATAAAACTACTATCTACTGACAATTTTGCATTCAGATGTAAATAAATTAAATGAACACAAAAGAAACAACCAGAATTTCTGCATAGAATGTACAATATACAGAAACAGACAGAAATTACTTTCAACTGTGAATTTTTTCAAAAAGTAAAAAAAAAAAAAAAAAAAAAATTATTTACCTAATAATTAACTGAAGATAACATGATTAGAAAGATTGGAGATATTTATATAAACATTTTTCTATTGGAAGAGTTATTCTAACTGTTTGTTTGTTTTTCCTTTAAGTAATTTTATACCTTAACACTTTATTGCTGTACACTGATAGAAATTTTTAAAACATTGTTATTATTATTATTATTATTACATTAAGAGTGCTTGAAAATTCTTAACCACCTGCCTCATGTACATGTGTGTATTAAAGTGTGTATATATTTATTCCATAAATTTGCATATAAATAAATACTCTAACTTACATTTATTTTCGCTATTTTCGCTGAAGGAATGACTCAGTGAAAATAAAATCCAGCGAATGTTCCTTTTTTCCTATATTTTTTCATTCAAATTGTCAGAAATCAGTGAAAATAAATTCCATACAAAATACCCAAAATGTCTTTTCAGCGAAAATTAATTCCAGCTAAAATAAAGTATTCTACAGTACTGTACTTATTGAACTTAACATGTACATCGCCTGCTGACAACTTTGTGCTAAAAGTGAAACAGTCGTCGCTCTAGCTCACATTTGAATTTCAAGCAATGTATCTTACATGCAAGGGGCTCAGATCTAACGTGTATGACACAACGCAGTGACATGCTTTACCAGAACTCATAATCACAACATGGTTGGTTGATCTTGGCAACAAAGTTGAGAGCAAGATCTTCAGATTACAACATGCGCACACCAAATTGACCACTTAGCGATAATGTAGGTAATTCAGCGGGAGATTGAAATAGTAAAATATATCAGGTGACAATTAAATAGTCTTAGTCAGGTAAAGCTTAAAACGAAGTTTATACTTGGATGTACTAAAAAAATAACAGGCAAGCAAAATGCAGATGTTTTTCTTAAAATAACGAAGCATGACCGTGCCCTCTCTAAATTTTTGAAAAATAATTAATTTTTTGCTTTTAATCAGTTAATTTTATTATTTTAGTCTTTTGTTATTTACCATACTAAACCTTCTGATGGTTTTGGTTGTGTAATAAAGTTATTATTATTATTATTATTATATTCTACAACTTATCGTGAGATATGACGCACGACTGCTTCACAATTATCACATCCTTCATGGATGAATCAGTTCAACTGATACTTCAGTTTTTGTCCCGACCTTGAAGGTATTTTATTCATCTACGAAAAACCTCAGCTCAGGGCAACCTGCAGATGGTACTAGAAAGCTTTCTTAAAAAATTCATGTGATGTATTTGGCTTAAAGCCTTACTACGGGTTATGATGAATTCAATACACACAAAACGTAACAATAGTGTAGAATAATAAGTGTGTGCATTTCTTAGAATTTAGAATTTATGGCATCATTTCAATTACTACCACTATTGTTCTAGCTAGATATTTGTTTAAGTATGACTTGAAATAGCTGGAAGCAACCCCTCTAATATTATATTTTATATTCTAATATATTTTATTTTATATTCTAATATATTTTATTTTATATTCTAATATATTTTATTTTCCATATACGCAATTCACATTGAATCTAGTTCAAAAGACTAACACAATAGAAAAAAACATACAATCTAAACTAAAACAATAATCTGATTCATGAATGAGCGAAGTAGCAACAACAAAAACTTATTCTGAGCCTTGAAATTTATTGAACATATATCACATGGCGTTTTTCAATCTATGAATCAAATTGAGCTGATATTCAGCATTAGGTCAGCATTCACATTTGGTAAACAATATCTCAGAGACAGAACAATATATCATTCTTATAAGTTGTAACTCAACACAAGTAATAACTAACAGTAAGTTGATTAAATTCTAGTTTAATCATTCATTATCATAATTAAAGATATAAATTCTAATAATGATAATTTTCTATTTATTTAATATCAGGATTCTTACCTATCTTGCTATCAACCACCTATTCATGGGGAATACTGTCATAATTTCTCACTTTAATTACAAATCCTATCCAAGACGTACATGATAGTATAGTAGTTAAGACATAAAAAAAAAATCATTTTTAATGAGACTGAAAATTTACCCATAAATAAAATTCCTGTGACATTACAGGAATTTAATGATCACATGATATATTGGCTATTATGCTTCCCACTAATGAAGAAAAACACAAAACAATTAATGATTAATATTGGGAAAAAACAATTATACCATCCAACCATTATAGGGGATTGGAATACATGCATAATCTAGGACAGATAATATATGAGTAATGATAAACTTGATCCATGATCAAGGTACACTTGTCAATTTTGGAAGGTGTTGGAAAGTCATGATTTTCATAATACAATTAATACAATAGATCCGGTGACCTCAAAATGTTCAATTAAGTATCCATTCATTTGAAACACTTCACGTTTTTTGTTAATTCTTTTTTAACAAAGGTAGCAAGAATAATAATAAATTACATCCTACTTGAGTAATGAATCAGGTAGATGAAACAGAAAATAATTAAGCATGTATCTCCAAAATTGTTAGGCACATTATCACAGTTCAGAATGTCTGAACATGTGAAATACAGGACATTGCAAAACTAAATGACTGTAGTTTTGTTTTCATTTAAACATGATAAATTGAAAATTAAATTTAAAAAAAAAAAAATTAATCAAATAAGAGATGGAATACCTTGTAATCCTCAATTTCAAAAGCTAATACGTGTGTATACATTTTGGCATGAGAACACTTCATATCAATTTATTTTAAAATAGTGCAAATTTATACCAGGAGTCACTCATATTATTTCAAGGTGAGATTTTACAATTATTACTCTCGCAAGTCAGGTCGCTTTCATTCCAAGGCATCTACATATATCAATGCAATCTGAAAAGCAGTTTTTTCAAGAAGAAGTCAAGATATTTATCACAATTTAGATACGCACAAAGAAATGAACAAATTTCAACGAGGTCATCCCAATTAGGCAAATACATACATACCAAATATCAAATCAATCTGTTTACTAGTTTTTGTGAAGTAGGGAGAATCAGTAACATAATACTAAAGCTCAACTTCAGCATTTTGCTAATTGTGTATTAACCTATTCAATAAAAAGTGACAAAATTGTTGAGAAAAGGTATTCAATTTTTTTTATTAAATTTACAATTTTAAGACATTTGCAAGAATTGTACTTTTTTTAAAGGATGGCATTTGTATGTTATTTTTACTGGTTCCATACTACACAACGAAACATTGCTTTGTTTATTTATTACACATAATATAAATGTGGTTAAAGACAAAAAACAATTTAGTTGCTTCTTATCATGCCGATCTTTCAAATTCATTTCAAATTGTTCTACTTAAAATGAATTTACTTTACATTCACGGTTTCAGAGAAGAAACAAGTCAAAACTATAAGTACAACAAAATCACCTTTCAGCTTGGGTATAATGAGATTTGTGCTTTGGAAACATCATACTAGTAATTTTCTCAATTCTACTAAACAGATTGATGGAAAAAGACTTTCAAACAATGAAAGTTTGCATGTATAGCAAACAACAACTACCTGATACAAGTATTAGCTTGACCTTTGACCCAGTATTTGCCACACTGTCAGTACCGATTTGAAAGAGTTGTGAAACAAGCATAGCAAAGGTCACCATCTTAACTGATCTGTCATAACAATTATTGATATTAATTGGTATGCTTGTTGCGTATGTGTTAATCACAACAAAACATCAAACCCATTAAAATCTGTTTTTTTATTGTTTTTTTTAGTTCATGACTATTTGGGGGGGGGGGGGTTACTCACAGTGTACGGTTAACCTTTATGTTGTATACTGTAGTTAAGGTAGAATCCTGTGCATAATTTCAAATACCCAGAATTTATTCATTTTCCAAAATTGGAGGTCACCAGCTTAATTTTCAAAAAAATAATGGTTGTATTTTGGCGGATAGTGGCCATTTTTGCAGTATTATCATAATAGTGCTCTAATATATTATATCTCAGACCAAGACCAAGTTTGAAATTGGCCTAGGGATGCCTGAGAATCAGTTGAGTATATGGTAAAATGTTGCTGTTTGATGCAATGGGGCATAAATGGCAGTTGGTCGAAGAACAAAATAAAAAACTAATCAATGTGCATGTCTCCCACTATGACATGCCTTTCTACTGTCGGTACACTTATGAATTCATTGTGGATTTCAGTATTCAGTGCTTATTGAAAATTATTCAATACATAACTTGTAGAATTCTAATGTAGAAGAAAAATGTATGATTTTCTAGAATTCTGTCTTGTTTTTGACAGAGGAATAGAAAATATCTATAATGACAATTGTCACTGTAATAAATAGGATGGTAAGCAAATCAAGCAACGGATTTCAGTCAAAATAGTATGGTATCGAGGATATTTTCACAAAATATACAATTCTTAATACCATACTGCTCTATTAGTAGCTGGTGCGAGCACATGAATTACACAAATTTTTCTTTACAATTCGAAGGTAAGCCTGAAGGAGAAGCTAAAATTATTATTTTGGATCAAATGTTACTGCAGAACTGATTAGGTCAAACTAAACTTAATCTCAAAGTGCTGGAAAAAAATTGCCATTTTAATGATCGAATTAAAGACGGATTATAGATGGATGAAAATCAATTGACAATGAGTTATATAAATAGCTAGCTCCAATTTATGCATCTTAGCTAACAGTAGATCTCAAACGTCAAGTGGAATCTAAAAAGTCAAGTGGACCTTACAAATAAACTATCATTTTAGGAATTAATTAGCTAAATTAAAAGTGAGGTTTTCATGAAAAGAAGCTGAAGATTTGAAGCAAGTACTGGTTATTATTATATAGAGGATCTACTGTATGCTTTTTTACATAGAGTAGCAGCTGTAAAGGAAAAAGTGGAAGTTTCAAATTTTAATTTAATAACACATGATATACAAAATTTGAAAAATGAAAATATTTAATTTAATTAACATACAGTCACAAGTAGTTATAAATAACACAGAATATAAAGTTGTAATTACAACACACATTATTATTCAGAATTGTTTGCCATATACAAATCAGCATGTTATGCTATATTTAGCGAGACAATGTGAAACAATTTACAAGATTGTCTCTGATTGGCTACCCAAACCTAACACCTAACAGTCAGACCAATCAGAGAGTGGCTTAGATTGTGTCTGATTGGCTACCCAAACCTAACACCTAACAGTCAGACCAATCAGAGAGCAGCTTATTTGTTGACGTTTTTTCAACGTATCAAATTCTGCCTTTATATAAATGCTATGACTCAACTGTATTTAGCTGTCAACTTACAATATTTACATATTGCACTGAGAAAACAAGCAGGTGGTATAAAGTGGTCAACTTTGCATATACTGTAAAATATTTTATTTTCGCTTGGAATTAATTTTTGCTATTTTCGCTGAAGGAATGATTCAGTGAAAATAAAATCTAGCGAATTTGCCTTTTCCCCCATATTTCACATTCAACTTGTCATAAATCAGTGAAAATAAATTTCAAAGGTAATTATTAATGTACCAACTTATATAGATGAGAACAATATTTACAAGAAATTCACTTTTTGTATTTTTTCAAAGTATCGGCACATACAGATCTCATTATTGTGTTCATGTATTGATCTCAAAACAACCAATATAGGGTCAATGGCACAAGAGGGCGCCGTTCGATCTGGATGGAATGTTTTGAAGAAAGTTGTCTGTAGGCCATCGTTGAAGCAACAACGTCCTTTTCATGAATAGATTATGTAATTTCAACGATTTCTTTACGAAATAACCCACAACTAAACTTAGAAACATTACATAGAATTATACAGCCCCTAAAATTATGTCTATTACAAAACAATCCAACCGACAACCAGTTTGACGCCACTCGTTTCTTGCATGATTTTATTGCATTCAAAATTGTTTCGTTTCAAACTATGCATGCATACACACAATAATTTCTTAAAAGGGCATACTAATTAGATAACTTGTCACTATTAAATGTTATTATTATGTGCAATTTTGTGAGTATAATGTAATTTACATAAATGTGAATGTATTTTCTTCTATGCTATCGATAAAGCCATTGCTTGAAACAACTAGTAACTAATAGTTATTTAGGACAATCATTACTGAATACTGTCCACTAGAAATCATAAGTAAAAATAAAAGTAAATATTAATTCATATTATTCAATTAATATGCAAATGTGTTATCTAGAAATATAATAGATGTCAGAGGATTAACTAATTTATGCACTAAAATTGTATTACAGACACTCAGAGAGACAGACACAAACAGACTGGCAGATCGATGGTCAAACTGACAGAGAGACACACAGACCAACTCAGACATACAGGCATAATGTAAGCAGTTCTACCTTCAAACAATTGTAATGCACCTGGCTGGGATTTTTTCAACTTTATGTTGTTCATTGATCAAAAAATTCATACAGGATACAAGTAATTGTAAAATTGAAATGACTGAGATTTTACTGTCAATAAAAACTTACACAAGCTTAGACATTAAAAATTTTGTTCACTTTTGATGAATCCTTACAATGAACAAGTCAATTCTTTTCTTCTAAACTGTGAAAAAAGCTGTTAAAATTGACAGCCCTCTAACACTGTGTAGACCCACAATGACCATCATTATACTCCTATTCATAGAATTCACATTTTTATTTCTAGACCTTCTTTTCATAGTTCCAAGATGATTTATATTATTCCTTCCTACCTAAACAGATATTTAGATCAATTTGCAGGAATATAAATACCTAATGTATGAAAATTAAATTAAATACAGCAAATTTCATGATTATTAAAGGTAAATACAAAGATTTCTCCTGAAAGGTGGATAATTTTCAATACAAAATTATTAATATGATATATAGCAATCAGTGGTTCCAGCATGATGATAAAACTGGCATATAATCCTTTTCTGTTCATCTATTTTGTATTTTCAGTTGAAATTTGAGTTTCAGTTGACTAAACACACAACAATACAGGCTAATTACATCAAGCAATTACACAGATAGTTCAGAAAAAACAACAACATTATGTTGATATGAATGTTTTTGTCTTCATGGGTCTGAAATAAAGTGGAAATAAATATCAGTGAGAGTCTTTATTCTTTCAACTGGGAAAATTCATTACTTTTCTCATTTACGATCACTTTTACGATTATACATTGGTCGTTAATTCTGATCTAGTCTATACAGCAAGTAGCAATCAAGGTTCTATCCTTTCTATGACATGTCATGTCTTACACTACTAAATTCAACCATTTTTCATACCATATGATTACATTATTATTACTTGTTTCCTTAAAGATACATGAATACAGCTAGAGGATATGCTGCTGATAATTCCCAATCAAGGTCGTAGCAGCTAGCATGACTCTGGGCAGACTAATCACGAGAAGATTGGTGGAAACTACAAACAGAAACAATAACAAAGAAGAAATAAAATTGTTTTGTGATTTTTTTAAATGGTTTGATTCACTCACAAATTAAATAAAAATAAATTAACACATTCACATATTGACCTTAACTGGCCTTTGCAAATTTTGACTGAGTTACAAAGGAGCTTATTGAACTATATTTTTGGAATATATATATCAAATAATAATTCATGTTAGAACATTATATTCAAACAATCAAACAGTTTGTCAGTTGATATACTTTATTGTACTCAGAAATGAAATTATCTTGAATTAATCCTCATTTGACTTTATAGGTAAAACTCTGACCCAAAAGATATTGGAGTAAAGAAATGTTAGGTCACCAAACTAATATTTATTTTGGTTATGCTGCAATTTTGTAATTTATTATAATTCACTGGTTCCTATGGTGATGAAATCTACTTCATATCTAAAATGTTGTGTCATGACAATATATATACCTGGAGTGGCAGGATACAAGTAAAACAATTGTAGCACTTAATACTACATATTTCAATAATAAATGTACAAATGTGAAGTCAACAACAGTTTATCTGCGGACTATTAATTAATACCATCATACATCTGTCACGGTAACGCCATAAGTTACAGTGTGGCGTATTTTTTTTGCATAAAAGTCTGCTTTAAATATTGTTGTTACTATTTGTACTTTTATACATTTAATGTTATACTATTCTTTATTATTAAATGAGATTAATGTAGTATCAATCAAGAAACATGAATGTTAATTAATTTTTCATGTAATTAACTGATGACCTCATCGTTCTTGTTAATTTTTGGTCAGACAAGTTACAATCATTATTCCCACTTCAATCTCATTTTTGCTTGTTTATTTTTGTATATTTTCTCTGGTTCAATATTCAGGTTAATTTTTTTAAGGTCTCAATCTTTTTATTTAACTCAGTTGTTGCTGTACTATTTGTGAACTTTTATGCAATTCATGTTATATTATTCTAAAAAAGACATTACTGGATTATTACAGTCCATTAAGTATTAATTGAGGAACTTAAATATTAATCTTTTCATGTAATCATTGTTTTTGTTTCAGCACTGTTCTCACCTAAATTTGATACAGTATTTTCTGACAAATAAAATCATCTGGAAATTAATAAGTTATTATTATAATCAAGGGAATGTTCAAACAAATAAACTAATCTGAGTAAACTAATTCAGTTTGTTTATTTACTCTATTATTATTGTTTACTTGATATTGAACTTCTATTTAAAAACTAATTTCGCAAGAATTGTGTAATTTATTGTATTAATTTATATATCAAATATTCTGGTTCAGTATGCAACATTTTATTCCATTTTTTGCTGTTATGTTAATGTGCATCATTTAGTGTATCAATTTACAAGTTTAAAGCCGGAGGGTTGTCACCAGCGTACGCACGAGAATTGAGTCCCAAGCAACGATAACAATACATGCTAAAAACGCAAAAGCTTATGGGTAGATGCTTGTTAGTAAACAATGACACGCTATGGCCATTGGACGCATGCGCAGGTGACGACTCCCTCACTTTAATATACCTGGTTGAATTATAGTGCTTATATCTATATCATAAATAAAAAAAAAAAATCAGAATTTATGCGGCATAATTTTTAAGATGAAATGAAAACTCAAGATTGCGAATGAGAACAGGATAACTAACAACATAAATAACATTTTGAGAAACTATTTGCATTGGGTTCATGCATTGTGGTAATTATAATTACAATGGCAGAGATACTACACAAGCCATCAAAGACTAAGTATGAAGTATTGTTTTTATGCTTGTATGTCCTCTATAAATGCATATCTCACATCACTGATCATAACTTAATAATGAACTTTATAGCTGCTGAGATTGTACCCATCGAGGAAAACAAAATACTTAATTGTGTCTACCAGGTATATATATATATATATATATATAGGATATTTTGTAAATACTTTTATTAAGAGCTTGTGAGTCTATGAAAAGCAGCACATTTTGGATCTTTAAGAGTCAGTCTTGGATCTTAAGAGTGAATCAGAATCACAAAAATGATCTAAAAGTATCACAAAATATTGACAGCGACAAAAATTAAATGATTTCAAACTGTAACTACAATTTATAATAGAATATATACCAGTCACATGACTTGTGTTATTATTTTTTTTCAAATGCGCTATTTAAGCAAGCATATACCACATTTTAAATATTGAGTGTATTTCAGTGTCCTCATCGTCAGAGTTTGATATCTTTACTTAAGCCGCTGGCCTTAGTAACGGTATCTGAATAAATTATGACTATCACTATAAAAAATTCCCAACTCACTATACATGTATTTACTAATGACAGAAAGGGCACTTGTACTATAAAATGTATAATATACAGTGACAAAAAAGAATTACCTTGTCTTAATAATACCGTAATAGTGTTTTCTGTATAATAGCAATAAACGTCACATTATTGAAGCACACAATGGGAGTCTTTGTGGGTGCAATTGTCTGTCTGTGTGTGTGTATGTAAACATGTATGTATGTGTGTCTGTTCCACTGATGTCCCATGAACCACTCATCAGATTTCAAAGAAATATATATAGGTATATAGATTCCCTTGGTTGCACTGACCTGATTAGTTTTAGGTTCAAATTCATACTTCTTAATTATGTAGTTTGCATAATAATCAGCCAGTTGTTCCACTAATATATTTTAAGAACCATTCAAATTTACATAAATTTGGCAATTTACAGCTGTTGCACTACTGAATAAAACTAGGTACATGTACTTAATCAAGACTGGATTAACATGCATCCATGCATATTGATTACCTAATTTGCATAAATTAATATCTCAATTAAATGAAATTACATACTCTAGGACAAACTGCAAATCACAGATGTATATAATCAAATTCGCTTATTTTGCTATATTTCTAAAGTCATGTATATTAGACAATAGGCTTCTTGTTTAATAGGTTAGCTATACATTTTTAATTAATTTTAATTATTTCTATTTTGTGTTTCCAATACCCTCAGCACACAAACTTTCTTTGATTTGTATTGTATCTTTTTATTTTGACTAGCATACTAACATACTAGTCTTATTTAAATTATCGGAAAATTATATGAAAATTATCGGTAAGCTTGAAAATAATTGTAAACAGTAACAATTGTTGTTAATTATTGTTGTATCTACTGATGTAATTAATTTGTCATTATTAAATATTTGTCAGTGTATAAAAACAGGAAAAGATATTTAGGATTAATGAATGTTACATTATTCATTTTCATACAAAATAATAAATAAGTAAGTTTAAAAGGTCCTTCTACTCTGTAACAATTTACATTCTGAAACATTTCATAGACAAAGAAAATGCTTTCCTTTATGATTATATTTTTATATTATATTTATTTAAATTATTGATTATTAAGACAAGACAAAATTCACACTTGTGTTTACATATGTGCTAGGTACATTGTTCCAATCTTTATTAAGATGTATAGTTCGAATGTGATTGGCTCAGGCATGCAAGATACTTGTGGGGACAGGTATACACATACATATACACATCCACTCAGACGTCAATCCCTAAGTTCCTGTTTTTCAAACTTTACCAGAACAGGAACTAATATATAGTACAAGTACTAATGTAAAGTACAAGTAAAAAACTTACAGATATATTGTCTTCAGTGCACTGATAAGTAAAAGAAAAAGTGGAAAACCAACAATATATGTGCAAATGTATGGAGAATTATTCTACGAATCCATTAAGTTACTTTGAAATGTGATGAAAGGTGTTGTAAGGAGTAGATTCTGTGACTAATCAGCTGTTATACATCAAATACACCTGCTCACAATGTGTTAGATTGGTAATATCACCAACTGAACAAATAACCATGAAAACCTTGATGGCTAAGAGCTGCATGTACCGGTAATATATATACCTAGAAAATCAATATTTCATGACATAATGGGGAAATGCATGAACACACTTTTTCAAAAAGACAAAAAACATCCAAAGAAATATAATGTTGTGTACGGATAGAATAGAGTAGCGGGGTAAACTTTTAAGTGAGCCAGATGTATATCCAGAAGCATTAAGATTCACAACACTGAAACATATGTCGAGCTTGTTAAAATCCATTTCGACTTTTCTAAATAAACAGTAATTATTAGTTTTTACCCCAAGGGCAAGAAGATAGTCGATACTTCTTGCTTCATATGACCATATTTCCATCTTTGACATAAATTTTAAAATAATGATTATTTCCAACAAGTAAGCTTTAATAGATCAAGTATAAGTAAAACAATACCCATGATTCCCATTGGAGTTCTTTCTGAACCTTTTTTAATATTTTATTGTATCTCCTTTTTATTCTGATGCTAAAAATGTTTAAACATTGATAGAAGCTGAAACAGACATTCGTGTATTAAACTTTTTTTCCCCTCTGTGTATCATTTTTGCTTTGTCATGTCACTTTTTTTTGCGTGCATTGTACCCATTATCTTCCATGGATGTTCAGTGATTAATTAAATAAATAAATATAAACACTAGCAGTACATTATTTGTTGAGGTGTTCCAAACTTTATGCAAATGAACAGATCTATAAATAAAGTTAGTCACACCAAACTTCTTTTTTTTTTTCGTGCAAGCATCAATCAGAATGACCCATAATGCATCACTTTTTTCTAGGACAGTGTTTTTCTAAAAGCTCTGTTGTACCAACTTTATATACTGGAAACTGAGCAAATAACCATGAAAACCTAGACTGCTAAGAGCTGCATGTAATACATATCCCTGGAAAATCAATATTTCATTAATATATGAGAACAGGGGAATGAACACACATAGATAATTACAAAGAACATTTGACAAAGAAACAGGATACATCCAATGAAATATGACGTTTTGTATTGAGCAGCGAGGTAAACCTTAATAAATTTGAACAAGAGAAGCCATTTTGGAATCTTAGTCAATGCCATTTTGGAATATTCGTTGAGTCACAAAAACTGCTTGTTTGTAAATGCAAGAAAAGGTCGGGGCAAGGCATGATTGGTGGAAATAACAGGGGAACTCTGATTGGATAGTCAAAAATGTGGGAAGCAGAGTGAGTGCATTTATAAAACATATTTGTGACAACACAAATTTCACTAAAGTCAATTTTGCATAACGTATATAGTTATGCATATCATTAAAACTATGTAAATTTAAAGAAAAACTCATAGTTTGGGGTTAGCAGACAAAATTTTGATAACAATCTTCTTATGATAGCAGATATTAGAGCACCTAAGGCATGACCCAGCTGGCCCGGAAGGCACATCCATGAGAGGATATACATAACCCACCACAAAAGCTTACTTGTTGGAGACAATTCCTATTTTGAAACAAATCTTTGCCAAAGGTGGGACTTGAACTTTGATGATATTAAGGAAGACGTACCGACAAACGCATTGCCCTTAGGGTACAAACTATTACTGTGTATTTTGTAGTAATGTATATCAAGGAGCTAACATGTGTTGTCGCAGAGAATCAAATGCTAGATCTCAGATATTGTGCCTACATAAATGAATCCAAAACAATTTATAATATCATCTAGAATATTTAACAATATCATTTCACAGTGTGCGAAATATTCAGTGTACCTCTCCAATCAATAATTCATATATAAGACAAGCAGCCTGTCGACTGAGATAGCTCCGCTGTTAGCAATGTACATTGCAATTAAAGAACAGAAGATATCATTAGAAAATAAACAATATGTATAGTATCAAAGCAATCAGACTGGCTGTTTTCAACAAGAAGTCGAAAATATCACTTTTCACCAAAAAAGACAAAAATATTCATTAAAATTAGAGAATTGAAGATATCATCACAAAATGAACAAATCTGAGAGAGGTCTACCTGAGGTACCTATATGTATAACATAAAAGCATTCAGACTTGCAGTTTTTAACAAGAAGTCGAAAATATCACTTTTAACTAAAAAAGAGAAAAATATTTACAAAAATAAGAGAATTGAAGATATCATCAAGAAATGAACAAATCTGAGAGAGGTCCATATGTACTATATGTAATATCAAAGCAATCAGACTTGTGGTATTTAACGAGAAGTTGGACATCGACAGACAATCACTCATAAGTCAAAAAAGTCAACAGAGGAGCTAAAAAAGATCATGATTTCTTGAGAACTGCCCATGTCAATTGGAGAGTGAATCTGCTAAAAACCAATCAGAATGACAGAATGTACTCCCATTACCAAGGTGAAAGCCAATCGGAATGAGTGAAAGTATTCTCATTACCAAGATGAAAGCTAATCAGAATGAGAGAAAGTACTCCCATTACCAAGATGAAAGCCAATCGGAATGAGTGAAAGTATTCTCATTACCAAGATGAAAGCTAATCAGAATGAGAGAAAGTACTCCCATTACCAAGATGAAAGCCAATCGGAATGAGTGAAAGTATTCTCATTACCAAGATGAAAGCCAATCAGAATCAGAGAAAGTACTCCCATTATCAAGGTGAAAGCCAATCAGAATCAGAGAAAGTACTCCCATTACCAAGATGAAAGCTAATCAGAATGAGAGGAAGTACTCCCATTATCAAGGTGAAAGCCAATCATAATAAGAGAACGCATTCCCATTACCAAGGTGAAAGCCAATCATAATAAGAGAAAGCATTCCCATTACCAAGGTGAAAGCCAACCACAATAAGTGAAAGTAATCCCATTACCAAGGTGAAAGCTAATCTGAACGAGAGAAAGTGTGACTCTCATTACCAAGGTGAAAGCCAATAAGAATGAGAGTATTCCCATTACCAAAATGTAAGCCAATTAGAATGAGAGAAAGTATTTCCATTACCAAGGTGAAAGCCAATCACAATAAGAGAAAGTATTCTCAATACCAATGAGAAGCGAATCCAAGTGAAAGAAAGTACTCTCATTACTAAAGTGAAAACCACAGTGAGTTAGTCATCTTGCATCAGAACAACATTATCATTGATTATCATAGAATGTATTTAACGAATGTACCTATTTGTATATGTCTCAATGTAATTACTTCAGGCATGTCTGACCTACGACTATAAAACTTGAATTCAAAAACAAAATGGCCACCAGTTGGCCATTTTGAATCTGATCAATAAAACAAATTGACATGTATCTCGGTCCTGTCATGTTGTGAAGCAAATCTGGTTTTGGAATGGCAAACATTTATCACAAAACAATACATTGTATAATTTGAACCTGATCAGTTCATGCATTTCTGGGATATCAAATTAGGATGCATCATAAAATATGTTTATACATGTAATATTTTAAATCACCAATCTAAATAGAATTCTCTATAACTAAATACTGTAAAAAAAAACCTACAGTCAAGTTATCCCTGACAGAGCATCTGTGATTGCGTCTACTAAACACTCTACGTCAGCACATGGAATACTTACTCTAAAGAATTATTACACTTCAAACATCAAAGTCAAAACTTCTGAAACATCTTGTATAATTATTTCCATAGTCAACTGAAAATGATGTGCATATTATGGTCTAAAAAAGATTATGGAAAAATATTTACAATTGTGCAAATATTAATGGGAAAAGTAATGATGTTCAAAAGGATATACTTGAGTGCATGTTTGCATAAAGTGTACAGACTACTGATTGATCTACATTAACCTTTTCACCACCAGTTCCCTCTTTTCATCACATTCACAAATAGTCCCGTTTATAGTCTGCACTTTCCTTCAAAAGTTTGGGACAAAAATAGCAAAATTTTTTGAGTGAAAATTGAAAATTGACTCAAATTTAATCTGTTGGCTCCATAATTAGGGTTCATTTACAGAAATATTGAGGAATATAAAAGAAAAAGTGCACAAAAATTTGGGCGAGAAAGTCTGGTTGTGAAAAGGTTAACTAATGACTGTTACAGTTAGGTAATGGTTGAAAGTCTCCACTTCACTTCACTTCAGAACATAGGATTTATATGATAGAAGGACTGTGTTCAGACTTAACATTAGCTTCTGTGAAGGTCACATCTTCAATATAACACACCTCATCAAATGCAAACTTACTGTTGTGATTAGGAAAGCCTACTTTAAAGATGATGGTAATTAGTATGAAACAAAAAGACAATAACAATTGAAAATTTAATCAGCCTCTGCAAACATCTGCTATATGTGTAAAAGTGATTCTGCCATTACTAAATGGTATGATTTATTTTTTTTTCCAGAGCATGTCAATAAATCTTTAAGACATATCTATTTGATTTTTTTGTATACACAAGCAGTTTTTGTATGTTAGATTCTTTAATATTAATTATTGCTTATTATTAATATAATTATTATTCATTTCAAAAATAATAGGGACAGATTTTTCCACACCATATTTTCAGTATGTTTCCTTTGTACACTGCCCTCAACGTTATTTATTGGGTCGAGTTGTGCTTGCAACAATGGCGAATAGTACTCACAGTGATTATTCTGGTGTAATTATTATTGATATATACATAAATATTATATACATGTAATACTTTGTTCAAGATGTATTTAATATAGTAGCATTTTAGCAAAAAATATGAAAAGAATTGTATAGTTTATTTATATGCGTTCATACAGCCATCTTGTGTAACAGCTAAAGACAGACCAAGATGAAACTAACATGTTTTCATATTTTTAAATTCATGAACAATTTTATTCAGTATGAAAAAATATTAAAAACATGATGTAACATAATAGTATGGCAGAAGGCTTTGATACTTTGATGAGTATTGAAGTTCTTTTCACAAGTGATGCAGTGAATCCTACAGCACAAGCAAAGAACAAACTGACTGACAAAAGTATCAAACAGAACAAAATGCAAGAACTTTCAAAGTGAAACAATAAAATATAATCCATAGACATTTGCTTTTTATCTGGATTTTCAATACTCTTTAAGGCTACACTATTTTCATTTACGTTTTTTTTAATTGATTGATCTATATAAAAATGGTCTTTGATTTGTTGAAAACAAAAATTACCGTACTTTGAAATTGATTTAATGTGAGTCTGTGTTGCATCATTAATTTGAACAATTTGCAATGATCAAAGAAACCTTCCAAAAAAATTTTGTGTGCTAAGATTTTTTGAACCAGGAAGTACAAATAATAAAGACATCACCAAATTGACATACCCACAGTATGTCGTTTTGGCTATAGACACATCACTCTCATTTACATTTAAATTCAATGTTTATACTAAGTTTGAACAAAATATGTCTATGCATGACCGAGATCTAGATCCAGATTGCGGAAATGATGAATTTTTATCATTAAAAGAGGGTTGGCAAAAGGTATTTCGTAAGAATGTAATTTTAATAAATAAAAAACGTAAATTCATAGACATGGGCAAGTTGTAAAATGTAATCAGCTATTTTATTCGTTCGTAATTTGTACAAAGATCTTATTTTTTGTAAGTATATAAAGCATTTTCCACATTAAATGTCGTAATTCGTACGTAATTTCCAATTTTGATTCTTAAACACAATTTATAAAATATTATTATATAAATTATAGTACATGTATATTATAAAAATGTAAAAAGGAATTAGGAATTTTCTTTATCTGTAAAGTGTGGAATCCTATTTTTTCCTGTAAAAACGTAAAATACATCTTTTATTTCCTGTAACTTGAACCAGCTATCCCCCCTACAAGTACTTATCTACAAGTCAGTCACATGAATGCATGGAAATCAAAACGGTGTGTACATAAACTATACCACTGCGCTGCAAACCTTCTTAAACACAAGTGTTCAAATCAAATCCTGTGTAAATGGAATTTCATAATTGCATGCGCTCTACCTCTTGCACTTGCATTTTCAAGTGAGGTTCATCACAAAGCGGTGACGCATACAAGAACAACAATCTACATCTATCATCATCCTGGTGTCAGAACCCTGAACGGCACAAACATCACATTACAAAACGTGACTACATTTCGACAAAACGCATGACATTCCTCATGAGGATTGTCAGCACACTGGTAGTGATGAAAAATAAAGAAAAAGCACACAAGGTGATTTTTAAATTGTAGACCTCTGAGGCATGATGGTGGCAGCCATCTTGGATGTCAAAATACTGGTGTTCATGTTACAGATGTTCTTTGCACATGCCGAGTGTCAAACCGAGTATGGTAGTATGATATGGAGGCTGATGTAGCTAGATATTGTTGGATGCCGTAGTACTGAATGCAGAATGTTCTCGGCAATGCTGCTGCTGCTGCAACAAGGTTTCTTTTTGCAATGCTACATCAATGTGAAATAATTACTGTTATTTGCTGTTCATGTGTGCGATGACTAAATAAATATCAAAACAACAAATGAATATGATTTCAATAAAGTAATTATTATTATCTTCATATGCATGTTTTCCATGTTTGGGTCAAATATCAGATCAACGAATGTGGACATGATTTTGGAACAAGCTGAGTGGGTCCCAATGTGGTCCCAACTAGTATGAATACAACTGCTGTAATATCCCTCTCCGAACATGTAGGATTATAAATTTTGGCACGTGTCGAGATTCTTTAAAGTGAACGTAGCTAAAAATATTTATGTACACTGAAAAATAAACTGAAATTCTCAATATATATTTAAGGCATCTGTAAATATTTACTCTATCAAAAGCAGACATAAAACAAAGTTTTCAATTATTTTATACTGAATCATGCAAATGAATTACAGTATAACCTAGCTCTAACAGTTCTTGTTTTGGTACAATATTTAGCATAAATATGTGAATATTGATGTATATATGACCAGTGTACAGTCAATCATTTAGTAAAACGCAATTTAGTTTCACAATGAATATATAAGAAGATCACAAGCCTTGAGAGCAATCCAGTTTTTCAAGTAGGATGAATATTCTCAAGCAATCAGAGAAATTCAACTCGGGATGTTTTCATCTATTAAAAAAGAATCTACACTGTAACTACAGAATACAGTGTTAAATTATGTATTTAATTGAGCTCTGTATTTTAGTCTTAGAAGTAGATAGCATTTTATGTTGAGACATAGGAGCATATAATCATTGTCACCTTAATGCAATATTCTCAAGAGAGAAAATGAAAATTACTGAATCTTGTCTTCGTATTAAAATTAGAGTCTTATTTCTTGAGATCAATTACATTTTGTGAAGAGGTAGGATGAAAGCCAGCCAAAAGAATGCAATTGACAGAAATGATTTAATACTATCTTGTAAATGTAATAACTCTTGACTTTCTCAGAATATATAATCCGATTATATTGAGATAGCTGAGGTGAAAGAATAGAAGAAGTGTCAAAACTATAGCCTAGCTATATTGAAACCGGAATTTAATTTATCAAAATGATGAGGCGAGTGAATGAAAGAAAAAGTAATTTTCCCCAAGCCATTGACTATGTAGGGAAGATGTTATTGCATGCTCATAGAAATCTAATAGCACTTGAGTTGAGTGCATATAAGTGTATTTTGTGAAATAATGACATAGTAGGTGAAAACATTCCAAGCCCACTGCAGCAAATATAATCACTACACATAGACATTCTATTAATCAATTGAAGTCATCATGAATGTCGCTAGATTTCACAGGTCCACACAATGAATATCTAATGATGGTTATATTCACGTATCTAAAAATAGTTCACTCATTTACTGGGAAAATTACTAGCTGGCATAGTAGATACACACTATTTAAACACACAATGTACACTCAACAAAAAGTTAATATTTTCAGATTTCATTTTTTTTTTAAATATTAATTTTTGTCTAAGAAAACCGAATAATAATCCGAATGAGTGGTTACATGCCCATGAACACCTTGGGTGAAAGGTCTAGACACTGCAATATCCCAAGGGTTGATTTTAATCATTTATGAAAGGTGCCCTCACTGGCGAGGTTGATACATTGTGATGATCATCCATGTTACAGACTTCATAACTATAAACACTTAGCCTTTATGGTTTTTTTTAACATAAATCATATTGTATATACTAGAAGTATGTAAAGTTGCATACTAGGAAATGAATTTTCAATTTGTATTGAAATTACCATTTAAAACTATGATCTTGAAATCACCATATGAAACTATGATTGCTATTGTCTTTTAAATCACAATATAAAACTATGATTGCTATTGTCTTGAAATCACCATATGAAACTATGAATGCTATTGTCTTTTAAATCACTATATGAAACTATGATTGCTATTGTCTTGAAATCACCATATAAAACTATGAATGCTATTGTCTTTTAAATCACCATATGAAACTATGATTGCTATTGTCTTGAAATCACCATATAAAACTATGAATGCTATTGTCTTTTAAATCACTATATGAAACTATGAATGCTATTGTCTTGAAATCCCCATATGAAACTATGATTGCTATTGTCTTTTAAATCACAATATAAAACTATGATTGCTATTGTCTTTTAAATCACTATATGAAACTATGATTGCTAGTCTTGAAATCACCATATAAAACTATGACTGCTATTGCCTTTTAAATCACCATATGAAACTATGACTGCTATTGCCTTTTAAATCACCATATGAAACTATGATTGCTATTGTCTTTTAAATCACAATATAAAACTATGATTGCTATTGTCTTTTAAATCACTATATGAAACTATGATTGCTATTGTCTTGAAATCACCATATAAAACTATGACTGCTATTGCCTTTTAAATCACCATATGAAAATATGAATGCTATTGTCTTGAAATCCCCATATGAAACTATGATTGCTATTGTCTTGAAATCACCATATGAAAATATGAATGCTATTGTCTTGAAATCCCCATATGAAACTATGACTGCTATTGTCTTTTAAATCACAATATAAAACTATGACTGTTATTGTCTTTTAAATCACTATATGAAACTATGATTGCTATTGTCTTGAAATCACCATATAAAACTATGATTGCTATTGTCTTTTAAATCACTATATGAAACTATGATTGCTATTGTCTTGAAATCACCATATAAAACTATGACTGCTATTGCCTTTTAAATCACCATATGAAAATATGAATGCTATTGTCTTGAAATCCCCATATGAAACTATGATTGCTATTGTCTTGAAATCACCATATGAAAATATGAATGCTATTGTCTTGAAATCCCCATATGAAACTATGACTGCTATTGTCTTTTAAATCACAATATAAAACTATGACTGCTATTGTCTTTTAAATCACTATATGAAACTATGATTGCTATTGTCTTGAAATCACCATATAAAACTATGATTGCTATTGTCTTTTAAATCACTATATGAAACTATGATTGCTATTGTCTTGAAATCACCATATAAAACTATGACTGCTATTGCCTTTTAAATCACCATATGAAACTATGATTGCTATTGTCTTGAAATCCCCATATGAAACTATGATTGCTATTGTCTTGAAATCACCATTTAAAACTATGACTGCTATTGCCTTTTAAATCACCATATGAAACTATGAATGCTATTGTCTTGAAATCCCCATATGAAACTATGATTGCTATTGTCTTGAAATCACCATATGAAAATATGAATGCTATTGTCTTGAAATCCCCATATGAAACTATGACTGCTATTGTCTTTTAAATCACAATATAAAACTATGACTGCTATTGTCTTTTAAATCACTATATGAAACTATGATTGCTATTGTCTTGAAATCACCATATAAAACTATGATTGCTATTGTCTTTTAAATCACTATATGAAACTATGATTGCTATTGTCTTGAAATCACCATATAAAACTATGACTGCTATTGCCTTTTAAATCACCATATGAAACTATGATTGCTATTGTCTTGAAATCCCCATATGAAACTATGATTGCTATTGTCTTGAAATCACCATTTAAAACTATGACTGCTATTGCCTTTTAAATCACCATATGAAACTATGATTGCTATTGTCTTGAAATCACCATTTAAAACTATGACTGCTATTGCCTTTTAAATCACTATATGAAACTATGATTGCGATTGTCTTGAAATCACCATATAAAACTATGACTGCTATTGTCTTTTAAATCACCATATGAAACTATGATTGCTATTATCTTGAAATCACCATATGAAAATATGAATGCTATTGTCTTGAAATCCCCATATGAAACTATGATTGCTATTGTCTTGAAATCACCATTTAAAACTATGACTGCTATTGCTTTTTAAATCACCATATGAAACTATGATTGCTATTGTCTTGAAATCACTATTTAAAACTATGACTGCTATTGCCTTTTAAATCACTATATGAAACTATGATTGCTATTGTCTTGAAATCACCATATAAAACTATGACTGCTATTGTCTTTAAATCACCATATAAAACTATGATTGCTATTGTCTTGAAATCACCATAAGTGTTGTCTTGGAATCACCATATAAAACTACCGGTATGTTTGCTATTGTCTTGAAATCACCATATGAAACTATGTTTGCTATTGTCTTGCACAATCACCATGTAAAACAATATGTGTTATTGTTTTGAAATCAACATGTAAAACAACAAGTGTTATTATTGCCTTGGAATCATCATAAAAAAACAATAAGTGTTATTGTCTTGAAATCACCATAAAAACTATGTTTGGTATCATCTTGAAATCTCCATATGAAACTATGTTTGCTATTGTCTTGAAATCACCATATAAAACTATGATTATTATTTCAAAATCACAATATGGCAATTTAAGATGAAGTGGCTCCAAAGAATGCTTATTAGTAATGACATAATAAATAGGCATCAGCAAGTTGTATTTGTATCCATCAAACGTCTCAGTACCATATAAGTGATAAACCGAATGATAGCTATTGCATAAAACAATTATATTTCATTATAGTTTAAAAACACTGTTTTCAAAACAGTGTATAAATCACCAGTCTGATCCTCAACTGTACAAGACTGAGATTAATACGTCATGACATGTAACCAACTCAATATGCAAGTCATAGCCTCAACTTAATTCACTAGATTATGACACACTGATAATCAAAATGGCTACTAACTACTAATAAAATCAAAATGACTACATTCTCTTTAATCCCACTACAAAACACTTTGGTAATTCAGTTTAATTACCAGCAGTAACGGGTCTCCCAAGACTAAGTGTGAATCATTGTTAAATAGAATGAGAATTCACAATACTACTGACACAGCACTCAGCTCAAGAAAGAAAGACATGATTTGTGATCTTACATGTAAAAAGTTAACGAGGGATGAGCATTCAAAATAAGTGGTTTGATATAATGGAAATGTTACTGCAAATGGTCGTTCTATTAAATCCCGTAATTAGCATCTGCATGACTTCTTCATACAGTAAATCAATGCATGTATTATCTGTCTCAGTTGCAATACTACCTCCCAGTTATCTGCAACAGTGACTAAAATCATGGCAACAAGATATTACCTTCAAATATATTGTGGTCACCATAAGTAGAGCAGTTTTGAATGGAAAGCTCAGTATGGTACAGTTTGTCAATAGCAAATGACAAACAGGCCAAACCCTATTTTGCTATATGGACAATTAAACCCTAAACCATGTCTCGTGTAATTTAAAAATTGCATTTTCATAGTGAGGCTATACACTACAAAGCCAGTTCAGGTTCTACTTTTTTTTACATAAAGATGGTTGCTGTTTTCAACTGAAGGCAAATGAACATGTCAAGCAAGAAAGACTGTTTCGAGCCGTGGCATAAAATAGAGGCATATACCATTGTTGACTCTTGAGCGGAATGGAAATCAGTTGATTTGAGGGTGTCACAACAAGCAAGGAAGCAAATCATTTTTATGCTACGAAATAGTTAAGACCTATCTTTTAAAATCTCCTTCTAGAAGACAAGGAACTAATACATTGTGAAAGTATGGAATCATACTACAACCATCATGATTCAGAAACACTGGTTGATTTAAGATTAATCATGTTGATATTCACTACAAATGGAAAATTTAAAACAAACCATGGTATGCTAAAAAATAAAGCAATGAAGACATTATTTGCCATTAGACAAACTATACTGAGTCATAAAATGATTTCAACTTCATTGTGTTTAAAATTATTTGATCAGTTGGTTACATCCATTCTAATGTATGGGTCAGATATTTGGGCAGGTGAACTAACAAATGACACAAATAACCTAGACCAAGTTTGTAATAATTGTTATCATTTTATTCTTGGTGTTAGTAAATTTACACCATCAGTTGGTATAAGGGGTGAACTAGGTAGATTACCAGTAAGAATAAATGCAATGGTTTCAAAGGTTAAATACTGGTACAGAATAAATTTGCTTCCTGAAAATCACATATTAAAATGTGCATTAAAGGAAATACAAAATAATTCTGCCTGGATTACTCAAATAAAAACAATTTTTGGAGAAAAAAACTTGTCTAAAATAAAAGAAACTTATAAGATCAACAATATTAATCAACTAACCAATGTTGTAAAAACAAATGAATCTATTCAATCATAGAGAAAACAATTAAATAAAAAAAAGGGGAACAAACTTAGAACATACAATGTATAGTATATTTAAACAAAATTTTGAATTGGAAAACTATCTAAATGACCTGAAAAACTTCAGCCAACGTAGAGTTTTAGCAAAGTCCAGACTCAGTGACCACAACCTTGGAATTGAATTGGGAAGAAAGAGTAAACCAAAAACCCCAGAAAATGAAAGAACTTGCAAAAAATGTAATTCAGATCAAATTGAAGATGAAATGCATTTCATCTTAGATTGCAATTTCTATGAAGTAGAGAGAAAACATGTCTTGAAGCATTTTAAAATAAAAATTAATGAGTTGTCCAGAATGGAAAGCTTCGTGAAAATAATGGGAAATAATATGGCTTTATCATATTATTTAAAAAATACAATTTTCCAAAGTTAAATATGTAACTGTGGTCTGGGAGAACCTTGCTGCTGTTTAATCAATTTTTCAGAGATTTTCTAATTTTTATTTCTTTCTATGTTGAATTTCAGTGTATTTTAATTTAGTGTTTTAGTGTGTCTTATTTTATTTGTCTTGTGTAATAATTGTTTACCTTACTGAGCCCACAGATGGTTAAGCTGCGTAATAAAGTTATTATTATTATTATTACTAATCATGTTGCATATGAAAACATCTCCACTGTTGCTGATAGCAGTTCATCAGGCAGACTAATTGAACAAGGATTATAAATACATGGAATTGGAACTCAATACCGAGACTGAAAATATTGTTGTCAATATCTGAATATAATATTAGTGCAGACGCACTATGCATGATTAGAACCATGATCAGAGGACATATTCTACGATGCAACAGTAATATCGGGTGACATTACTCATACAAGAACTGAGAAAATAGATACAGACTTGTATAATTTGTATACCACCTTCAAATTGAGACCCAGATTTTTATTTAGCATTTTTAGATACTAATGAAAAACCTAACCTGCTGAAAAGTCAAATAAATTATTTAAATTAGTGCCTGCAGTGCTGTTGTTACCTAGACTCAATTCCAGCCCCTTGTCGCCATGCTACTGTGATTCCACCCCGGGCACCCAGCAAGCTGCCTTACAGCAAGGGACTGGAGAAACTTGGTTCTCTTGCACATTCATCAAGCATTTTTAGGTATAAACAATATAGTATTACCACTTACTATGAATTCCATGACGACATGAATTGCTTTTATTGAAATATTTACAAAACAATTACCGAAGAAGATGCTCATGCTTCATTCAAATCTAAAATAGATACTTGGGTTGTTGTCCATGCACATGTTGTGATTGGTCTAATTCTAATTGTATTCAAACATTTTATAAAACAAATTCACACCTTCATGAAATTCACAGTACATTGTAATGGATGTACATCAGTAAGTTGCATACAGCCTGAGGACAGCTTGGTGAAACAGGAATGACTAATTTACTTTACAGTTCGAGAACATTGCGCGTTCATTTTTTTTTTCAAATGAACACGTACATTTTTTATAATACATTGTTTAGAAATGATTTCGGCGAGAATACCATCACTCATATTTTGTTGTCGAAACTGGCGAGGATTTTGTACGTATTTTACCACAGTTCTCATGCTTCAATTTCTTAATACGTAGTAATTGCTTATCTTGTACGTCAAATACACGTAAATGTGGAACGCACAGCAAGTTTGACATTCAATTTGTGAATGAGTGGCCCGCCTCCTACCAATTTGCGGAGTAGCCGACACGATGTTTTTTTTTTTTCAAAATTATATTTCGAACCTTTTTCTTGTGAAAATGTGTTGACAATTTTATGTAGAGAGGGCAGTATTTACCTGTTGAAATAAAACGTCTGCCGGTCATCTATTTAACGGACATAGTTCAACCATAGACAGTATTTTTTCGGCTGATAATGGTAGTCTTCGAAAGCAGTACACAGCGCCACCTGGTTGCATTAATATTTGAAATTTCAGTCGGTGCGCCCTCTGTGGCCACATAGCATGTCATTCGTTTACACAAATTGCTACAATCCGAATTAAACAATAAATAATTTAATTTAAAAGTCCATTCATACGATCCCTATGGACCTCTAGCAAAACGAAAAAAAATGATTTAATTTGCCGTCAATGACTGACAATTTTACATCACCATTCAACAGAATGAGATTTTGTTTCACTCAAAACTTCTGATTGCATCACTAAGAAATTACACTTTGTTATCAGCTAAGTTACGGCCCCAGCCGTTGCAGCTGAACTGACAGCAAATATAGGTTAGTTTTTTTAGTTTCGAACAGGTTTACAGAATTTCATGGGCATTTTTTCAATAGATGTAGCTGAAATGCTGCCTGGTATGTCACAGCTATTTCATAGAATTCAAACATCTCAAGGCTTTTATCAGCATTATCTCGTTCACATTATTTTAGTACTGGTACCGGTAATAATTATTTTTGGATAAAGCTCCTAGGGTGTTAAGATTGGCTCCAGTAGAACCCACCAATCACAGGAATTTGGTGCATTGCTGTGACTGCCAAACATGGCAAACTTGCATTACATCCAATTGTGCTGTTTCCTTGACTTCAGCTGCTTTCAGTGGTGCTCCACAGCAGCTCGTGCAGAATACATTGTACTGTAGTGTACGTCTTAGCGTAGAATGTTCTCCTTCCCAGTGGCCCTGCTTCTAGTACAGGTACTTCCAAATTTGTATTTTCTAATGTTTATACGAGTTAAGGTCTCTAAAACAAGACATGATGGTTTATGGCAGTGTAATATCCAGATATTGCATAGGTAAGCATGCAGTCATAAAGTAACTCAACTGAGTAATACTGAGCTGCCAAATTTGTTATACGTTGTACATGTAGGAGTAATCTTGTTTCACTG
Source organism: Saccoglossus kowalevskii (assembly GCF_978046115.1). Classification (NCBI taxonomy): domain Eukaryota; kingdom Metazoa; phylum Hemichordata; class Enteropneusta; family Harrimaniidae; genus Saccoglossus; species Saccoglossus kowalevskii. Next base: position 32,201,681 of record NC_140643.1, on the reverse strand, counting down.
TTCAGTCTCAACAACTACCCCAAAGTACAGTTTTCAACATCTTGTTTTTACCGTGATGGTTGCCAATGGTGAAAATGCCAAGAAAATGCTCCACCCCACAAGTATAGTAAATATCTGTAAATTATAAATGCATTTATTTTAGTACCGGGTATATGCCAGCTGACTGTGCGTCTCTCTAAAATTGAAGTTAAAACGATCCACAGTACAAAAATTCATTAAAATTCTATCTGTATTTTCTGTATTGTCTGAGGAAATAGGATTAATAAATGATGACAAACATTTCTCAGATCAGATTAGATTAATATTTTTATAAAAATACCAAATACAGCTGTTTTTATAAATACAAAATAAAACCCTCTTTTTAGCATTTCACTTAATGAACAAATCCATTTACAAACAGTAACACTTGAGGTTGTTACTGAAATCTAGGCAGAAAAAAAAAAAAAGAATAAATTACATCTATAAAACTCATCTGATGTATCAGAGAAAGATAAATATATAGAGAAAGATAAATCAGCTGAAATTGTCACTGTTGTATTTTAAGGTGACACATGAAAACACACTATATGAAAGAACTGCCTTGAGATAAGTGAATGGAAAAGAGTTATGAATGAAGCAGGTTCACACCTGATTTTGGAATTTTACAAAATGAATATTAAAATGGTATTAAGCCAGAAGACATTATTACTCTTAGTTGTATAAACTTCCACTACTATACATACTGGACTATGACAGTCTGCATATTCTTAGCAGTATTCTTAATATCAATTCACATTATTCACTGAGTACAGTCATTGAGAATATCACAGTCACCTCTCTTGTTGTACAGACATGACAAATGAACTATCAACATATACATGTATATGGTTCTTATTACAATTATTTATCAATTACTATGTATTATATTTGGAAAAATTTGACCCATGAACATCTGAGAAAATCCTTGTTGGTTGGACAAATGGAACTCTATTCATAAGCCCCCTGAATGCATTTATCAGGGGCTAATAAATACCATGCATGTATTTGATTTGAATTGAGTAATTGATTATGAACTGGCTCCAAACAGTCGCTTCTACTCAGCCAAAGGTTGTCTGACATAAGTACTTGTTTACACAGAGTACTTATAACTATTCTTGGTATACGTTATGAGGCAGTGTGTTGTCATGATGTTATCTTCAGTAGTCTTGTTCTTCCTGTATATTACCAATATATTCACATATTGAATCATATGACAGTTTTCTTATCTTAGTCCGATCTATTAATAACTCCACATGTGCAATACAGTTTGATTTATCTTTGTCTATCACAGTCCCCAACTGAAAAACAATAAACGAAAAAATGATGAAGTAGACAGTAATTTCTGATTCATACTGTACTGTAACTTGAGGAATACATTACAGCAGGGGTTTTTTCTAGAAAAAAACTGCAAGAGGGAGCACTGCAATTCAGCGGCGCCACCAAGCAGGGTTTCTCCCTACCAGGGTGTGGAGTTTTTGATAATTCTCAGTTAAAATGGAGCATTCTATGGCTTCCTTGGGGCCAAAATTACTATCAGACAGGTCACAGTTGAAGACAGTGGCCACATGTGATCCCTGGTCAATCAGAATTTTATGGTTGCCAGAGGATCTGCTCCGCAGGGTAAGGGGGCATATGGCCATGGCATGAGGGCGCTGCATCCCTGTTCCCTTGTTTAAAAAAATCACTGTTACAGTCAGGAATATATTTCAGTTATTGACCTCTTCTAAGGCCAATATCAAGAATTATCATGATATGGTGTATCCATGGTCGCAGGATACACTGCATTACTCTTGAAAATAACAAACCCCATAAATGTCATGGCATTCTGTCATATCACTACCCGACGTTAGGAGCGCAAATGTCCTCCTTGTGTGAGTGCACACCTATATTAGGGCTGAATTTGTAATAAATGCCTCTCAGTTGATAATCGACAAGTTTACAAGACATGAAACACATCAATGGTTAATGAAAACCAGTCAAACATTCACTATAGCTGACATTTGCCAACAAAATACCATGGATTTTTGTATATACTAAACTATGACATTTGCAGGAAAAGCATGTCTAAATCTTGAATGTGTTACGGTAATGGCCAGTGACCACAACTCAGAATTTATGATTTTGAAGGGGGAGAGGGATGCTTGACTGAACACTAATGTGATTGAATACAGTGATAAAAGACTAATAAAACACTCAACAGTAACAGCAATTACAACACTGCATGTGATCTAACTATTTGTTATGTGAAATTCTTTGACCAATTGACCTAGTGCAGGGTAGTATCTTAATATTATCAACAAGCTCATCCACAATCTAGTAAAAAGTCAGGACTCTTGTCAACCTGTTTTATATTTATAGAAAATACCAAATTTTGAAGCAATGGTACTACAAGAAACACTCCTAGTTAAATTTAAACTCGCAACTCCAATCTCAACACCTTGTTCTTTAATCTACCAGGGATTCAATGTTAGTGGGCAGCTGTCAAACCTCATAATGTTCAAAGTGTGGTTTATAATTATTACCATGTTATTGGGGGGCATGTCATCTAGCTGCAATAACTTTAAATACATAAATAATTTGAAATGCCTACCTGTCCTTTGTATTTTCCATTCACAACCATAATATAACCTGGTTGAGACTTGGGTATAAGCGTTTCCAACATGTCTTGCTTTAATTCTATGAAATAAAATATACATATATATATATCAAATTGTAGATTTAAGCATTACAGTAAATCAACATGTCTATAAGCATTTTCAATTTTATCAAAATAGATTGGTAGTCACTGATATACACTGGGCAGTATTAAATATTATACCTTCAAGTAGTTTGCCATCTTCTGTTCTACATGAACACATATCATGAGTAACAACATCTACTACAGATACTTTGCTATTATAATATCTGCCTTTCTTGTATCTTTTATCAATAATTCTAACTCTTAAATCTGGACGCAACCAGTATACTTGGTCACTAAGATCAGAAGATGCTGTAGTATATCTGAAACAAGAAGGTATGAAAGGTTATCAGCAACAAAGGATTGAAGTGGTATGAAAAGTACTGAATCTGACTGACTTAGTGCCCCATGTTCGTTTAAATACCCAGGCCTATTTTTGTACAATTTCTATATTTGCGGCCAAGTTCACCTTCCATAATGCTTCCAACTGATTGGTTCGCAAACTTGATTATCAGAACACTGTTTTGATCATTGTTCCTGAGCTCATGAATTCATTTTCAATGAAGAGACTTTTTGGGTGTTTTGTATTGGGTTTATTTTCACTGGTTTTTGATGAGTTGAATGTAAAATATAGGAAAAAAGGTATATTCGCTAGATTTTATTTTTACTGAATCATCCCTCCAGCAAAAAAAGCAAAAATAAGGCATTTTACAGAACATAAAAATTTATATATTGCTATTTATTAATATGAGGTCAAGCACTTCTGCTAGATTATGAGTGGGTTTGTTAATTAACTTGTGAGATCCATACTGCTTAAAGAATATTTTTTATTAGAATCATTATTCAAGTTATGATGATAGTTAATCTCAAACTGAATTCTATTTCAGTCATCAAGATTTCCTGAAGAGTAATACAATGATCTGCCCAAAGGTACTACCTAAAAGTACCTTGGTATCAACTTTATCTGGAATTATGGTGCTATATAAGTTTCAAATAAGAATACCAGTAATATTCTGTCAGCCATGTTTAATTTGTATTGTCACATTTGATTTTTCTATTCAAAAAAAGTTCTAAAATCTTACATTGCCAAGAGTGATGAAAAAGCCATATGTGACTGAAATATCAGTACCTTTCATCTTTGTATTTCTTTTTTTTTGAATCTGGTTCATCTTCTTTCCTTCTATCTCTGTGTGTGTATTTATCGGTCTGCCTGTCATAACTGTCTCTGTGTCTATCTCTGTTGTGCCGATCACTCTCTCTGTCTTTGTGTCTATACCCATCTGAATTATCTCTGTCTTCACTCCTATCTTTGTCTTGTTTCCTCCTCTCCTCGTCCTTTCTATCTTGGTGTGCTTTGGACAGTCTACCTGTGATAATGAATGACACACTAATCAATAGAAAAACTAGAGCAAATTCTGTTATTTTTGTATGCTTGTTTCTACCACCTCAGGCTTAAACTAATGACCTAGTTAAGGAAAGTGAAAATGGTCAGTAATCAGAACCCTGACAGAGTTTCATCTTCGCCTTTGTCTCATCATGGGTGATAAAATAACAGATATTATTACATACCATTATACATTAACCAAAGCATTAATATATTTAAACATGAACATTATTCATCTTGGCAACTCTATCCCAGATAAATAATTATAACAATTACATGTTTAAACACAGGTGCTGTCTCTATCAGGCAACACATAAAATGTTTATTCATGATGTAATTAGGGTGAATTATGGTCAAAAAATCAGAAAAACACAGACATCTCTCTCTAGTTAATTGAAAGATAATTCAAAAATGTTATCACAAAACACGGTCAATGGAGAATATTATGAGAATATTCATGTACGCAAATCACAACATGCTATTTCAAGCTGTCTTTTTGGGAGGACAGTGTATTATGGCTTAACAGTACAGTAACATTGACGCCTCATCCCATCATTGCAGCCTTATTGAATACTTGCACATAACTTGGATTTTTCAAGGTCAAACAAAATTAATAAAATTAAGAAATTTTACTTACTGATATCAAGAGAGTATTTTCTGTATTCTTTTTTATCCACAATCTTCACAGCATACTGACTGATGTTTGCAGTTTGGTTACTAATTGCAAATTTGACTAAAACTCTAGAATTATCTTCATCAACACCTTCTATCTGAAGAGAAACAATGCTACATATTAAATGAATTTTTGATTTTGTAAATGTGGCAACACCAGTATCTACTCCTAACTGAATTGCATATGATACAAAAGGACAATTCAGTGTTGTATGAAATTACAAGAAAGATAATAGGCCATCAAAGATGACTGATATTCAACCAGCAATTTTTAAAGGCGCTAGAGTCTGACATGAACATAAATATTTTAAAGCACCATGCAACTTACTAGATTAAAATACATGATATAAGTCATACAATCCAGTTTTGCCATGACTCCCAACTGAGACCAAATTTTGATTATAATAGTAGCTAGAAGCTGGATCAGAACACAAAATTTAATTCCTTTGCTCAATCATAGACCCTAGGGTCTATGGATCAATAATATGAGATGCAGAACTTTTGCATAAGCCAACATCCTTGTTGTGAACTGGACCACATGGGCAAAATGCCATCTTTGTTCTTTAGTTATGAAACTTGTGAGATAATCACTATAATGAACCAGAATAGTAAATTCAAATATAGATCTCAACAAATTTATGATTATGATACTCTAATAAAATGTACCACATACCTTTCCATATAGGTTTTTATGTGGCCCACTTGCGACCAATACACCAACACCCCTAGCAAATCCTTGGGGTTCCTCTTCCTCCACTTTGTCACCAGGTTTCAGTTTTTTCTTCTTCTTGTCAGAAAGTGCATCAAGCTGTCTCTTATCTGCACCTAGACCAAGACCTTTTGGTCTCAATACAGCATCAACAGGTTTGGCAATTCTGAATGAAAATGAATGAATCTCAGTCACTGACAAGAAATGTTGATTGCAGTTGTGTTTACAATGTATAATATAGCATCACTTATTTACATATGAATAGCAGTAAGATAGGTGATAGATGTCACACAAATGAATTTTATTGTTTCCTAGTTTCAAATTCATTCTCACCCATGTAAACTCAAGTGCCAATAGGTTGAGCCATAGGATTTATGGTAGCCCGGTAATTAACACAAACATTTACACGTTGTAGGAAATAGATTACAAATGTGAACATATAAATAAATTGAACTCTAACAACTCTTGATAGGAAGCTCAACAATTACTACATCATGAAGGCCCTGACTAATACTTGAATACCATAGACGAGTGTTTCAATGTGACTTGCATTTGATCATTAGCCAATATGTGTAGGTCTGCCTATGATTAGACCTCTCTATTCTCCCCTAGAGTACATAGCATCATTCAGGTTGCAGGTCACTGGCATGTTGGTTGTATTGCCAAGAAATGGTAGGCTTACATTTGAGGACTCATGAATATATGGTTGAACCAAACACAAGCTTAATGATAATAACATACTGTTTAAATCTTCCTCCAATAGCTTCACCAGGTTTCCATCCCATTCCTCTTAACATTGCCATACCATATTCTTCTATAGGTACCTCATCATAGTCAGCTGCAGAGGCCTAAACAAAAATATGAAAGCTTATTATATTGATTTATAGTTTATTTAGTAATTGGCCATTTTGTTAAATACCCAGACATAAATGTTATGACAAACCTGCATGATACTCTGGCACCTTAAACAATAAATTGCAGATTCTCTTATTTTCATTAATTTTGCATTAAATTCACTACTGAATTCTAACTTACCTCATTAGGTCTGAGAGAAGTGTCCAATTTATCATCAGTTTCAAAACCCTCTGGTATTTTATTTTTCATTAATAATGGAATGGCTAAGTTGCTATTCTCTTTACTCCTTCGGATTAAATCTTCTTTTTCTTTGGCAATGTCTGAAAATAACCATATATCACAGGTTGTAAATTTTGTTGGAAAGATTTCAAAACAAGCTTATTTTAACCCTTTTCCGGTCAGGGGAGTTTCACGCTATCAGGTTAAGTCGTTGAAAAACGGTCATGATTCAATGCACTCCAGTAGCCAGCATCTGTGTATGCTATCCTGCCAGACATTTTTGCAAAAATAGGCCATAGTTAACAGACTGTATCAACCACAGTTTTCACATTTTTTGCAATCTGTTTGCATACACACTTCATTACCACCATGGACAACAATTTCTCGTATAAAAAAAATCACCGTTTTATTTCAATACACATTTTTTACTGTCGTTAAGTAACGATGTTTTGCCCTTTGTACAGTCTCAATAAACACGTGTTAAACATTGAAATAAATATTGCTTAATTGAAAACACATTACAAGCAAGTACAAGGTCACTACATGAATGCAAGTTCGAAGTAAGAAGAAAAAAAACGCGTGAGTATGGGGATATTTGGGACATGTACGGGGGAAAACGTGTTTGACGTACTGGACCCGTTAGCGTACATTTCAAATTGCAACGTATATTCAACGACTTGAACTACATGTGTAACATATTACAACGTACTTTCCGTGACTTAACTGATGTTATATTCAAGCTCTAACGTATATTAACCGACTTGACCGTATGAGTAAGTCCACACTTACAACGTATATTTAACGACTCAAACTGAGACTGAAACGAACGAGAACGTAATTGCAACGACTTGATCGGGGTTACCTTCACACGGCAACGTATATTCACCGACATGACCACATTAACCAACTAAATATTTCAACGTATATTTAACGACTTGAAATAAAACGAACTAGCGAGAACGTAACTGCAGGGACTTGGCGTGTATATATACTCACGCAGAAACGTATTTCCACCGACTAGACCCGATGAACTATCCTGACATTAAAACGTATAAATACCGACTGAGCATGAAACTAAATTAACGATAACGTATTTTCACCAACTCAAACTATTGTACAGTTCGTGACGCTGTAATAAGTCCCAAATTTATTTGTTGTACGCCTTTCTTAGTCGTCCACCCCGGCGGGCTGCTCCCATGCGTCTGCCTGATGTCGAGGGCTGCTCTTCTGTACTTCGCGTTTGTGTTCCCACGGTGCGTTTTCCCCTCAGTGCCATGTTGTGATGAAAAGCAGCGAAACATTCGCCCGCGTGAAGGTGAACTTTACAAATTGGGCATCCTTTTGATGTTTCTGATAATCGGCCACTCGCAGTTTTTCTCCCGTCCTTGCTGCACTGCTTACACGATTTTTGACGCCCGGATAGTCTGCATATTTCGTGCGAATCCATGTTTTCACTACGAATAAATGACGTGTTACTTGGAAGAGAGCCAACTTCTCTTATGGATTTTTGAATTCTACTCGAGTGTCCACCAATCAGTTGTTTACCTGTGCGGATATTGAAGAATTTGTGCGTTACTTTAGTCGTGCGATTCAATGCCTTGAAACATTCATAAGCATTGACCAATGCAACATCTATGAGGTAACAGGCCATGTAGATCCACCAACGATTGTTTTTTCTGCCCGTGTGATAGTATTTTCGCCTTTGGTTAGAACGATCCACGCCACCCATGTGATGTCTGTAACATTGTAACGATACAGGCACGTGTCTCTCGTCATCTACTGCTTCTGCCGACGTAGCCAGTGGGGGATAGACTGTATTTAAAATCAATATTTGCGCGCTGTCATCCTGGTATGCAGTAATATTGATAGTGTCGTCCGGTCTAGTTGCTGCTTTCATTTCACCAATTTTCAATTTCAGCTTCTTGCTTTTCCCTTCAGGAATTAATTGCGGCGGCATGGTTTTCCGATTTCGTCTGCTAAAACTACCGACCATGTACACTTTCTTGTCTTGTAATTCAAGGGCTGTGTTAACTGACGTAAAAAGCGAATCACAGAAAAGAATATGGTTTTTTTCTGTGAAGGGCTGTAGCAACCGGTGTGTTGTCTTCTTGATTGTCCCAGTTTCTTTCTTTCTCCCCTCAATTGTAGTTTTATATTTCACCCCCAAATATGGTTCAAAGTTTGCAATGTAAGACGTTGTCGAGTCGCACACCTGCCATATTTTGAAGCCATCACGGTCGGGTTTGTGGGGCAATCTCTGCTTAAACTTGGACCGTCCCTTGAATCTAATCATACCCTCATCAATCGAAATTTCCTGTCCCATCTGGTAGTATCGCCGACAATTTTCGAGTACGGGTTTCAGCCACGGGTTGATTTTATACAACGGGTCGGCCTCTGATCGTTGACGGCGACGTTCAATGTCAGGATCCCGCCGTGGGTCATTTACTGGATCAGCTAAATGAAAATAACGCATTAGCATTTGAAATCTGGCCCGAGTCATTACTGATGCAATTCCCATGTTCTGCAGAAAGGGGTCACTCGACCAATAATCGTCGATTGCTGATTTGTGATCAACACCCATACATATCATCACACCAAAGAATGCTTGCATTTCAATGAAATTTGTATTACGCCAGCGGGCATTTAATTTTTTTGCAATGCATTTTTGATGATATTTGGCGTATTTATTAGTCTCGGTAGAAGCCAGTTCTATCAGTTCTGGTGGGATAAATTTGTAGAAATATTCCACCTCACGAGCATATGAAGGCAGTTCGAAAGTTGGTCCAGGTTCGGGTTCAAAAACTGGAATAGTAAATATATCGCCGTCTTCCTCCGTGGCCATTCTCCATTCACCAGTGCCGGAGGCAACATAATCGAATGTAGCACCAATTTCTGTGTCGGATTCAATTTCAATGTCGCTATCGAGTACAGGTGGGTAACGTTGCTCTAAAAAATCGTCATTCTCAGCACGATCTTCATCGATTTCTGAATCTGTATCGTCGTCAGTTGCAACTATGAAATCATCTGGTATTTTGTGTCGTAGCTCACCCGTTTTTTCGTCCAATACAAGTTCATCATCACGCGTGTCCATTGGCGATGCGTGTGCATACACAACACGTTTTTTAATAGTTTGTTTTTCGGGGAAACTCGCAAGTGTTGATTGTTCTGTACCGCATACATTTTCTTGTACCATTTCTTTGGTGACATCGACGTTTTGTTGCGTACTCGCTGGGTCGATATGTTCAGGCCCCTGCTTTTCTGCGTTGGCAGTTGTGGCGGATGTCGACGGTTCCGAATCGCAAACATTGTCTTGCAAAAATTGTATCACATCTTCGACGGCACGTTGTATTTCAGCGTGACCAACTTCCGTTTCTTCGGCATCTGCTTTGTCGGCAGCTGGCAATTCAACCACTTTACGGTTCGTCTTCGATTTACGTTTGCCTCCTGGTTTGCCCCTGCAGTCCTTCAAACGGTTTTCTTCTGTAATCGCATGTTCATTGACAGAGGAGACAGTCTCCGACTTGCGTTTGTTCTTATTCTTTTTACGCCTTTTCTTGAGTGGACTATTATCACTGGTGTCCGTGGTACGCTCGGCTGGTAACTCACCGACGTCAAATGTTTCCTTTGCTTTGGATTTCTTTCTTTTTCCACGCTTTGCTGGTGAAAAATCTGTCGTGTCAATGTCAAACTTATCACTCCCCGTGCCACTGCACGATTGACGCGTTTTCTTCAGTTTCCTTCTTGCCTTCATAAAACACTTTCTATCTGTATAGGACGGCATATTAACGTATGTGTCGGAAAGGAGGCACACAGCGAGTCTGGGCTTTATCTCACTTTCTTCGGCCATATTTATACTGAACGACCAGATGTCCACAAGACTGCATCTCCCCACAATTTGAATATTTATTGTTATGTAAATAAATATGTTATTTTTTTGAACACAGATTGGTTACAATTTGCATACACATAAAATTGCATATGCTAGCTCAGACGGTGAAATCACGTGGACTTTAATATTTCCCACCAGCTGTCCCGGTCATTTTACGTTGGTGATTGCCGACATTCCAAGCTCAGCTGTTGGAATCCGTTATGCTATTCATTCTAAGTGCCGGGACTATTTGCCAAGCTGGTCAAAATACGTTACTACCGTTATAACCGTGAATCGTGTCGTTCAAATACGGTTGTAATGCTGCAGTTTGCAATGTGGTCAAGGCGGTTTTTTTACGTCGTCGCAAACGTCGCGTTGTGACGGTAAAATAGTGAAATGAGCAGACAAGAGTATAGAATTACATTCTTTATTACTTGGTTAATTTATTTGACTTGACGTAATCGAAAAAAAATTCTCTCCCTCCATAATTTCGCAAGTGTAAAATATCAGGTTCCGTACAACGTATTATAAACGCTTGACCGTCTGAGCAACCTAAATAACAGGCCGTTTTTCAACGACTTAACCAGTTAGCTAGCTGGAGTGGGAAATTCTAGCATACCCATATTGACGGCGGTTTTTCACCGACTTGACCGGAAAAGGGTTAACACGATACTATAAACAGCTTGATGATGCAATGATGTTCGTGGAGACAAGCGTCAATGTGACTATGACTTAAAGACACCAGTGTAATTTTTAATGCTGCAAGATTCATCTTTTTTAATTTTTCTGATTTACTCAATTTGCAAAACTTTGTCTCTCTCAAAATTAAGTTTGTTTACAATATATTAAAGCGGGAGGGTCGTCACCTGCACACGCGCAGGAATTGAGTCCCAAGCGACGATAACAACACACGCTAAAAATGCAAAGGCTCATAGGTACACGCTTGTTTGTAAACAATGACACTCTATGGCCATCTGACGCATGCGCAGGTGACGACTCCCTCGATTTAACAGTCTAATTAGAATAAACCAAACCACTGTGATTGGGTCTGACACTTTGATTTACAATTTCAGTAGAACAACTTTGTGTATTACACATTTTGCCTACATCTGTACAGCAAAAAGATATGATGATATGAACTTCATCATCATTGTCATCATCATCATGTTGAGACTGCTGAACTTAACTTTGATTGTGAAAGAGAATAAATTATTTAATTTAATCAATTGTACAAACACAAAACTAAATGACAACAGTACCTTCAAGGATTTCCTGAGCAGCATTCTGATCAAGACCACCACTCATCTGCTCATTATTGCTGTCTGATGTTTGTAGTTTCCATCTATTCTTTGTAATTAACGGAATGACTAAATCTACTTTTTTTTCAGCCGGTTTAATACTGTAAAAGAGCATAGAATCAATTAATAGGATTTATTAATAGTTCTTCTTTTGCAGATAATTTTTAGTGAGACATGCGGATAAATAATCTTCATCTGAGCATGTCGAAGTTGATCAGTTTTGATCACTAAACGCACTATGACAGTTATGACAGTTTCATTTTTGTATCTCGTATTTGTAATAAAGGCTATTATTTACTAGTGGGATATTTAAAATTAGGGCACCAAATCATGTTATGATAATTTGTCTCTGAGAGAATCCGCTGGTGAAGGCCTAATAACTACGATACTCACACTCTCACTCCTGCTACACCAATACAATATTCTTTGTGAGAGGTACGTACACTCAATGTGCACTGTAGTACAGCCAATGACAATGCATTAAGTTTTTTCCTGGGTCACAGTTGAATTTGTTTGAGGTTTGATTTATTGAATTTTAAATAGACATGGGCCTAGGCGGTCATACTCTTAGCATAATTACGAACATTCTTGTCTATGTAAATTGACAGGTGTTTTAACTCCATTTCGAATTAACACACTTCCCCCTCCCCCACACCCTTGAGGGCTGAGAATCACAAAAATTGGATCAATACGATTCGTTTAACACTCCCAGATGCAAGTATACCACAAGACTTTGACCAGAATCATGACTATAATGGTACCGGTAGTGAGTGTGTGTGGTGAACTGGTCATAATCTAGTGGTATACTCTACTCCAGGGTGGTTATTCCTATTTAATATATTATTATACCAACTTCATTTTAAAGGTAATTCAACAGCAATCCAACAGCAATCTGACAGTAATTCAATAGCAATCTGTCGGCCGTTGCTGCACTGATACGATTTAACACGCAAATGTAGACACATACATCAAAATGAACTCTAAATTAAAGCTATCATGGAAAGCTTTTGAAATGTTGATCGCCATGAGTGATATAACCAATGTTACCATCTATTACTTTCTATTCTTAGATGTACAGGTAAAACGCTCAAGTGAATGTTGTAGAGTTCCTGAGTGTGCCTGTAAAGTCATTCAATAATTGACTATCAGGTACTGGGTAAGAGTGCCTTGGGGCCCCTCTCTCACCCATAACTCTAATCCTAACCCTGTACCTCCAGTGTCCCTCCCTCATTTCAATTGTATATACCTGTCTTCAAGTCACATGTAGTTATTTGGAGGATTTCTCTATGAGCGGGAGGGGGGGGTATCGAGGTCACGACTCGGTTAGCCTTGCTCAACTGGTTCGTAACCAGTCTTGTGATTGGTTGTTGACAAATGCTGATCAGGCCACGCCTCCAACGGTGTCATGCGTTCGGACTAACCGTTAGGAATTCCTAAATGGAGTCAATTTGTGTAGTTTTCTTGATTTATTCTGCAGATATCGGTAAAATGTAGGTAAGGCTTTGGCGAAATTCGAAGGAGCAACTAATATTCTTCAACCTGGTATTTTTTTTAGATTTTATTTTTTTCGTCTGTTTTTGTGAGTTTAAAAAATGTGAGCTGCCTGGAGCCTTCATCTCTTGTCTATTTCTTACACTAGATACCAGCCGATACCCCCCCCCCCCCAGCTCATAGAGACTGCGTATTACAGTTGATTATAGTTCCTGGGCTCCCTGTGGTACTACAAGTAAACAAATGATTGTCTAGTATGTTCAAATGTGTCTATATCCAGGCTTTCAGACAATATACTAGTATATGGCAAATGAAGGTTTGGAATAGAAGAACAGACAGACAATCAAACATTGAACTAAGTCTGCTTTCAAAGTACTCCATAGGGCCACTGATCGGAGTATGTTTTTCGAGGATTTGAAGACTGGTGGAACGTAGTACCAACGTAGTATTCAGACATGAAGAGGACCGATAACAATGTCAGTTGACTTACTTACCTTTGTACTTCTCTGTGTTCCAACGATAGAACAAAATCTGTATCTTCTTTTCGTCTCTCGCCATCCTCGTTTATTATACTGACTTTTTCAAGGTGTGCCTTTTCTTTCTTTTTAGAAAAACCGAAAGATACCATCCTTCTTTCAGGATCTTGGTTGCACTCCGTCTGCTCATCGGCCATGTTTTTTGCAATGCATGACGGTTACGAGCGCCATCTGTGGTGATACAACACAAACCGAGAAATAAAATAAAAAAAACAGGTATGGTATACAATGTTGTCTATAAAATAATATTTATTACACACTCACATGAATAAAATTATAAAAAGTTAAAATTAAAACATTATTTAATATTCCAGTCTCAGTATTTGTTTTATTTGGAAGTGAAAAAAGTTCAAAAATAAGAATTTGTTTCGTTTTTGTCCTGATTCTGCCGTTTTTCGCAGTTACAGTAGCCCCTTTTGGGCCTTTTTGCTCACAACTTAACCCAATATATCCAATTACTGTTCTTTACGTAATGCTATCTGTGTCACTCGTCATGAAAAAAAATACTCAAATAAGTTCATGGCAACAATCTCTTTGTTAATTAACGCCAATTCATCAATTAAAATTACATCAAAAAGCAAAATGCTAGATTCCTGAAAAATATTAGAAATTCACCTGGCCGTCATTAGCCACAGGCCAACTTGCTCTTTCTATATAATGATTTGACGGTGCTGCATTTGATAAATTTAGTTTTTCAGTAATTGTGTAATTTTCGTTCATTATTTCTCGTTTTGATTCATAAAGCCATGTATCATGGATTTTAAATTGGGAAACGATATAATAAAGTGGAATTCATCTTCTATACCTACTTTATCACATAATCCGCAAATCGTGTTTTCAGTTGGAGTTTTCGATTTCGTTTGTCTAACTGTTTCAACCTTCAAATAATAGTCGCCTAATCAAAATCTGTCGTTTAATTGGTCACGTAATTCAATTCATATTTTTTTTTTATTTTCTATTGCCATTAGTTATTTCTGTTTCTCCATATATTATTTATGTGTGAGCACAGTCACTTGTACGGAAGCGTATTAGTGCCATACTCTTAACAAAATAATAAAAAAATCTCGTTATAACGAGTTTATTTTTCTCGTTATAACGAGTTTTTTCTCGTTATAACGAGTTCATTTCTCGTTATAATGAGATTTTTCTCGTTGTAACGAGTTTATTTTTCTCGTTATAACGAGTTTTTTCTCGTTATAATGAGATTTTTCTCGTTATATCGAGTATATTTTTCTCGTTATAACGAGTTTATTTTTCTCGTTATAACGAGTTTTTTCTCGTTATAACGAGTTTATTTCTCGTTATAATGAGATTTTTCTCGTTATAACGAGTTTATTTTTCTCGTTATAACGAGAAAAAACTCGTTATAACGAGAAAAATAAACTCGTTATAACGAGAAAAATAAACTCGATATAACGAGAAAAATCTCATTATAACGAGAAAAAACCCGTTATAACGAGAAAAATAAACTCGTTACAACGAGAAAAATAAACTCGTTATAACGAGATTGTTTTATTATTTTGTTAAGAGTTTTTTTTCGTTATAACGAGTTTATTTTTCTCGTTATAACGAGTTTATTTTTCTCGTTATAACGAGTTTATTTTTCTCGTTATAACGAGTTTATTTTATAGTTGTCCCAGCTGGTGTCATATGCTGTGCAATGGCGGATAGAGATGAACTCATTACATTTTACTTCCGCCTTGGTCTCAACTACAACGAAATATTGGTCAACCTAGCTCACAGGCACAATGTAATTTTAAGTATCCGGTCTCTCAAAAGATGGTTGCGGAAGCTAGGACTCTTCAGGAGAAAAAAATTCACCAATATCGACGACGTGGTCAGTTTTATTCAGAGACAAATTCAGGGATCTAATCAATTGCCAGGCTACCGATGGATACATTTAAAGTGTATACAAAGTGGACTTGTTGTGACCCAGGAAACAGTGAGACTCCTGCTGAAGTTGTTGGATCCTGTCGGTGTTCTTCTTAGAAGCCGTCGTAGGCTGCGACGAAGACGATATTATAGTAAAGGTCCGGATTTTTTGTGGCATCTAGATGGGTATGATAAACTCAAGCCATATGGAATATGTATCAGTGGGTGCATTGATGGATTTTCCAGATCAATCATATGGCTTGAAGCATATAAAACGAACAATGACCCTAAAGTCATTGCAAGCTACTATGTAGAAGCTGTAAAGGCTAGACAAGGGTGCCCACGAATAATACGCGCAGACAGGGGCACTGAAAATGGCTATATTGAACAAATGCAAATATTTCTGCGGAGAAACCACACTGATTCATTCGCTGGATCTAAAAGCTTCTTATATGGACGGAGTACTTCAAATCAAAGAATAGAGTGTTGGTGGAGTACGATGAGGAAGCAGAATTCCCAGTTTTGGATAAATCTGTTTGCAAATATTAGAGATGATGGTTTGTTTTCTGGAAGTTTTCTTGATGTAAATATCATCCAGTTCTGCTTTATGAATTTGATACAGGTAATGCTCATTGAAACGCTTCCCATGCACACTGTCGTATCGTCACCCATGTGGTCCTGATATGTATGTAATGTCTCGTGATTTATCACTACCATTGTTGTGTGAAATGGTATTTCATTGATTCTTTCGCAACGCTTCGTCTATCCCTGGCAGCTTTTCAGGTTTCGAGGATATGACATTTCAATCGTTCTGAAATTACTAAATCTTACAGATGTATTAGACTCGTTTGCACTAAATTGCATGACAAACCTATAGACACTGATTTGTAATTCAGGTATATTATCTATTACATTTAACGTAACCCGTATTGTAGTTTAATCATGATCCATTCCGTAAAACTACACGAATTACCTCACCACAGAGCAATCCATTACTAATCCCACCTCGTCACATCTCGTTCTGATGGGTGTGTGGAATTTATACACTCCCTCAATCGCTAATAGGTATCCGCCTAGTTTAGATTCTAAATTAAATTTGGATGTAGACATTACATGCCATGAAGAAGTACTTATATGCGTTTATTTTCGTTTATTCAGTTATCACATAATAGTGTGTGGTACGTCTTTGTAAATTCCAGTCGCATCGAATCGTGACAAAATGTGCCGAAGTGGCCATTGCCTGTCGATCATTTATCTGACGTCCAATAAAATAAAATATTTTTATACTTTCACATTGACACTTCTTTTCATTTCTTTTAAGGCGGAATTGGACGAAGTTGCCAGAATTTGAAACAGCCACAGGATTCGATCTTCTAGAAATCAAACAGCACCAAGCGGCCGCCCATTAATGATGTATTCAGTTCCAGAGTTGTATGAAACTAGTCATCAGATACGTGATGTCGATGTAGAGGAAATTTGCGTATGTGAAGGGGAATGCACTCCCAAATCGGAATATCCATGTGACTAGACTATATTTGAGCTTAGCTGCATAATTATGGAAGAAAACGGTTGGTTTAAACCCTCAGATCTGTTTGCCGCAGCACAACTTTACACATCGCTGAGAGGTGCATTCAATGCCGTTTTGTGAAACTTTGATACAGTAGCGCAGACTACTAAGATCATAGGCTCCTGTGTACGAAGTAAACATTGGGACCCTGAAATATATGCGACTGCTATGATTTGAATAAAATATGAATGGATGCTTTGAGGCTAATTATCATTTGGTGCAAAGGCAATGTAACCAGGGTTAATGATCTGAATCCTGTACCACAAAGTGGACTTCAGCACATATCTATGCTAATTAAAAATTTGCATACCAATTAGCAGTTTTCCAGAATGTGCTGTATCGACGAATATCTTTATTGGATTTTGATGAATTTCACATTTCTGTAACCTACAAACACTTTAACTGTATTACTTAACTACTTGTATGAACTCCTTTTGTCATCACAAAGCACATTTTAAGCACATTTCATATAGATGCATGTAATACCAGGATTGAAGATTTGAGCATCATTTTCAAAAACCTGTTTTTTTCCGCAAGATAAAGCTTTTGGCGTGTGTTTCTATATCAGGTTTCCTTGAGCACTGCAAAGTATTTCCTAATAGTTCCCCTACATATCGGAGCACTTCAAAGTATTTCCTAATAGTGCCCCTACATATCGGAGCACTGCAAAGTATTTCCTAATAGTGCCCCTACATATCGGAGCACTTCAATTTGTAAGCTTTATTTGCCTTTTTCTTTGTATCAAATACAATCAGACCAGAGACAAAGTTATTTGTGTCTTTACTGGCCAATATACATTTGCACTAGTGAAAACAGTGCAACCAGTTTTTTAAAATTCGTTTAAATGTATTTGAATGCATTTCAGTTCGTAGATATTAATACAATAAAGATAAAACCATACTTTAAGGACTGCCATGTAATTTCTGACCATTGGTGAATATGCTAGATAACGAAGTACTCAATTGAGATTCAATGTTGGATTTCTGTAGTGAAGGGATCATCATGGGCAATAAACAACTCTCAATTAACGTAGTGCCATTCACAAACATTACTTATTAATTCATGGTATAATCTTCAACAACACAAGTAATTATCTCACACTGACTTTTGCTTGCGTTATTCAGTGCACGAATCTATGTCGTTTTCATTCATTGGATTCACTCATAACACTCATAATAACAACATGAACAGAAGAATGTTTATAAAACGTGATATAAAGATATATTTGTCTATACTACACAGGTATATAACTTACTTTGAAAAAACCCTAACAATGGTATAATATAATATCAACAATGTCGAATAAGAAAGCGATCAGAAATCCACCGGCTTTTTTGGAGGGAGGATTGTTGTTATTAATATGTGCATAGACGTATATTAGCATACATTTTCTACGTCATCGCCATGGTAGTCACAATTACACCAAGCACAACAGGTTTCATCGGTGCATAAACCAGGAAGTTATATGGTAAAAACTTGGTAAAGACGCTAATTATGGAATAATATATGCAAATATGCAAATAAGCACCAACAATATATGTTGTCGCCACCGCACCCATGATAGCACCAAGTGAAGATCGACAGAGAAATGAAAGATATGACTTAGTCAACAAGCATTAAAATATGAAAACATATGCAAATATGCAAAATATCACACACACTACATGCTGACAGCACTGGACCCATAAGTTCAATAACTACACTAAGTTTGAAGTCACAAATATTACTCTATACGGACTTGGATCCATAATATCCCCTGCAGCACCTACATGTTGTGGGATAATAATGCAACTAATTTTTTCCTTGAAAACACATGATAGTATAGTAGGTTGGCTAATTCGCTCTGAAGTTGAATCAAGGCTTGCTTTTATGCATAGCCAATTGCAGTTACACTACAACTGTATAGACCAAAACAATATACTGTCATCTATATCAATATATCATCAAAGAAAACTTTGAATGTGTAGTAGCAAAGTGGTCAAAGGTCACTTAATGTCAATTTGTGGAAAAAATGTTATGCCAAATAGTCCCCAATCCTCCAAACTCTTTACTATGCACGCAAGTGTTGCAGATGCGTAGATATGTAAAAGGTCAAAAGTCATCAAATTACCATCACAACATTTTTGAGAAATGTTTTGCCAAATAGTTGTCCCCAAACCTGCAAGTAATTGTTTGAAGATTAGATTTGAAGATATGTAAAAACAGGTCAAAGGTCATCCAAGGTCACCCCAAATTTAGGAAAAAAACATCTGGTCCTACTATAGCCGCCCACCATGTAAACATAATGTTTGTTAGTGTTGTGGATGCCAAGATATATAAAAGTAGGCCAAATTGTGGAGGTTTCTTCAAAAGAGGCAGCCACAAAATTTACCCGAACAAGCCATACAGTTAAAATAAATAACTTCAAAAAATACCTAATTAGTACTGAATTGCACAAAACTTTTTTCAACTCTTTAAATGAATGTATAGCTTCTTCAGGCTAAGTTGGTAAACATTGACCAAAGCATTTTAAAGATAGCATTAGACAAAGGCAAGTGTGACGCACAGATAGGGTAACTGCAAAACTCTCGTGTTTTGTGCTTCGCACACACAGGAGCCAAATACCTACTAGTATACATTGATTATGTTCCTTAAAAGCGCATTATTTTGCTAAAATAACTCAGAACATTAGAAAATATGTTTTTTTTAAACATAACCAAATGTGGCAGACGTTACGCAAATTAAGCAGATGCACTTTTGATCTGAATTTGAGACAAAATAATTTGTTGACAAATTCAGATTCAATTCATGCCAACTGACATACACATAATCTACGTATTCTATCACTAGTATTATCTTACAATACTACATAAACACTGTCAACAGTACACATCCAATAATAAAAGAAAGGTAAATGTGGTTATTTACTAACTGCATGTAATAAATGATGAACTAAGGACACAAAGACTGTTTACAGATCTTTGATATCATTCCTGGTTCTCAAGATATCATATATTTAGTAGGCTTAATTTAGAGTATGCTATAAGGAGGTCGGACATCATCTCATACAATGCCAAAATTGAAATAAATGTTAATAACCATAGCTAATAATAAATCAAATTGATGGAAATTGTGTGTTGAGTAATAACTACAGTATTTCTGCCTATACAATTGTTGCAATGCCAACATTAATCACACAGAGACCCAATAAGCAACATTTTATTTCTGTGATTATGGTCATTATGACACATACTTTTTGGCATATAAATGATAAAGATAAAACAACTGACCTTTACATGTGAAAACCTACTTAACATAATGACCACTATTTTGACCCATAATTCTTAGTGTTGCCATGGCAACAATACTATAAGCAGAAATACAATTGGAATTGCTCATACGATATCACACATACAATTTCAGACAATTTCATATATTATTTCTTAAGATCGGAATGACGTCTTTAGGCATCACATATGTCAGGCCCCCTGTCTTAGAGAGTATTTCTCTTCGAACTAAAAATGGCCAATCACCATACTCTAAATTAAGACTACTAAAATACGCAATATCTTGAGAACCAAGGGCAAAGATCCATAAATGGTTTTAATTTCCGTATTTTATACTGTATTAATGCATCCTGAGAACACTATGTTATATAAGATGGACAACAATCTAAACAAAGTCCATCACCCAAACATTTGCATCCAACTGATTTAAATTCCGATCTGAACTGCAAAAAGTTGTCATATACTCTTGGTAGTTCAAGAACACATCCACACATGTGTCCAACTGGTCTGCGTGCAAGCCCTGTTAAACTAGTAAATTGCACAGATATTTCATCCTTAATTAGTAAATCTGCACCTGTACAAAATCGCAGGAACTTCTTCAGCATGGATTCATCAAGTCCACGTAGAAATCTTTGCAGATGGTTGGCAACTTCATTTTCTGTACAGGATAAGTTGTCTGGAAATTTCAAAATCTTCAAAACCTTTCGTGCTGTAGGTTTCACTTTACCATATATTTCTGACAACTCAGCATATGATAATGGCATACATTTGAACATTTGTTGCCAGCAATCAATAACCTACATAGGTTCCTGTATCATTTCTTTGTGTGCTATCTCATCTACAATAGTAGCTATATTATGGCATGTAGGTAGTGATTTGCACTGATGGCTATCAAGTATATCAGTCAATTCATCTTCATCTACACTGGTGAAATCATTAACCGCTTGCTGAATCACTTGGGCCTCTGACTCTGGTAAGAATAAAGCGTATGCTTCAGCTATGCTGCTATGAACACAACCATAAAAGCAATGCTCAAGAAATGGTGGAGCCAGATTAACTGGGAAATATCCCTCTTGTTTCCATCCAAATTCTATTATTCTAGCAACTGACATCCACTGTTCCTTGCCATAGTCATGTCTAATGCATGGAACCTTATATGTAGAACCCATAGTGCATTGTTCGTAAAAAGAATCCCAGAATTCAGACAGACAGTCTCTTGTAACACCACCCATGTCCTCGCCAGCTTCAGTAACACCATTTGGTAACACCATTTCAATAGTAATTATGTCAGTTCCAACTCGCAGTGAATCATCATTAAATGCATTTATCATTTCCTTCAAAACATTTCCACGGTGCACACGAATAGTTCTTATAGTTACTGCTGGGATAGTGGCATTATGGTCAGTGGTTGAAGGACTCAAAGGGCCAAATTCAATTTCACTATCATCTTCATCAGGAATTCTATCATATACATGTAAATCTAATCCTGTTGCATTAATACCATCACTGGTTGACGGCTCTTGCTCATCATTCATCACATGACCACTGGTTGACGGGCCAAGATCACCGACAATCATATCACCACTGGGTGACGACACTGGATCACCTCTCACCACATCATCACCACTTGGTTGTACTGTATCTGCCATAGCATTTACATCATCACTTACGAGTACACTGACATCATGCGAACAGCTATACTATTGGATTGCATACAAGAGATGCACTGCTTCACTTCAACTGCATTGACGTCATTTGAACCAAGAGATTCCCCAACGTTGCAAACTTGTGCTTTATTTTGTGTACGTGGTTTACGGGTACTGGCTAAATAAAAACGCAGTGAAGTCAGTTTTGTCTCAATGAACATCTGTCCTACAGTGATGTTCTCATCCACAATATTTTCCGTGAAACCACAGATGTCAAACACAAAATCACTTTCTGGTCCCTTCGTTGATTGTCCATGTGGGAAAAACAGACTTAGTCCTTCTTTGAGCAAGTCAGTTTTGTTGGCATTTTTATGAACTTTTAGTTTCCTTGTACCACCACCCTGCTTGGTCCGTACATGCTTACTGTAGCTCACATCTTTCATAATCCAACCAATTTCAACTTGCCTGTAATTTTTCTTGGCATTTAGGTTGCCAACCAATTTACTAGCGGTTGTTTGACGGGTTGGACAAAATAAACTTTTGTTATCATCAGAAGAATCACTTTTTTCAGATGATGTAGCTGATTTCAGTTTCATTTTTTTCTCAGCTTCTGAAAGAGAAGTTGTTTGCGTTTGGCTTCAGGAGCGCTTCGTCTGCAAAACTGGAATATAGCCAGTCTATCACCATACTGTTTAATATACATGGCTAGTTGTTCATCATCCATGAATCTGATAACACTACTATCAATCTGAAATAAAATAAATATGATACAAAAATCAAGTCAACTGAGCCATACAGAAAAACAAGTGATTCTCTCACTTGAATAATAATTATTTATTTAGTGCAATAAACAAATGAACAATCAAAGAAAGCTTAGAAAGAACTCTCATGTACTGAGAGTATTGGAGACAAGAGACAATGTAACAGACCATCTATGTACCAAGTTTCATTGAAATGTGATTAGAATAAAAAAATTATAAATTGTTATGCTAATTATGGAAATAGTAGATTTTAACCCCAAACTAATCAGGCTTGCACATTGACCTAGAGCATTTATGTACCAATTGAATAATTAGTACTGTGAAAGCTTAAAATTGATTTAATTATGCAAATTAGCTAATTAATATGCACAGATTTTCACCTAAAACTAATCAAGTCCGCGCATTAGTTCAGAGCATCTATGTACTAAGTTTCATTAAAATCCAACGACTGGTTCTTTAGATATCAGTGAAACAGTCATGAAACAGTTAAAAATTTGCTAATTATAATGCAAATTAGGTAATTAATATGCATAGATTATTACCAAAACCTAATCGAATCTGCGCATTGCAAAGACTCCTCCTTCGCACACGGGAGTCAAAAATATGATAAAACAAGTCTTACTAAATTACATAATCCCTATCCCCCTCATGACAATTTCTGTGCAATACCTACAACACAACCAGTATAGTACTTCTGTGCAATGTTTCAACTGAATCCACCAAAAAAATACTGGTAGCGAGGAATCAGCACGCACATGGAAAAATGTAAAATCTCAAAATGTAACATAATAAACATGATCATTATCCAATGTTTGAATCACCCAGTTCATCTTCGAGAAACAGTTCCGGACATGTTTAACCATAATAAATAAGCAAATTTGATGACTAAAACTTTGAGCAAATGACAACGAAAATCTTTCTGCATCTGTACATCATCATACACTATATTTAGGTAAAGTTTGAATGAGATCAGTCAAAGCATGTTCAAGAAATGGCTCCGAGTGCACAGACGAACACAAAGATGGAACTCGTCTATCCGAAATTCATTTCAATTGTGTAAGAAACTTTGTGTGTAACTTACTAATAACACTAAATCTCCCAGATTGTGCACCAATTTTGAGTGTAATTAGTGTATTAAAAACAGTGTCTGCTAGGGTACATTTTTTAGGACCATAGCATAATTTTGAAATTAATATCTGAAAACATGCTAATTATTACTGTTGCCCGAGAGGCAGTGCAAGTAGGGCATTCAGTGCCGTCTGTGTGTATCTATGTATGTGTGCATGTATGTATGGGTGTATGTACGTATGTGTGTTTGTTCACACCAAAAACAAGACCACCTATGGTGCTTACACTTGGCATGTACATTCACCCAGCCGAAAATAGAACGTGATATATTTTGGGGGTCAACAGGTCAAAGGTCAAGGTCACAAGAACCATTAAAAAAAACAGTTCGTGCTATAACATCTCAGCCTCAGGTGCTTAAACTTGGCATGTACATTTACCCTGAAGGAAACGGGACATGTTATATTGGGAGGGGGGGTAAAAGGTCAAAGTTCATGGTTATAAAGCCCCAAAATACAGTTTAGGCTATAATGCCACACTTCACAGGATAAAGAAAAACACAATATTTTGGGATGTTACTTTACAGCCACAAGGGCTACGGTGTTTATACAATTGCTTGTCAACCTGATGAAAACTGGTCGTGGCATAATATGGGGTTCAGGCTATATCGTCACAGAACCTAAACACAAAAGGTCAAGGTCAATCATATTTCTCTGAACTTGCAGTATTAAAGTCTGGTGGTCGTTACGCTGTGTCATGTTTGATATGGGTATCATAGCGACATATACAACACATGTAAAATATATTATTTGTTTACTCGAAATTGGATAACGCACGATAACCTCCGGCCTTTAAATCAGTTCATTCAGATGTGTATTCATCATATTTTTACGTTCTGTAATGAAATATATATCTGTCCTCAATTATGTATATCCACCCTGAAATAAGCTAGACCTGACATGTAGGGGTCAACGGGTCAAAGTCATGTTGTTCAGAACAGATAGTTGGTAATAAAATTGCTTCTGTATAATTATTACACTCTATTGGGCATTCCACTGTGTTGAATTTTTGGTGTTTAAGTTGCTTGATCATAAGTTGTAGTCACTATGTGTTTTTATTATAATATTATACATTATGCTGATCGTGAAAAATGATTATTTGATGGGAATATGTATTCGTAACTATCTGGCCATTTGAACATTGTCTAATGTCTGCTAATTTCCACTGTCTACTACTGTCTACTGGGAGTGTCTGCTAGCTTCAGCTCATCCACATCTTGAATTTTCAAGGTGAATGTTCCGGCGAAGCACTCCACTATCACCTTGAAGTATTTCATTAGGAATATGTGTATGTGACAATGCCCTCACAGTTTAGAATCAGTTTACCAACAGCCAATCATATTGCTTCTTTCATCAACGCGCTTGACCAAGCTATCAACATTGTCGGGGCAGAGCTAAGTCACAAGACGTTATTAAAGACGCGCACCACTCTACCATGTATTTCTATGGGCTCTGTGCGAGCTGCTGTGGAACGCCGGTCGAAAAGCCGTTGAAAATAGCTAAAATCGAAAAAACAGCACAAACATAACTTTAAAGAAATCCAAAACAACCAAATTTAAATATGTTGCATATGCAGGGTAATCTTGTTACACGGTTCAGGGAGTGTCAACAACCATCCCAATGTACCGTTTTCTGAGAGTTGTTGGCCTTTGTTTTCACCATGATGGTTGCCAGGCGGTGAAAATGCTCGCACAGTGGAAGCTGTGTTGGCTTGGATGTCGAGGCAATACAATATTCGGACAAAAGCCGTTCAGGGTACTTTGTTCCGAGTCTGATGTGTTCGTTTTTAGTCGCACTGGAAATGGTAAATCATTATGTTATTATGCTTTACCAGCCTGTTGAGTATTATAGAAGAGTAGGTGTTATACTTCAAAGCTCATGGTGTCACTGCAACATATATTGGCAGAAATGAAGCCGAAGATGAAGACATCAGAAATGCAAAGCCCGAAACGCTTTTTGGTAGTCATTGTAACAAAGCTTTCTATTGGTCGGTAAACTTTCTATCGCGCAACCACGTGACATACACGGTTATGAATAGAATTACCGCACGGTGTTGTGGAGGGAGAAATGTTCGAACGGAGCAACACCGTGCAGGCGGACGATGGCTCATCCACGACACAAGCTAAACACTGGTCCTACCATCTGGGTTAAAAGACCCTAACCCCGCGAATGACACGATTTCTCTCGTATTTCTCTCGTCTACTATTTAAGTTCCGTCTGATTCCCGCGAAGTGTCGCGTGCTGTCCGGCCCCCATACAGCAAAACTGCCTCGGGGTCAAATTTGCTTGCTAATTAACGGAGCATAAACATAACACACATCTGTTAAATATTCAATTCACTTTCCCCAGACTTACCTTTTCTCTGGCTAGCGCTGTTATTATTGTTTCATCTATTCCGCGTTCTCGTAAAAACTGGTTGAACTTATCATCATCTGCCATTGTAGACCAGAAAACTTACATAAAACATAAAAGCATGCCAATGAACCAGAAATACATTCATATTTAAAATAAACGCTGAGGGCGCAATAAACACGTTATAACGAGAAAAAAACTTGTTATAATGAGAAAAAACTCGTTATAACGAGAAAAGACTCGTTATAACGAGAAATAAACTTGTTATAACGAGAAAAAACTCGTTATAACGAGAAAAATAAACTCGTTATAACGAGAAAAAACTCGTTATAACGAGAAAAAACTCGTTATAACGAGAAAAATAAACTCGTTATAACGAGATTTTTTTTATTATTTTGCTAAGAGTATGGCACTAATACGCTTCCGTACACTTGGGGGCTGAAAATCAATAAATACTAATAGCGGATGATTTTTTTACAGCTGTCACGCTCCAAATGATGACATCACTAATCTGAGATTTTTTTAAAGGTAGACTCCATTTTCCTTCAGAGAGTTCACAAGAAGGCAAGGCCGTAGGAACCGTACCGGCTATGGCCGGACCACTTCTGCACGTCTCCCCTAGCAGACATGGTCCCTCGGCCCACGTCACCATACGCCTCAGACCTTACGGCCCTCGATGGATGGCCGGACCTCTATAGAGGGACTGTGGCCGGACCAACTAATTTTTGCTTCCTACGGCCTTGGAAGAGTTTTACTATGTTTAATCAGTAATGTTCTAATGAAAACTCATGAACGTTTATAGTCGTGGTGGTAGGTATGGTAGTACGAGTTGAGTCCAATCCGTGCTACCATAGACCCGAATTGAGCCCAAACTGTGCTACCATCCGACCTACAAACCCCGACACTACTATGCCCGTCTAAATATGTGAGTGGAAAAGCTATCGTAGTAGAGTGGTCGTTGATTGTAGAATTAGAATAATGCCTCTATTGAAATCATATCCTGTTCAGGATCTGGATTTTTAAAATACAATAAAGTTTCAAATACATACAGAATGGCAAGACAAAAAATACAAATGAAAACATAATGAAAACATAATAAAATTAAAATAAAAACAGAGAACAAGGAATGGTTAGAAAAACAAAACAGAAGAGGTATCTTAATAAGTTATTTCAATTATAAAAATTATAAAGCAGCTGGTATTTTTTGTTCATGGGTGTCATTTCTTAAATTGAAGCACTCAAAGATATATTTTGCAAAATGAATTAGTGATTGTTTATCTTTTGTTTTTAGAATATGTGTTTTCAATATCAGATTTGTCAATTGTTGGAATGACCTTTGTATGCTGCCCCAACGGCAGTTACGTTTTTTTTTTTTATAAACACTGCACTACGTACACAAGTTACGATAGCGATAATAAACTGGAAATATATAATTATTATACTGACATGTCATTTTTTAAAGATGACAAGTGACTAAACCTCAGTCGAAGTTTAGTGCTGGAATAAATCCGCTTAAAATCAGGCGTCGTCTAATTTCGGAAACCTCAACTTAACGCTCTTGATGGACTGTGATTAGCCACACCCCCGGCCACACCCACAGGTCCACAAGTGTTTGATAGTGTTCACGGACTTTGATGTCGGATCTTGCGTCGTTCCAATCTTGTAATATAAAATTCATATTATATTTCTCTTCAATACAAGTATATTACTCGTAAGTTGTTGGTATTCCTTAGTGTCTATAGGTAAGACCTACACTAGAGTAATATACACGTTTGGAATTTTCGAGATCAAACATGGTGTATATTGCCCGTTTGGAAACTAAATTGATGGTCATAAATGTATCTAAAATGTTTCACAATTTTAAAACTTTTGGCGTTTTCTGTGCATATATCTATGCGCGTGTTCCGCAAATTTCAAGGCAAACATTGGAGGTCAGGTCAAACAATTTCTTTATGAAGCGCTGTGTTAAAATTCCTCAACAAGTATGTTTCGTAATAAAAACGGCAAATTTGTTACTTTAAGGGGGCAAGGGTTATTTTCGTTCAACGTAATTGTAATATTTTTTTGTTCGTACAACGTAAATTGAAAAAATAAATTCCGTAATTCTGTAATCACAGGCTAGACGTACAACGTAATCAATCAAATATTTTTTTCGTACACTGTAAAAATGTGTCATTTTTCTCGGTATGTACAAGAATTTACATCCAAAATAAAAAAAGTCGTAAAGAATAATCCATGGAAATTACATTTTCGAAACTGTAAAACGACTAGATGACACAAGTCACTGCAAAATTCAATTTTCACTGTAAACTGTAAAAACGTCTTTTTTTCCTTGTAAATTGTAAAAAGCCCTTTTTATTTCCCGTAAAACTGTACCAGCTACCCCCTTGCCTCCCCTCTTACTTGTGGAGTTTTCGAGCGAGAGATTGTACGGTTAGATGGCAGTTACAAACGTGTAACATGTGGTTAAACAGTGTACGATCCTTATGACGATCATTCCTACCACAGTCGAGCCCGGGTGACGGTGTAATTCAACATCAGGAAGAAGTAGTGACCTCTCCCAGTAAAAGCAATTACCCAGACGATGATTGTTTTCCTAGATTGGTTGAAAGTGATCACATAACTAGGGAAGGTGCCATGTATAGTTGTCTTGACTGATGTACCTTCCACCGTGGTATTATTGTAATGCAATGTAGTATGAATGTAGTATTAAACTGCCCCTTTCCCTCTCACTTCAACAAAGATAGGTCATAACTAAAATAATATGTATATTGTAACTTTTTTACATTCACATTTCATTGAACAATTTGACACATTCTTAACTTTTAAAATATGGTTGCCATGGCAACACAAAATTCACATCTCCAAGATAAACATTCAATCAATTTAGTTTCAAATTATTTTTCAAGTACAATTTTCCATAACTACCACAGTTACTTGTTGCTATGGAAACCATTACAACTTCCATTAATTATTAGGATTCATGTGATTTGTCATCTTCGCCAGCCAAGGACCATTTATTCGACAGAAGCCTTTAGCGGAACTGTCCGAATCGGACGATGGTGATTTGTAAAGTAAATATCTTAAAATCAAGATCGGTGAACAAGTTATATGCAGTTTTAGGAATTTGCTGTGTTGCTATTATCAAAATTTTTAATGAAATTTTAAATTGTAATCTTCTCAAATATTGCAGATAATTTAGCATAATTCAGTATCATTTCGCTATACAGAACTTTGATTATTCTTTTCTGATAAACTGACTGATTCGCCAGATATTGAAATCATATTTGAGAAAAATATTATTTTGCTGATTTTTAGGAGTTAGTTTAGTCATGGAAGGTACTAACGGAGTACCTTCCGTTAGTGCCTCCCATGGTTTAGTTTCAGGCAACTACTTGACACTAGAGGGCGCCACCCCCAAAATTGACAGGTGGTACATTTTATTTGTTCTTGAATACAAATGTACTTAGTTCTACTACTACAGAAAGTTTCAGAAACTTACTGAGTATAATTACCTTAATAGCGACACTCCTCAAGTTAGAAAAGTAAGTCAACTGCCGTATTCATTATTAATTACTTTTTTTTTCGATATTATCGTCTAAGTTAGAAACTTAAGTCAACGCTCGCCTCGTACTTACTGTAGTTATGTTTTTCTTCAGTATTATCGTCGTGCTTACTTCAGTTACGTTTTTCTTTGATATCACCGTCTAAGTTAAAGGGCGGCAGTCGTTATGCCGCGTCCTGTTCGATATGCGACTCATAGCGACGTATACAACGCGCGTAAAATACATTGTTTATTTACATGAAATTCGAGCACGCGCTGCGCGACGAGCACCGCGCTTTACCAGTAAAAACGTAAGTCAACGCCTGTACTTCGACATTATCAACAACGATCGTTCTCATTGCAGTTACGTTTTTTTTCGATATTATTATTATTATCAATAATAATAATAACTTTATTACGCAACTTAACCATATGTGGGTTTAGTAAGGTAAAAAATGATCAACTCGCTAGTCAACGATCGTTCCCATTGCAGTTACGTTTTTCTTCCATAATATCGTCTGAGTTACAATGTAGACATAAAAATCATCTGTCGTTCTCAATCAACTTTAATATACATTGAGTTAGAAATTTATATTTTTGAAGGCACGGTGACACACGAGACCTCCATCCGGCCACCCACCCCAAACGAATCCTGTGATAGAGGGACTGTGGTTGGGCGGATCATCCAATTTTAAGTCGAATATAATATCACTAACACTTATTGAAACAATAAATTAAATACACCTATGTAAAAGCTTTCAGAGTTACAGCAATTCCAGGCACTGATTTGAAGCTGAAGTAGTTCAGGATGTTGATAACTTACTACAGTAGGTTACATATTTTGTTTTCACATTTACAGAAGTTATAACTAGAAATATAAACATCGACGAATCAGAGGAATGATTGACAGATATTGCCCCACAATGTTTTCTACTTTTGATACAAAGTCAGGTACACCTAGACTTTGAGGCGCGTCTTTCTTTCATTCACTTTTGGTCGGTCATCGTGTAGATTGCGTGTCTACAAATCGGCATTTGTCCAAGTTGTTTAAGCACCACGATGGAGAAGCAAGGAGTCAAAAAACCAGTTGAAGTGAGAACAAGAGTTGTCGATTTGTATTTTCGTGGACTGTCATTTGCTGAGATTAGAGATCGAAATGGTGTTTCAAAACAGACAGCTTATAATATCGTCAAACGGTTTGTTACCACCGAGAGTATCCTGCCAGGAAACTGACAACGTTATAGACTACTAGTATGTCGAATATTTTAAACCATTGCGACCGCGCATTTACTTGTGTACGGCGGCAACCCTCCCCGGACGTGTGACCATGTGTTGCCAGCCTTGAGTGATAAACTTTTTAAAGCTATTATTTGGTGGCACATCAACCTTTTGGTTCTCATCGTCGAGAAATAATAATCGAATAACACTCATTCTACCTATGTATTCATTTTCATTATTGATATACTGGATGACGTCTTTATAGGACATTTGTTGCAGACAGCTTTCAGTTATATGCATCGACGTGATACGGATATTTCCATAGTAGGAATAATGAATGCACTTTGATCAATAATTCTGTCATGATCAGTCGGTCAGCTGGTTCTGTAAAATAATGTTCTTTACAGTGCCAACACTGTATGCGCCCTCTCACTGAAATAACATGTGACGCAAATTGAAGTACAAAACTAAGTTGAGATCGTTTATTGGAGGAGAAATTCAAAACTAATGTACTGCCACTTTTATGGGCGGAGTTTTCTTCCGGTGCGCTTCAAATTGCAGACATGCTGTCTGCATTATTTGTATCAACTTCTGTAAATGTGAAAACAAAGTGTGTAACCTATTGTAGTAAGTTATCAACATCTAGCACTACTTCAGCGTCAAATCAGTGCCTGGAATTGCTGTAATACGCAAAATCGAAGACCGGCGACTGCACTTTGGGTACGGGTCACACCGGTTTCTATTTTGTAAGCGTTCGCATACAATATAGGTCGTTTTAGGTAAGTGATATCAACTTTTATGAAATTCACGCTTTCTTGTAAAACTATATATAAGTTTCACGATAAAATGAAAATTAATCTGATACAATCTGCTTGTGTCCACTGATTGAAATTTTACCTTTTGCGGATGAACACTGACAGGTGTAGATGCGAAGAAGCTCGATGGTTTTTACAAACAGAAGAGCAGAGAGCATGAATACGGCGTCGGATCGTTCCCATTGGCAGGAACTTGTTACAAATGTCTTGCACTCGGAAAAATAGTAGCATATCGGCCAATAAGGTAAGCATGTTATTTGTCATGAACACATGTTTAGTTTTGTGGCTGGACGGTTGGGTGGTTATAATATTATGTGTTTTTTTTTTATTTTTCCGTGACTGCATTTAATACGCTGAGCGTACCATCAGTGTTTTGGTTATCATACCACAGGGAGCCCAGGAACTATAATCAACTGTAATACGCAGTCTCTATGAGCGCGGGGGGGGGGGGGTGTCGGCTGGTATATAGTGTAAGAAATAGACAAGGGATGAAGGCTCCAGTCAGCTCACATTTTTTAAACTCGAAAAAATAGACGAAAAGAATGAAAAATAAAATCTAAAAAAAATACCAGGTTGAAGAATATTAGTTGCTCCTTCGAATTTCGCCAAAGCCTTACCTACATTTTACCCATATCTGCAGAAAAAATCAAGAAAACTACACAAATTTGCTCCATTTAGGAATTCCTAACGGTTAGTCCGAACGCACGACACCGTTGGAGGCGTGGCCTGTTCAGCATTTGTCAACAACCAATCACAAGACTGGTTACGAACCAGTTGAGCAAGGCTAACCGAGTCGTGACCTCGATGTGGTTCGTAACCATCTTGTGATTTGTTGTTGACAAATGCTGAACAGGCCACGCCTCCAACTGTGCCGTGCGTTCGGGCAAACCGTTAGGAATTCCTAAATGGAGTAAATTTGTGTAGTTTTCTTGATTTATTCTGCAGATATCGGTAAAATGTAGGTAGGGCTTTGGCGAAATTTGAAGAAGCAACTAATATTCTTCAACCTGGTATTTTTTTTAGATTTTATTTTTCATTCTTTTCGTCTGTTTTTTCGAGTTTAAAAAATGTGAGCTGGCTGGAGCCTTCATCCCTTGTCTATTTCTTACACTAGATACCAGCCGACACCCCCCCCCCCCCCGCGCTCATAGAGACTGCGTATTACAGTTGATTATAGTTCCTGGGCTCCCTGTGATCATACCACAGTCATCAGTCATCGACAGTATTACACATGTTTGAGGCCTATCTCTCGTCTGTGCATGTTGAATGTGTTGCAAAGCCCTGGTAAATTCAGAGTTTACAACGCAACTACATACGATCATGCAACTAGTATATTGTGTACCGCGCCGCTTTTTTGAACATGGGAGATGCACGCGCTGTACCGCAGGGGATGCTCACTATAGTAAAGCACGGTCACTTTTTTTTCAGTAACCGTGAGTAGAATAGCCTCATTGAGGCCGTATGTCAGGTGTTTTCGAAACGGGCACCAATGTTAACTAAATTATTGATTTATGTTTTTAGTTCCATAATTGTATTGAATTACATACATACTACATATAGTGTCAGTTGTAGTGATGGATACACTGTGAACAGCAGAAACCAGGGAATGATGCAAACATTTTTTTTATAAATAAAATTTTAAAATCAAAATGGCTTACATTTCAAATTGACCAATCAAAAAGTGATATTGTAATATTATCAAGAGCTCTAATTAATATTAATGAGTTTAATAGCTCTACATCTAATCAGCAAGCGCATCATTGTAAATAAGTGGGTGATCGCAGTTGCTAATGTCAGATCACAGTCCCTCAACACCAGTATTGAGGGACTGTGGTCAGATAAAGACAATATACACACATTATGGGCGTACAGAATGTTGGGCTCTTGGTCCAATTACTATTTCTACTTTTCAGTGATGCAAGTGTGTATTTTGTGTTGATTGTGCTAAATTGAGTGGTATACTCAACTTTGGTTTATTGACATTATAACAACTTCCTTTTAAATTAATTCGGAGACATAGAATTTACTACCCTGCCCATTTCATGTAAACAAATAATGTATATTATGTCTATTGTATAAGTTGCTATGGAAATGTTATACTTCATTAAATTTCATTTAAATTTGATCCGTAGGGTAATCCACGGGCATGATTAGTTTAATGTTAAAAAACTTGCATGTTGATTATCTAATTATAAATATCTGATATCTCTGGAATAAATTGGACTGAAAACCACAGATGTAAAATCAAATTTATTTTCTGTAAGTATTATGAATTTGAATAATGTGGATCACATTGTTTTCACATTGTGCATCTCAAATAGCAGTCAAATATTACCTGGTAGTTGCCAAGCTACTTTTGAATTAATCTTAATGTGTCTTGAATACTCTCAGCACACATAAGTTCTTTCTAATCTTTCTTTGAATCTCTTTTACAGTGCTTTGTTTGTGTTAAATTTAAACTTTTGTTCATTTTCTATGTTTATTCAATAAACATGATAGAGGGTTGATGTTACCATGGAGGTATAAACAGTTTATACCTCCATGATGTTACCTAGGCAGGGATTTTTTTAAACAAGGGAATAGGGGCGCAGCGCCCTCATGGCATGGCCATGCGCTCCCTTACCCTGGGGAGCAGATCCTCTGGCAACCATAAAATTCTGATTGAGCAGGGGTCACATGTGGCCACAGTCTTCAACTGTGACCTGCCTGATAGTAATTTTGGCCCCAAGAAATCCATAAAATGCTCCATTTTAACTTAGAATTATCAAAAACTCCACACCCTGGTAGGGAGAACCATATCTCCCCCACTTGGTGGCGGTGCTGAATTGCAGTGCTCCCTCTTGCAGTTTTCCCCTAGAAAAACCCTGCTAGATAACACGTTGCTTTCCACATGGAGAGAATCGTGTTTCCTATCCCTTTCTATATATAGTCTATTTAGTTAAATCGGCAATAATATTATTTTGTGCTACGGACATGGAGAGTAATGAAGAGCATTACAAGTTCTTGTATTTTGGGTTCAAATGAGATGCATTAGAAGATTAATATTAACTGCTTTGATTATTAAAGGTGAATGCCGAGAAAGTTGACATTGGCCAGAAAAGAAAGTTTGAAAGTCTTGCTGATATTGAAAATGAAATAAGCAATCTTCAGAAAAAAGTGAGTATGGATTTAAATTATAATAATAAGTCTTAATAATTGTATCTTTTGTAAACTTTCAGAGTGTTTAATAACATTGAATGCAACTTTAGATGGGAAAAACAAAGATTTTATTTCTAGTCCAAAGAAAAATTGGTGTGGTTTTAATTTGTGACTCCCCATGTGCAATGCACACAAGTGCCAAATCTATTCACTAGGTCACTGAAGGATTCCAGCTTTATGGTTCATGACCCAAGATTATTCAACTCACTTTTAACTGTATGCCAAAACTTATTTGGAAACCGCAATGAATTGCAGTATGAACACTTTCAAATGCTAACTGGACACATGCTTGAATGTAATTCCTGATCAATCAAAGGTCCTTTTGTTTCTTTGAGTTCTTTGTTTCTCTAATTTGATAACTGATAACAAAGGGAGCAGTTGCCGTGTCGGTGACGTTTACTGAAGCCACATTTGATGTGAAATCAGTGACAGTATTTTGAGAACTGTCCCTGAATTTAGTATGTATCTACGTACTGGTCAGTATACCTACTTTATTCGGTCCTAGTTTGCTTTCATGGTATTGAATGCTGAGTATGTCAGCAATGCATTTCATGAGATATACAAAATACAAGTCGTTTCTCTTTGATGACTTTGAGGTACTTAATCCTGTGTCAAACAATGCACACCTTCCTTCTTTTACTAAATGCAGCCTCTTGCTGATTATGGGATAAATACTCAACTTTCATTGAATTACAATTATGCAACTTCTTTTTCACATGTTTATTGAGATGGAAATTTATTTTTGTATCATCAACTTTGTGTTTTTGAGAGCAATTATGTCTCTCAGAAATAAACACTGGCATTTTTCAAACAATCAAAACCATACATATCCACTGATGTCGTTTAGATATTTATTTATTTATCTATGAAGGAAAAAGCAATAACAATGTTGTTATATATAGATTGTTTTTATATAATTTAAAAGTATTATAAACTATGGCACGGATCTAGAAGCCGTACCTACACACGAATTGGTGACGTCACACAGTACATGACCTTCAATCGGCATCGTTTCCTCGGTATATACGAATTGGTATATACAAATTACAATAAAGATACTTAAGACATTACACATAAGGTAAAAAAAAATCACGTGACAATATAATGATAATAACGGTAATAAATCCTAACTTAACAGTTGAACAGAACGATCATATAGTCAGTCAGGTCATGCCGAGGGTCACGCACTGTGTTGCAAAATGGCCGTGTGGTTGAAACTGGGTCATGGCGTGACGGGTGAGGAAGACATCATTAAACACTCTCAAAATCACAATAAAACGGGAAAGTGGTTGCATATTACGGCGTAGCCAACATGGGAAATAAAAAACGCCCAATACAAACGACATGGGTTCGAATCACACTAGATACACACTCACCAGAACCGAAGCAATCAGAAACCAGCAATCATTTTGGCTTTTCCGTTCAACTCATCGAAACACTGGAGTAGTTAGAAAAATGAACACCACTTAACGACCAACGTTGTGGCGTGGTACACAAGCGTGCCATCAAAATAAAACAAAATTAGCTTGAAAAGACAGTAGGTTCGAGTCCCACTCAGAACTACCGTAAAAATGTAAATCAAATAAACTGAAATCTTTCAAGCCGTAAACAAGTAAACCAAGAACGTCGCGAAAAAATAATAAACCTCACAAAACTCCACCATACAAAACTGAATGAATAAATAATAAAATAACTTACGTCTTAAACTGGACAATGCGCAATTTGTTCAACAGTTTCCAGATTGTGACAAGAGATAAACAAGACCCAAGTCAAGGTAAGTTTTGTTAAAGTGTCGATGGCGTTCCCTATATTACGAAAACAATTCAGGCAACAGACGAATATCTTCTGTGGTGTTGTGGAATTTATACTGTGTCTGCGGAATTGTTGATTGAGGGTTCGAAGTCAGCAGTTAACATTTTGTTAGAAAGTTTCACAATTAAATCAAATATCCAATGATACCAGTATATTTATTTCATTATTTTAATAACTTGCAATGGTGGAAGTTGGTCATACACGAGTTCTTACACCTAAATAAGTCTAAAATATTTGTCGACACACTTATTCTCTCAATTTAACAACCTTGTAATTGTGGGAATTAATCAAACGAGAGCTGTCTGCACCAAAATAAGTCTAAAATATTTGTCTGCACATTTATTCTCTCAATTTAACAACTTGTAATTGTGGGAATTAATCAAACGAGAGCTGTCTACACCAAAATAAGTCTAAAATATTTGTTCACACATTTATTCTTTCAATTTAACAACCTGTAATTGTGGGAATTAATTAAACGTGAGTTGTTTACACCAAACTAAGTATTAAATATTTGTTGAGACATTTATTCTCTCAATTTAACAACTTGTAATGGTGTAAAATAATTAAACGAGAGTTGTCTACACCAAAATTAAGCTTAAATATTTGTCCACACATTTATTGTCACAATTTAACCACTTGTTAATAGTGGAAATTACTTAAACGCAACTTGTTTAATCAGTTGACATCAATGCAACTTACCCGCAGACAGTGCACAACAGAGTATCATTATTGAGCAATTATAAACAGGAATGTGTCTTGGCATTAGGGTTAGGGTCGGGTCAGGTATGGGCAACGGAATTATTAACAGGAACGTGTCTTGGCATTAGGGTAAGGGTCGGGTCAGGTATGGGCAACGCAAATGGCAAACACCCAATTGGCAAGATGTACACTAACGGGTTATGGCATGCATATAGTTTACACAAGTAAAAACACAAAATTGGCAATTTTTTGGACAATTGTAACTCAATAATAGAAATATGTTGTATTTCTATATATATACACACTATATAGTCTTATCAAATGCAAACACATCCAGTCAATCAATTGTGGTCTTGTGGTTCAGTTGTCTACACCGTGATCTGGAGGCCCTGCAAACACTAATTTGCAATAAAGCTAAATATGAAAACAAATCATTCATTTGCATGACTACCCATATGGTTCAGTGGATATGTACAATGTAGGCAATGTGCGAGATCGCTGGTTCGAATCCGGTACGGTTAGTACGATTTTTGAATGCTAGTGAAAACATTGATCCTATAAGTAGGACTTAGGGTATAGATGCAGGTTCGTGGGCACTTGAGAGTGAATTTTCTTTTTTCTGCTTGTTATTACCCAAACAGTTTTGGCTATAGACTGTTAACATTTTGCAGCATTATGAATAGTGGATTTACTCAAAAGACGATTTTAAAATGTAGATAACAGATACAAACATTTTCTCTTTTGAATGCTTAGCAAGATTTAGCAAGGCTGTACATAAGTAATAAAAGAGAAACATGGTGAAAAAAAGAAATGACGGGATCTCCATATTATGCACTATATTTAACTTTTTACAAAACGATAATAGGTTTAAATTTGGAACTGTTACAGCCATTTTTATTATGAGCATTAGCAAACTTCTTACTGAGTGAATGGTTATGCAAATTAGCCATTATCTCCACTTGTGTTTTTCAGTTTAGCATGGAAGTTCAAATCTAAATAGCTCGCACAGTTTTTGTTTATTTTGAGTGAAACTTTCACACAACGTTTATCAGTTGTTTATCAACAAAAAGACGTCCAGGCGTATATGTAATGTGTTTTGTTTTCATATTACAAAGTTGTCAAGCAGGATGCGTGCCGTATATTCAATCTCGGTCAGTAATTCACACTTCGAATGTCATTGTCCGAGAATGCAAAGCTTTAAAAATAAGCCAAGACGTCCTTTTGTTCGTAGAAACGTTGTCCAAATAGTGTGAAAATATCAAGAAAAACTGACAAAAACTGTGGGAGCTAATTAATTTTCAATCTCTCTAACCAACCAGAAAACACGAACGGAGATAATGCCCGTTTTATGAAAGCGACGTTAATCGTCTACAAAAATGATTATTGGATCACGACGACATGCCAAAATCAATCATACATCGATGCTTGCTGATGTTCAATCGTCAGATAAAAAAATAAAATAAAAATATTTACAATACCAGGGAAACAGACGTAAAATCGTCCGCGGTGTCAAAACCTTGCGTGAAAACTGTCATGGCGTCGTGTTATCATTTCCACTTAGGGAGGGGCACAATGGATTACGTAAAGCCGATGAGATATTCATACAGTTATATAAACATAGCGATCACCATTGGGTGGGGTGAGTCTAAATTTGCCTTTCCTCAAACCTTTAAAAATATACTCTGTATGACGCAGTTTTTCACGATCTCCGGTGAAATGGACCGTGCGAAGTTAGACGGCCAGGTTGAAACAGGCCGTAATATTTTGCTACACAACGAAATTGAAGACAACTATTGTAAATCGAAACAGGTTTCATTCAACTACGAGCAGACGAGACGGGTCGACACAATTTAAAACGAACCCTGACCTCTGGAAATA
Organism: Saccoglossus kowalevskii; assembly: GCF_978046115.1. Classification (NCBI taxonomy): domain Eukaryota; kingdom Metazoa; phylum Hemichordata; class Enteropneusta; family Harrimaniidae; genus Saccoglossus; species Saccoglossus kowalevskii. The sequence continues at coordinate 32,162,202 of NC_140643.1, read as the reverse complement.
CCTCATTCATAGAGTGTCTTAGTACCAGAGGTCGCCGAGCACGGCCGTACAACGTACTTTGCGACATCGCTACAGATGCATGCTAGCTGACAAGGGGGTTTCCGATTAAGGTAACCAAGATGGTATCGCAGAGTGCTTGATTTTTCCGTGGTGTTTAGAAAACAGCATCTCGTTGCCGATGTTTCTGTAATTTCCGGGGTACTTTTTATTTTTAATTAACCAAGCATTTTACGTTTGTGTATTTTGCCACTGAAAAGTTAGTTATCGGTGACAGCACAGCAATGGTGTTTATCCATTGCATCGCAATGCTATTAGTACGGTGATTGTTCAGCGAAACGAAAAATGTATAATTAGTCAGTTTTATAATGCCTTCGGAGAAAAAAATGCGTGAAAAAAAACAGTACACCACTGGAAGATGCATGGCTAGAAGTTGTCGACATGTTGTGAGATAAGCGTGAACAAGTTTACTTATCATTTACAACTGTATGTTTTTTGTATTCCGCTTGCATGCTGGAAGCGTCTACGTCTTGTCTGTGTTTTTTTTGAGTTTGCGAGACTAGTTGTTAGCGCTTGAGGTAAGTTAAACTGGGTCGCGGACAGGAAGTAACACATCGCCGCACCGTAACTGAGGCCATCAACTCATTTACATATAACATCAACAGTGACTTGTCAGTCAAAGAGCAACGTAAACAAAATTTCGGAACTTTTAATCCCATACGCGTGCCTCGGTTCCCTATATTTTAAAATCGATTTTTGAGTATGTTCCAGCATTGACAATACTCCAAAATGTTAACACCATCTAGCCAAGACTGTCTGGGTAAGAAAAAGCAAAGAAAAAATTTCACTCCTAGTGCCCACGAACATGCATCTATACCTTAAATCCTATCATTTGTGTGAAGACACTGGTGGTACAATGGACAAGACAGTGCGCTGGGAACTCAAAGATTGCAAGTTCGAATCACAGACAGGACACTCCTACAAGACAAGATATGAAAGAAAAAGAAACATAAACGGCAACTTCTGTATATCAAGAACTCAAGTCAGAAAAACAGAACACAAGGAACTACCTCACATGGAAGTCGTCGAAGTACGAACACAGTTGACAGCTGCAGGTCACGTGCAACAATCAATGGGTCCCTTCTTTTGCATTGACCCCCTAAGGATTGCTAATCCCCCTTTCTAACTCTTCCCCCAAAAATAATATATCGCCCCTTTTAAAATGTATTGATCCACAAATTAATGAATATTCATGAGCACAAAAACTGCTACGTCATGAATAAATTAGCATAATTTTTAAAAAATTGCATAAAGTGTAGGTACTCCTTCTGGAGTCCTGCCTAAACTATAATGTTTATGGTGCCATTTGAGTTACTGTATTGTATAAGATGCATGTGTAACTCATTTCTACATTGTGTTTCTTGTTTTGATTCACAGATCAAATTTTTTACTGAAGAAAAGGAGAATTTAACTAAAAGACTCAAACGAATTGAGAAGCTTCTGACTGTGGAACAAAAAGCGCAGTTATTAGTGAAGAAAGAAAAGTTGTGTATTCCTAGTACCAGCGACATTGATGATGATGATGTCATATTTATTCTTCCCGATGAAGTTGAAGAATGTTCACAAGATATTGAAGTGGTTGAGGTCTATGAAGATGTGAAAAATACCAGTAGTGGTACATTAGTGCCTGATCATGGTATGGAAATTCTTAACTTTAAATCAAATGATTGTTTACCGTATTCTCTTTTTGGCTTTTGTGGATTCACCTGTCATTCCATTGTTGTGCTTCCACACCTGTATCCCGGACATGCCTTGGCAGATCAAACTTTACAAAAACATTTTACAGTACCGGTATGCCACACATTCAGATTCAAGATGGCAGTCTGCCAGCTTATTATATTTTTGTGCTACCTCATCTCAAGAGTGCATTTACTGTTTACCCATGGATTCAATGAGTCTGGCACAAATTGCCATTGTTTAAGTCATAATTCTGCCATCACACAACTACAACATCGTCATACTCAGAAAAAAATCGATCAATAATTTTACCATTGTTTCCTATGGTAAGAATATATCTCAATACCTCAACATTCAAAATTTGAGTTTTTAATGAGAAAATGTGTTTTCATTGTTGTCTATAGAAACAGCTGCTAAAATGGCATTTTATGTATATTATTTTACTTTTTTTTCTTAAAAATCAGATTGACAGTAAACCAACAAATTTTAAATGTTGTTGACTAATACTAAAACAATGCAACAGACAGATTTTGACACATTTGACACTACTTTATACACTTTATTTAAAAAAAGGAAAAACCTTAAAGTGGGGAGGGGGGAGTCATCTGCATATGCGATGGTCATAGTGTACAATTGTTTACAAGTAAGCATGTATTTAGCGTATGTTTTTATTGTTGATCAGGACTCAATTCTAGCGCAGATCACAACCCCTATGCTTGAAGTCTCTCATTTGTTGACAAATTCCTGTTGTAAGTAAAAATTTGATATTTCAATAAAGACAAATTCATCTTGTTAATCTGTTTGTTTTTTCATATGTTAAAATATTTTTGTCTATATAGATATCAATGTTGTATTCTCCAAAGTACCAGATTCTGCAAATTTCCCTCATTGTCGTGTTAACTGTGTCAAACACAGGTTTTGTGTGTTCTATGCCCCGGAAAGTGGAACTCGGGCTGAAAATGAGAAACACTGTAATAAATGTTATTGCTATGTCTGCAATGTCGAAGTGTCAAAAGTAAGTGGTTTATAAAAAAGTAAATAGTTTTTTTTTTGAAGCATAAAAACTATCATCTATGTCTCATGTCCTAGCAAAAAGTTTTTGTTGTTAGAAATAGCCTGATAAGTATCGTCATTAATTCAGGCTGTATTAACCATTGGTAATATTTCACTGATAGAATGTTGTACAATGCTTTTAAATTTCAAAATTGTGTGTATATTCATGCACCTTAATGTCTAATTCACCTGTTGCATTGTATTTTTGTCTTAGTGTGAAAAATGGTCATTGCCAAAATTTGCACACTGCAATGCCAGCAGTTCATCTCATTATTGGGTGATTGAAAGACAAAACAGTATGGTAATTATATTTATTTCAGAAACATTTACAAAGCATTAGGTCGACACTGTTTACATTTTTCCAACCAGTATGTCTGATGTCGAATAACAAATGTCACATACTGATCAGCACTAGTTTCGCCATCTGCTGAAACTAGGTTGCCATATTAACAAGGATACATACATACATGTATACTTAATAACAAGAGAAGAAGAACAATGCAATTTTTCATCTTTGGGTGCGAATGACCGATTCCTGCTAACCAACCATTGCGTATGAGCACAAAACATAAACAACTGTGACAGTCCGTATTTAGATTATATCATGTGAATTGTGTTTTTTCTTGGAGTTTCACATACATTGGCATGCTTGATATGTCCACCAATAGACAGTGTTGTGTGTTTTACCTTATTAGGCTACGTTTTTCCTGAAGCTTCCTGCTGATCAACAGGTGGCAAGTCTGCGATCATCAATGGAGAGTGCTTGCAGATATGTAGCAATATTAAGTAGAGCATTTGATACCTTTCGAGAAGGTGAAGATGAACCATATTACTGTACATGTATATGTCACTTTGGATGTCTATTACAGAATCTCAGTGGCTGTAAACAGTGTCTCAACAAACATAAATCTATGCGTAAAGTCCATAGGTGAGATTATATTTATCAATTACTTTATTTCTACATCTCATCAGATATTATACATTCCTAGTGCATACTTTGTAATATCTTGTAATACCTTATTATACATCTTTGCAATCAAACCGTTGGATTGTGTCAGATTATTTTAATTGGTTCACAATGAACATAAAAGGCGATTCATATGGTTAAACTTGCAACTTCCCTGGGAAATCAATGTATGGATAATTTACAACTGAAAACAGACAACAACTTAGCCATAGTACGTACCTAGACAAAAACTAATTAGTCCAAAATCAAGAGGTGCCAGGGGAAGTGAGATTTGATAGTCTCTCACTATATTACTATGTTCATAGGGACTTTCCTCTGAACAACTGAAATATATATTGTGTGTGGTCCAATGTATTTAGGCACATAGATGATTATTATCATTGTGATGAGAAAGGTAAAGACAGTAAGTTGGAAACACTTGTACAACTGTCATCAAGTACATACATGTATCTCAGGTGATGTACATTGGGTGATATTGTCAACATGACCAGTAGTTTATTTAGGGGGGAGTTGATAGGACCATGTTTATGCCTATAATAATTACTACTAATATTCTTGTAGATTTGAACCTGTGTTATCAAGCATTTCTACTACAATTTTGGAGGTTTATAAACTGCTCTATCATAACTATCAACCAGATGCTGCCATTCTTCTACTGGATGCAATCACACGGAAGTTCTATACTGAAAACTATTACACAGGGTGAGTGTACTGTAGTTTTAATTTCCTGATCGCACTACTATTTACTTCTATATGGATTATAGTTACTTCTTCTTATTAATTATAATTATAGTAATTATACTTATCTTCGTTATACAGTGGGAGTTGGACTTCATCTAATGATAAAGCCATGGTTGATGCTGTGGAGAAACTCCAGAAAGCATGGAAAAGTTGTTTGATTCATGTTGGTGTCTCTGCAAATGTGGCTAACTTTGCAAGAAATAGACTGAAACAGTCTATTGACCTGAGTGCATGTAAAAAGAAATACCTAGAGCCAATAAAGAGGTAATACAATTTTTGATTCACTGTTGTTTCTTGTGCGGTATTGAATGTAGCAATGATTTCCTTTAAATTGTGCACAAAATCAAAATATCGTCAATCACCACACCACCATCATTCAGAATTTCATCCTCAAATTTGGAATGAGTATGCAATGTCTTGGTATTGACCTGCTGACACATTTTCTCTGCAGGGGTTCCACCTCTTGTTGCATCTTTATTTTTTTGAAAATTTAGAGCTAATTGGTGAATTTTACCTTTCTCATACTTTTTGGGCTCGTGAGATGTGTACTGCCAGTAACAAACTTGCCTTGAGCATTTTTCCAGTACTTATTCCTACCCTTTCGACGACAACGTTACGTTTCACTTGTCTCTCCAGTGTTCTGAATATTGTAACAGTAACTAATGACGTCCTTGCAAAAGTCTTTGATGGTACTATAGCTGAAGAGAAGTTAGTGGAAACTGTTTCTATTGCAATGAAAAGGTTCAATTATTTGAAACAAAATGAGTAAGTATAAAGCATAGGAACTAATTGTTGGAAATCAGTCTTGCTGTAAGCTGTAACTGTAATTTTTTAAGCTTTGATTCATCGATGCTTTCATGACAATAGTATTTCATGAAAGTACTAAAAACACCCTTTTGGCACATTTTAAATAAAAATAGCCTGTCATTGTTCAAGCCATATGTGTTTTATGCTATATAAAATATTATCTATCTTGGCCTATATGTACATTTCCTAAGTCTGACATGTCAATGGGCAATGGCAAAAAATAATGGGTTGGATGTTGAATAGATTAGATTATTACATGTATGATCAGATTTTAATCAAACTTGGTATGAACATCACACATGATAGGATTACTGTATGTCAGTTGTTTTTGTGTGTTTTGATACAAAATTGCCGACTGGCTACCATATGTTGGTGTTATTTTTATTAGTCCCCGTTCGGATGCAGTCCAAAAACGGGGACTTATGTTTTGACCCTTGTGCGTTCATGCATGCATCCGGACCTGTATCTCAGACATGCCTGGACCAATCACAATTAAACTTCACACATACATCATACATAATATTATACATATGCACATCAATTTGTTTCACGATCTGATTCAAGATGGCCGAACCATAGCCATTTTTGTGCTAAAAAAAATCATCAAAATCATGCATTTATGGATGGATTTTGTTCAAACTTTGGACATTATGGGACCTTGATGCATGTTTTTTTATTTTTCAGATCCGATTTAAAATGGCCAACTGGCGGCAAATTTGTTTTAATGAGTGCCATATCTCTGCCATGCTTTGACTGATTATGTTAAAATTTTATATATTCATTATACATCATGACATAGATATATTGGTTTAACTATCTGATTCAAAATGGCCAAATGGCAGCTATTTTTGTGCTAAAAAATCAAGCATTTTTGGCATTCCAGAACTGGATCTTGGCGTTTATAGATGGATTTTGTTCAAACTTGGTACATACATTAGAGATTATGGTTGCCTGATGCACGTCATTTTATTTTTCAGATTGGATTCAAAATGGCTGACTGGCGGCCATTTTGTTTAAATGAATGCGCTTCTGGAGCCATATCTCTGATATGCTTTGACTGATTAAGTTCAAATTTTATATATACATTATACATCATGTTATAGATATATATAGATGTATTTAAAACGACTGGTGGCCATTTTGTTTTAATTAATGCTGTTTTAGAGCAATATTTCTCAATATGGACAAGTACTCCATTGATGATCAGATACAAGATGTCAATCATTTTAATCATCATAATCAAGCATCATCTTTTAGATCCATACTTCTGACATGTTTATATTCCAACTATATTACTATAAACAAAACTATATATTTTATATTTGATAAGTGCCATGCACGGATTGTTTATTTTTACCATTTCTCAAAGTAACATACTTTGATAGATATTATTCAAGACAAGACATAAGGGTTTAAATAGGCATGTCCATTTATTTTTTTGTTTTAATTACATTTAACCCTTATCCTGCCAGCCCTATGTACTTGTACATTGACTTAACTAGATAAGGGTTAATCAACAAGTGACCCCCCCCCCCCCAAAAAAAAAAAATGCTAAAACAGTGTATATGTGCATAAAAACATTAAATTTTGTTTGGGTTGGATTTTAAGTCAACCAAATGCACTGTGAGTTGTTGGCTACCATTTCATATTGTTTAGCAAAAGTAGCTCAAAATAAGAACCTTGTCGGTTGTTTATGGCATATGCCCTCATGTACTGTTAATATTTTACATTTGCTTGTATATTTACAGTTCATCAAAAGCATTATTATATGCTATTTCTGTCTATATGAAATATCCATCTGGCAGTGAAATCCATATGTGTTGTGAGACATATATAGTAAAACAGATTCCTTTATTACTGGCTGACAATGGATATCTAGAGCAAGCTGCTGTATTTCTGGAAATGCCGTTAAATGTGGCAATTCCTAAAGAGTTTCTAAAGAAGAAAGGGGAAGAATTGCATGCTTTGTGTATGACTTTGACTAAAGAAAGTAACTTCTCGTATCGATCTCGTAATATCAGTATAATGAATAGATCAGACGTTCAGGATATTCTTGGAAGTATTTTTCACAACTGTTCATGCAGAGTTGACCAGATGTTGGTCTACCTCATCAGGTTGATTGTATTACCACTGGGTTTAGAAGTATTTTCATCAGCAAAGACCTGGGTAAGATTATTATTAAGTCTATTTACATATTTGATGCTTTAACATACATGGCATTCTGCTGTGCATTAAATTTGACTATCTGCATGATAGTGATATGCATTATTTTTTTTTTTAGCCTGATTTCATAAAATCATGCAATGAAATTTTCAATAATATCTGAGCAAATTTTTTTTTTCAAATTTTTTTCAAATTTAAAGTTACCTGCTAAAGTTTGTTGAAGTTATGTTGTTGTAAACCAGTCTTTAGGCATTTATGTGGTTTGTGTCTGAACCTGATTGATTTTGCAGTTATTTAATTTTTTATCTAGACAACCAAAAATCCTGTCATGCAATATTGATTTGTATTCTGTTCTAAAAGCTCATTTACCATTTGAAGTTCAATTGAACACTTGTTAAGAATCATCATATAGATTTAGAGGGGAGAGGCCTAATGCTTGGGTAACACAGGGTAACACAAGAAATAGAAACTAGAAATATCACTCAATGTTATTTTTATTGAAGATTCAAAAGTAACCAATTTGCTTGTGGACATTCTAATTTGGTCAAAATAATCTATAATAATGTACGTAAACTAGCAGATACATGTGAAAAGCTAGAATCTGCACTTTCCTTCAGAAGATTGGAACAAAAATAGGCTGTTGGTTCCAAAATTAAGGTTCATTTCTCGAAATATTGAAGAATATAAGGAAAAAAAGTGCAGACAAATTTGAGCGAGAAAGTCTGGTGGTGAAAAGGTTAATGAATTATGTGTATAATTGCAGATATCATCACCATGTGTAAACTTTATCTTTGTTACAGGATTCTCTTCTATGGTTTTTAAACACTTGCTTACCAAAATGTATTAGCTATAGAAATTACAATTTAAACAGTAGTAAGGTAAGTATATACACTCTACAGTGTTTTGGTTTATTATTGTTTTTTGACTCCTGTGTGCGAAGCACAAAAAGGGAGTCTTTGCAGTTTAATAATTAGTTAATTTTCAGCTTTTCGCCTGATAACTCAAGTACTTATCATCATATTTCAATGAGACTTGCTACATAGATCCTCTAGGACTATGCAGAGACCTGATTAGTTTTAGGGTAAATAATTGTGGATATTAATTACTTAAGGTAGCGAGACTATTATTTGTGTTGAAAATTACGATTTTCACATTTATTTATTAATTGATGAAATGCACTATAAACTTTCATATGATAAAGTCAACATAACATAGAATGTCATGTAAGTTGGTTAAAATGCATATTTTCTGAAGGGAAGCAAGGCAGCCTCAGTAGTGTTTTCCAAAATCAACAATACAGGTTTAATCTGTGTGCCTATAAATTTCAAAGATAAACTCAAGACAAAGCAATGTTAGGATGTGTTATCAGTAGCTATCTGACACACAATGAGTGTTTCCAAACATTCGAGTGGTTTGTCTCCGCCCCTGTTTGTTTCACAGATTAGTCATTTGCATATGAATGTGTCAGACACAAGGTCACACAGCCACTGAAAAAAAATCATTGATTTTGGTGTTTTCATATGCCGAATTTATCCAATTATAGCTATCCCATTCCTTTATTTTTTGGTTTCTAATAGCCTTACACATTTGGATGCCCCTACACATGGTAAAACAGACTTGATGGGAAAACAAATTGATTGTGCCGATAAACAAGCTTGAAAATCTTTGCTGTTACTTCATGGACGTTTTCTAGGAGTTTATGTTTATGTAGGTCTTTAACAAAAAATAACGTATACTTATTGTCGTCGGATTAACACCACTGCTTTAAGGTGACAATGAGAGGAACTTGAATGTGTCCAGACAAACTATTTCATCGATTATTTACCAACGAGTTGTGGTTTGAGTTGGGGGCAATGTGACTAAAACAGTAATTGAAATTCAGCACACTATTTTTTAAAACGCGTTGCTTGAATAAAACTGACCAGACACATTCAATTTACTAGACTATTGAACAACTAGGAAAAGTGAAAAAAATACTTCTTATCGCCAGCGTAAATGCGTAATTATTTTTTTTACAAAAAAAGTAATTTTTCACCTTTGATTGAGTAACGCGTCGTAGAATGCAGATACGGGCATGCAAAATACACTTGTGAAAAGCTTGAAGTCTGGCGATTCTAAAAATATATACTTTCCCGGGTCTATTTGTAGTCATTTAGTCACAATTAGAAGATGAAAACAAGTATGCAAATAATAGTCTCGCTACCTTAATTCACATAATTAGTTATTTTTTTCCATGATCGAATGTTCCACTGATATATAAAGAACCACTAATTGGATTTTGATGAAACTTTTATAGAGTATTCATATTCACATTTCAATGAACCTAGGACTATGCAGAGATCCAATTAGTTTTTGGTAAATATTTATGCTTATTAATCACCTAACTAAAATAATTAACACTGATGTCTCAATTATCGATCATCACATTTGAATAAAATTTGGTACATAAATGCTCTAGAACAATAGACAGGCCTGATTAAATTTGGGTTGAAATTTGTTCATATTAATTCTCTAATAATAATTCATAGTTTTTTGTTCTAATCACATTTCGCAGGCCTTATTAATTTTACACTCAAATATGTTCGTATCAGTTACCTGATTTACATAATTAGTTTTCAGCTATTCCATTAATATCTCAAGTACAAGTAATTTTGAATTAACTTTTAATGTGTCTTCAATACGGGAGTTCTTTCTAAGCTTTCTTTGATTTTTAGTGTGGTTTTCAACTTTCTTTCTTTTTCTTTTAAGAATGGTACTTGAGTTTCTCATAAATTTGATGAAACATGTCTGTGATGTTGATGATGTTGATAATGAATACAACTGTAGCAAATGATCCTTCATCACTTCAAGATTGTTTTGCATTTAATGGGGCATTTTTTATACATATGGTATATATATTATAATATACTAGTATATAATATTTTTTAATTATTTTCATTAGTTGCAACACCTAAATATAAGAAATTGGATTGTTGGCATCCCTGATGAGGAGTCTATTAATTTCTCCATACCGTACATGATTCATGGTACCATTGCCCATGCCCATGTGAGTATTTGGTATACAACCTTTTTTCTAGATTCTTACCTTACCCCTAAAAAACAGATTTTGATTATTTATTGTTGTACTTATAATTACGACTGTTTTCAATTAATTACAGTAAGTAAAATCACAAAATGCAGCTTGCCCAGTATGAACATTTAAAAAAAAAACTGTCTGAAAATCTTGATAGAGCTTGCTGCGTCTGTTTCAAGTTTGTTTAACCAATTTTTAAGTAACTTGACCATTGTTTTTTATCTGAATTTTAGCACTTTTTTTCATACATAGGTTTTCATGGTTGTTGGATTTGTGTTTGCTGTAGTTCATACCTATATGAAAGGTATATATTCAGCTTACAAGGTTGAAGAATTTATGAAAGTTTTGCATAAGAAGGTATTGTTTTAATTGTTTACATGTACTATTTTGGTTCTGTTCATATATGAATGTTTGTACCTAACTTCATTTCTTCATCATCCTGGTCACCAAACTATTCAACTATTCTAGAATAACCGAGCAAGAGTTTGTTTAAAGCTCCATGGCATGGTTGCCAGACAATCCTTATTTTTTGGTAGTGTGTTTTTCGTTTTTGTGTTACGACCATTCATGGACCAAATCTTCACACATAGGAAATATCATAATTGTGGACTAAAATTATTCATAGTTACATACTCCCAAAAAACAACATGTTTTGGGTAGGAGTTGCATTATTTTATTTTGTTGTTTACATAAAGCACATGCTCTACTGAAAGAGCAATACAGTTGCAGTAATGCAGGTTGTATTTTTGTTTTCAGAAAATAGATTGGGCTAATATCATGCTTATGCAGACATTGAATGAAAGTGATATAGTGGTGGATGGAACACTTGTCAGTTACTTTATTACAACTGTATTACCTGTATGTCAGTGGAAAGACATATCACTTGATATATATGAAAAGTAAGTGATAACATCAGAGCGCTGCAGATGTAGGGTAGTTCCTAGATTGTCTCTTTTGTCCATGAGGAATATCGATTCAGGAGTGTACATTTAAATCCATTTTAATGTGCTGCATTGACCAATTTTGTCAATTAGTGTTTTCTCTGTTGTGTCCATTCCATTTACGGCCGTTCTGAGAATTATTCGGACAGCCAGTTAGCAAAATGACTTGCAACTTTGCAAAACACTTTGGTCTTTGCCCAATCTAACTTGTCGGCGCCGCATGAGTGACGGGCGCGTGGTTTGGGATTACTATTTCATAGGGGTTGTCAGCTTGGTGAATTGTAAGTATTATCTAGCGTGCGTTCACAGCAACCATTCTTTATTTTTATGATTATATTGTAATTATTTTCAGTAATTTTGAAAATCACATGTTGGATGTTGCTTAAATCTGTCGAAAAATGTCAACCCCTCGCTCATTTTAGTCAGTTGTACCTGTTACAAAAATGGACTAGACATAATAACGGTCGTTATACCCCGTCATTTTCAAACTGCAATTGAAAAAGTGATTCGATCAAGGAAGGCACTTTTGATTTGACAAAATCCATCAAACCATTATAATCGAGTTTTTTGTCTATGTATTCCTGACGTACTCACAGCACCAGTAATGTAAAAACAACTTTTAGTTTGGCGCGAAACTGCAGCGCGTCCCGCTAAGAAACTTTACTTTGAGCCTTCCCGCCAACGACGAGTTCATTAATACCTGGGGTTACTCAACACTCGGGAGTTGTTTTGTAAATTACGCTATGTCAGGTGGACTCAGATGGTTATAAAAATTTAAAATAACACTTTAAATGCATCTACAACATATAACCTGTTAATATATGGTAACCAGCGCGTGTCGTTTTGAAAACGGCGTTTTACCCGCATCTTGCAAGATAATGGAATGATTCCAATTGTGGGCGTGTCAATACAACGGCGCCATCTAGTCTAGATTGGAAAAGACCCAATTGTTTTGCAAAGTTCCAACATATATTGCTAACTGACTGTCCGAATAATTCTCAGAACGGCTGTAAAGTTGGCACATCTACAATTCATCTGTCTGCAGTTATAATAAGTTTGTTTTTCAAT